>NW_006797069.1:579738-680673 GCF_000442215.2 Lipotes vexillifer | reverse complement strand
CACGAACCCGCCTCCCCTGCATCGGCAGGCGGACTCCCAACCACTGCGCCACCAGGGAAGCCCCGGTTTTCTGTGTTTTTTAAACAAAAACCTTAGGTCTCACTTTTGTATATGAAGTCTAGCCACAGGAAATTTATCTGTAAAGTGAAACCTATGGATTTTAATCTATAATCTCTGACTGGTTAGAGCAGTCTTCTGTCGCTAAATATGACCTCTTACTTTTAAAAAATGGAAGTTAATTTACTTTGGTTTTATTTCATTACATGCTTCTGAGTTAATTCTCTAGAGGTTTTGATACCCCCAGAAATTGGCAGACCACTTGTTGGCAGTCTTGAACTCCTCATTCCCAGGAAGGATTGTAAAAATGTTTTATGTGCAAATGTCACTTGCCTGACATTTTCCACTAATTTTCACTAGCTTAATACCCACTCAGTTGGATTGGTGAGCAGTGATTAATTAGCAATGCATAACAATTGCATGAAAGGGAGCAGGAATTTTGAAGAATGTCAACGATGACTTCAATGCCTATCAAAATATCATCAATGTATTTATTCCATTGCCCTAAGAAAACTGGATCATCTTCACTAATCAGTTATTACTAAAGATAGCTGATAGTATATTATTCCTGATACAGGATTTTATAGATAAACAGCAAGATATTTTAGAGCCGTAAGAGACCTCAAGAGGGAGCCTTGTTTAGTTCACTACCTTCAGGCACTTAAAATACAATTATTCCCATTTTCACACTAGAAATTTGTTGTAGATTGATTAGAAGTGGTCCATCTGTGGTCACTGAACTAGGGAGTAGTGGTAGGAAACCACCTCCACTAAGACTAAAGTGTTCCAGCCTCTGTCCCATGTCACTATACAGTTCTTTTGTTTCAGGTGAAACTGCCATTTGTTGCTCTTTCAAATGAAAATGGGAGATTTCAGAGAGAGATTATTAAAATCATGTAAGATACTCTCATATACTACCAGTCAAAGTGTAATTTGGTACAAGTTGTTTGGGAAGCAGTTTGGCAA
This sequence comes from Lipotes vexillifer, assembly GCF_000442215.2. NCBI lineage: Eukaryota > Metazoa > Chordata > Mammalia > Artiodactyla > Lipotidae > Lipotes > Lipotes vexillifer. Next base: position 679,650 of record NW_006797069.1, on the reverse strand, counting down.
GAGCCTTAAAAATGTTTTTATACATTGCTCACTAATTTTACTTCTAAAGACACTGTCCTTAGACAACCAGATATAGGTACAGGGTATTTGTTATGACTTGATTTATGAAAGGTAAAACTGAAAATCTCAATATCCAGTTATAATGCAATGCTTAAGTGAATTGTGTTATAATGATATTAGGGATTATTATGCAATGATTCAAATTTTGTTTTTAAATCAATATTTCATGGCATGGGAAATGATTATAATATGACATTGAGTGATTATAGCATGAAATAAGACTTGAGAGACTCAAGTTTTACGAAAATGCTATATACATATATAAATATGTATAAATAATGAAGACATTTTATTTTCTTTTATAGTTTTTTGATTTCCCATGTTTTGTATAATGAGTATTAAAATACATTTTAAAGTATGTTCAAAGAATGAATAAAAGAGGATAAACCTTCTTCCTTTGACTCTAGTCAAGCATTTCCTTAGAGAATCTTGATTTAACTTCTTGGTTTCTAATTAAAGTATGTAGGCTCACTCTTCTTCTAAGCTTCCTCTAAGCACTAATACCATAATAGATGAAAGTGATGGGGGAAGGAATCTACCTGAGTGACATTTATCAAATGTTCTCTCTATGCTAATATCTAGTTTAGATCCTTTCAAGGTATACACTACAACTTACATATAAAATAAGATGACTTCCCTTTGGCAAATAGTAATGGATAAATAAATCATTTGTCAGTGAATGCTCATGTCTTTACTGACACATTCTATATGCATTATATTTACTGGAGCTAAAATGAAAGGGTTTAGTTATAAATGGAAACAAATTTGCAAAGAATTTTGTAGTACACTAAGAACAAGAAAACATCAGAAAGTGACAGATGTTATATTTTATTGCTGGTTGAGCTTCACTCAGGAGCATGGCTTAAGAGCTGGAACTCAACAGTTTTGGATTTTGCTAGTAATTTATCGAGAGGCCTTGAGCAAATCACATAACCTTTATTTTATATATATTTGCATTTTCTGTAAAATGGGGCATTGGACTAGGAACAGTAATTTTTCAAGCTTTTCCTGTCTGGAAGCTCCAGGGAGTCAGGCACCATAAGAATTTTAGCTCATGGATCTGGAGGGCCTGCATAGTAGCCAGCATGTAACTAGCATATAACCAGAGCTCAGTAGCTATGAGTTAAATGAATGAATGTGACCTCTGGAGCCCTGCCTAGGAGTCTGCTTTTCCATCAGAGTTTCATCCAGCATAATTCTGCTTATATCTGCTTTACATATTGGGCATAAGGTAAGATTTCATTAAAAAAGTAAAGGATAATTTTATTGCTGTAAATAAAATTTTGAAATCTCTAGGACAAAATCCTTTCAACTCTGATAATTTAATGTTACTACAGTGTGCTATTATTTAAAAATACAGATCACAACACCTTTATTCTCATTTTCCCCTTCTATACAATACCAAATTCTATGATAGAGCTGTATATAAATTGTATTTATGACACAGTGAGAGTTGGTCTGTTTTTTTTTTTTTTTCTTGCGTTATGCGGGCCTCTCACTGTTGTGGCCTCTCCCATTTGCGGAGCACAGGCTCCGGACGCGCAGGCTCAGCGGCCATGGCTCACGGGCCCAGCCGCTCCGCGGCATGTGGGATCCTCCCGAAACGGGGCACGAACCCGCGTCCCCTGCATCGGCAGGCGGACTCTCAAGCACTGCGCCACCAGGGAAGCCCAGGTCTGTTTTTTTTTGATGGATGAATCAGAGGCGACTAGACAGAGAAGGAGATGATGGGGTATGCCAGTCAAAAGAAACAGCATGTGTAAAGGCAAACAGCCATGAGCAAGCATGACAACTTTAGAGAGGTGACAAATATCATGTGACTGGGATGCAGGGTTGAAGGAAGGTCATAAGGGTTGTGGCTGGAGGAGGCTCCCACCATAAAGAGCCTTGTATGCTTGCTTAGGACTTGAGCTTTATCTGGTGGGGAAGCAAGCTTTTAGATTTTTAAGAAAGTGAGATAACATGATTATGTTTTATTAAAAGAGTTCTCTATAAGGACCTACCATATAGCACAGAAAACTCTACTGAATACTCTGTAATGGCCTATATGGGAAAAGAATCTAAAAAAAAAAAGAGTCATATGTATAACTGATTTACTTTGTTATACACCTGAAATTAAGACAACATTGTAAGTCAACTATACTTCAATAATTTTTTTTAGAAAAAAAGGGTTCTCTAGTCTCAGTGATTTTTTTGGGTGTTTTTTTAATAATTAATTTTTATTGGAATATAGTTTGCTTTACAGTGTTGTGTTAGTTTTTGCTGTACAGCAAAGTGAATCAATTATACATACACATATATCTACTCTTTTTAGATTATTTTCCCATATAGGTCATTACAGAGTATTGAGTAGAGTTCCCTGTGCTATACAGTAGGTTCTTATTAGTTACCTATTTTATATATAGTAGAGTATATATGTCAATCCTAATATCCCAATTTATCCCTCCTTCCCCCCCCACCTTCCTCCCTTGGTACCATACCATAAGTTTGTTTTCTACATCTGTGACTTGATTTCTGTTTTGTAAATAGTTTCGTTTGTACCATTTTTTTAGATTCCATATATAAGCAATATCATATAATGCTTGTCTTTCTCCATCTGACTTACTTCACTCAGTATGACAATCTCTAGGTCCATCCATGTTGCTGCAAATGGCATTTTGTTCTTTTTTATGGCTGAGTAATATTCCATTTTGGTTTTTGTGTGTGTGTGTGTGTGTACACACACACACACACACACACACACATCTTCTTTATCCCTTCCTCTGTCAGTGGAAGGGAAGAAAAAAGACCTACAAAAACAAACCCAAACAATTAAGAAAATGGCAATAGGAGCACTTATATCAATAATTACCTTAAATGTAAATGGATTAAATACTCCAACCAAAAGACACAGACTGGCTGAGTTGATACAAAAACAAGACCTGTATATATGCTGTCTACAAGAGACCCACTTCAGACCTAGAGACACATACAGACTGAATGTGAGGGGATGGAAAAAGCTATTCCATGCAAATGGAAATCAAAAGAAAGCTGGAGTAGCAATTCTCATATCAGACAAAATAAACTTTAAAATAAAGACTATTACAGGAGACAAAGAAGGACAGTACATGATGATCAAGGGATCAATCCAAGAAGAAGATATAACAATTGTAAATATTTATGCACCCATCATAGGAGTACCTCAATAAGGCAAATGCTAGCAGCCATAAAAGGAGAAATTGACAGTAACACAATAAAGAGTGTGGGACTTTAAAACCCACTTAGACCAATGGGCAGATCATCCAGACAGAAAATTAATAGGGAAGCACAAGCCTTAAGTGACACGTTAGACCAGATAGACTTAATTGATATCTCTAGGACATTCCATCTAAAAGCAGAATACATTTTCTTCTCAAGTGCACAGGGAGCATTCTCCAGGATAGATCACATCTTGGGCCACAAACCAAGCCTCGGTAAATTTAAGAAAATTGAAATCATATCAAGCATCTTTTCTGACCACAAAACTATGAGATTAGAAATCAGTTGCAGGAAGAAAAAAACTGTGAAAAACACAAACACATGGAGGCTAAACAGTATGTTACTAAACAACCAATGGATCACTGAAGAAATCAAAAACGAAATCAGAAAATACCTAGAGACAAACAACAATGAGAACATGACAATCCAAAACCTGTGGGACGCAGCAAAAGCAGCTCTAAGAGGGAAGTTTATAGCAATACAATCTTACCTCAGGAAACAGGAAAAATCTCAAATAAACAACTTAACCTTACACCTAAAGCGACCAGGAAAAGAAGAACAAACAAAACCTAAATTTAGTAGATGGAAAGAAATAATAAAGATTAGAGCAGAAATAAATGAAATAGAGACAAAGAAAGCAGTAGCAAAGATCAATGAAACCAAAAGCTGGTTCTTTGAGAAAATAAGCAAAATTGATAAACTTTTAGCCAGATGCCTCAAGAAAAAAAGGGAGAGGACTCAAATCAGTAAAATCAGAAATGAAAAGGGAGAAGTTACAGCTGTCACCGCAGAAATACAAAGGATCATAAGAGACTACTACAAACAACTATATTCCAATAAAATGGACAACCTAGAGTAAATGCACAAATTCTTAGAAAGGTGCAAACTTCCAAGACTGAACCAGGAAGAAAAAATATGAACAGAGCAATCACAAGTACTGAAATTGAAACTGTGATTAAAAAATTCCAACAAACAAAAGTCCAGGACTACATGGCTTCACAGCTAATTCTATCACACATTTAGAGAAGAGTTAACACCTATCCTTCTGAAACTCTTCCAGAAAATTTCAGAGGAAGGAACACTCCCAAGCTCATTCTATGAAACCAGACAAAGATCTCACATAAAAAGATTATAGGACAATATCACTGATGAACATAGACACAAAAATTCTCAACAAAATATTAGCAAACCGAATCCAACAACACATTAAAAGGATCATACACCATGATCAAGTGGGATTCATCCCAGGGATGCAGTGATTCTTTAATATATGTAAATCAATCAGTGTGATACACTACATTAACAAACTGAAGAATAAAGACCATATGATCATCTCAGTAGATGCAGAAAAAGCTTTTGACAAAATTCAACACCCATTTATGATAAAAACACTCCAGAAAGTGGGCATAGAGGGAACCTACCTCAACATAATAAAGGTCATATACAACAACCCACAGCAAACATCATTCTCAATGGTGAAAAACTGAAAGCATTTCCTCTAAGATCAAGATCTAGTGTCAGTGTTGAGGTTAGATCTTTGGAGCCTAAGGGGTATCTATTATGATACCTCTTGATCTTGGGTTTAATGAAACTGGCATCATAAATACTCAAAATTTTTTCTTTTTCGGACCATGGCATTCTTCCTTTTTTTCACACTTGGTTTGCAGAATTCTAAAAACGACCCTTTATATACAGCCATAACTCTTCCAAAGGGAAAACTTATTGTCTTAATTAAGAGTCTACTTTGATTTATTTCTATCCTGACATGAAGAGGGGATAAATAATCAACTTGGGAGTCAAATACAAGAGGTCACTTTTAACTGAATATGTTCTACTGAAATTCAATTTCATTTGTTTATAACTATGAGATATCCAATGGGGAATATACCAGCGAGAGGTTGGATATGACATTCAAGGCAGAGTACATTGAAACTGGGACCAGTGGACCAGGTGTGAGAGTCATCTTGCATGATAACTTTATCACTTAAAACTAAATTTTGCCTTGCTTAAGACACTTATTAGGGCTTTCATTTACAGAAAAAATAACACTATACTCATGTTTTGATGACAGACACATCGTGATAGAGCACATGTTCTATATATGGAATGGGAAGGAGCTTGCCACTAGGGGTGACTTTGGTCTATTTAACACTTAGTTTTAATTTGTCACTTTATGACGTCTCGACTTTATACCTTGAATCAAAATAATGAGGCAATGTCTTAAGGAAAGTGAAAAAAAACGGAAAGATGCACTTAAAATGCAATAAAAATCCTCTTTTGATATGCCGCTAAACAGAGAATATTGCTAACATTGGAAGATTTCATTTGCAGCATGCATCTTGAAAGAAAGAATTAAAAGGGCATAAAATGACTATTACCAAAATGAATCTAAAACAATGAAAATTCTGTACTGTAAATGGGATAGAAATAGATTGATCCGTTTTCCCATTAAGCTATTCAGTGCAATGTTTATGCGTGTGTGTGTACTTTAAAATTGCTTTTATGTTTTTTGCTTTCTAGCACCAGTTTCACTTTCAACTTGAGGAAAATATAATATAATATTATATAATATTAACATTATTAAAATATAATATTAACATTATTATTAAAATAACAATATTAACATTAGTTAATATTAATATTAGTTAAAGCTTAAAATGTATTCAGGCTCATGCTGAAATACTTTCTTAATTCTGCTTGGAACCTCATCAAACAGCCAAGAAACAGAATTCAGGCAGGAGTGGAAAATGAAATAAAAAGAGCAAACTGCTTCTTTAGAAAACTAAAAAAAAACAGTAACTTTTGTAGGAATACTCATGTTCAGTAGGGGAAATAAAAACTAGCCTTTCTTTAACTTTTGCCATGTGCAAGACTAAATTGGGCTAACTCAAGTTCTTTCATTTAATTCCTACAATGAACCTATGAAATAAACACTGTCATCCCATTTCGCAGATGGGGTTTAGAGTCGTTAAATAACTTGCCTTAGGTTACAGAGGCAGTAGGTGGTAGATTTGCACCCAGACCCATGTCCTCTTGAGGCTGATCTTTTATGGTACCTCTAAGTCATAAGTAATGACTTCTAGGCAGCATATGCTTCCATGTCACCTTGGCCATGACCCTATCATAGCACTTTTCTCACTGTATTGTAGTTGTCTCTTTACATGCCTACCTCCCCCTACTTCGTGGTTACCTCCCCCAAAGCAAAGAGCATCTTATTTATCTTTCTAGTTCCAGGAATTTAATGCAGTGGCATGCCCCATAGTAGAAGCCCAATAAGTGCTTATTGAATGACTAATATTGTCAGAAGTCACTAAAAGTTAATATAGTAAATAAAAATTATATTATTATGGAAAATAACTGATGTGGAAAGTGCCAGTTGCTTCTATATCCCTGTTAGGTGTTCCTTTCCTTAAAGATGAACTTTTTCAGAAAGATAGGTGAGCTGATTGTACTGCATGTAGGAATTCAAAGGAGTAAGAAAAAATCCACAAAGATGCTTAAGTGATGTGAGATAGTATCACAGTACTAGGAGAGGTTAAGGGGAGGGATACTGAAATCATCGTTTAATGAACAGTCTTTACATTTATCATGGGCTCATCTTCTACACATGGAAGCAACCAGCTTTTCATTTCAAACAGAAATTTCCTTCTCATTGATAGTGAACCCCTAATAAAAGAAAGTCAGGGGATATTCCAAGCCTTAGGTAATTTTTTAAAGGTTAAAATGCAATTAGTACAGGGAAGAAAACCATTTTATATGAAAACATTATTCAATGTAACTTTAATGAGGAGAATCAACTTAGACTTCAGCTTGAGGGATGCTAATTCTATCAAAGAAAAACATTTCTGATTATAAGGAATAGTTTACCAAGGGAGTTGGGAGAGGATTCTAAGTGAATTTGCACATGCATCTTTAAATTGGGCAGTCCTGACTTCTATAATCATATCTTGCTTGATGATGCTCTGATGATAATGTGAGGATAAAGTCCATTTTAATCTGGGTCTTTAATTGCCCTGTCTGAAAGCTACAGGGAATAAAAGCTCTGTACCCCTATCTCTCTAAGCATGTTTCTGCCATTTGTTCCCTCTTCTAAAGGATATGTACAGCTTATTCTGCTGTTGCTTTCAGCAGTCTTTAGGAGTCAAAGACCCAAATGAGCAAGGGCTGCCATGGAACATGATGTGCCCACCTTGCCAGCATTGACATTGCCAATTGCCTAAGCCCTACAGAAGGCTGGTGAATATTCTTTCCACTCCCTGAGCATGAATTCATTAGTAAAATGAAAATACGGATTTCAGAGTGAAGAAAACACATTGAGAGTGGAGTTATATCAGCCATGTCAAATTGCAGGTCATGTTGCAAAGGGTGCTTTTGTTGTCTTATAACTGGTTAATATGAATCCATCTCCAATGTGTAGTAAAAGTCCATTATCCTGAATTTTGATATAGTTATGAAAAAATTCTAAAACAGCAACGAGACTAAGATGAATGTTAATGACCTATCTTAGTTGGCATTTTGATGACATTATATTAAATATTTTTCTGAGACACTTCCTGGCCATTTTAAGACTCTGTTGTCTCTATGGTGAGATCCATACCCCCTCAGAGCTTTAGTACATGGTGCTGTATTGTAATAGCCCCTATGCTCATCAGCCCATCCCACTGGATTTTTATATCTTTCAGAGCAGAGCTGTGTCTTGTTACCGTTTTCCTTAATACACTGTTTTGCAGACTGTGTCGTAGTCAGTAAGTATGTTAGATTACTTTTTTTTTTTCCGAAATAGTCCCTCTCTATTTTCTTCTCACTTATGCATCTCTCACTTTCTTCAGGTCCTCTCCATCTGTCCCAAGGACATGAGAGCTGATATCTGTGTTCATCTAAACCGGAAGGTTTTTAATGAGCATCCTGCTTTTCGATTGGCCAGCGACGGGTGTCTGCGCGCCTTGGCGGTAGAGTTTCAAACTATTCACTGTGCTCCTGGGGACCTCATTTACCATGCTGGAGAAAGTGTGGATGCCCTCTGCTTTGTGGTGTCAGGATCCTTGGAAGTCATCCAGGATGATGAGGTGGTGGCTATTTTAGGTACTGTGAACTTTCCTAACGTAGTAGCAAACGTGTAACCGTTTTAGAGATTTTACTTCTCAGGTTTCTTAAGAGAAATTTCCTTTGCTTGGTGACTTTGGAAATGGGGTCACTAATGAGATGATGAATCTCAGTGAAAACTAGTAATTCCGTTTCAGCAGAGAACATCAGTATTGGTCATAGCTTAATGGGCTGCATGAGGGTTTGATTAAACTTGCTTTGGCAACATAGGACAGTGCCTTTTAGACTGGAGGTGATCGCAGCCTAAGGTGGCTGTTATCTCCATGTTGGTAAGTGTGAAAATGGCTTGTGAAATGACTGTCAGTTTAGTAACCTGAGTGTTAGTCTCAGAGGGACAGTAGAACCTGTGTAGTTCGACATTTCCTTTTAGAGATGTATAAATTGAGGCCCAGAAAACTTTAGTGACTGGCCCAGCTAGTTAGTAAATGAGTTAGGACTTGAGTACAGATCATTCTTACTCTAAACCTCTGTGCTTCCTCACAGTGGACCTAAGTAGTGAGCTGAAAGTGATGATGAGGTAAATGAATTTGACCCATTATATTGGAATAATCACAATGCAAGTAAACTTAGGTTTTTAAAGATGGTTTTGTCCATCTACATTTATGAATCAGGAAAGTTATTCAGCTAACAATAAATTTGTTCTAAAATTCAGAGACCTGGTAGATAGTTGCACTGATGACAAAAGGCAATGACAGAACATGTGAGTGACAAAATTTTTAAAAATTACATGTTTGGGGATAGTGTAATCCATTTTACATTTTATCTTGGTAAAAAAGTTGCTAAATGATATTTTAGGTCATTTTCTGCTCAGATATCTGCAGCATGAAGTCCACATAGATAAAAAAAAAGGAAGCAATAATGAGGTCAACAGGGTACCGGCTCGGTGCTTTGTGACCGCCTGGAGGGGTGGGATAGGGAGGGTGGGAGGGAGGGAGACGAAGAGGGAAGAGATATGGGAACATATGTATATGTATGACTGATTCGCTTTGTTATAAAGCAGAAGCTAACACACCACTGTAAAGCAATTATATCCCAATAAAGATGTTAAAATAATAATAATAATAATGAGGTCAGAGGAGAATCATTTCTTGTGTTTTTTCAAGTAAAATAAGTTAGAATTGCAGGATGTCAACTCCCTTTTGATCACATTTTTCATGGCTTGTATCTCATGAAAAATGAGCTCAATTTTTAAACTATTGGATTTTTTTAGCTACTGAGGTCAACCTACCATAGCTTAAATGCCACTTATTCTCATAAGTAAAGACTGACTGATGTATTTTAGAAACTGCAAAAGCAAAATCCAGCCCCAAAATAAAGAACTGATTTCAAAAAACATAATTACTTGAAAAAGACAGAATTGAGAGTTGAGAAACAATGACTCTTCATAGGAAAATAAAGTAAAATTTTTATTGTTCAGTAAAATTTGTAAAGGTTACAGAAAATGATTCAGTGTTGCAAATGACTGAACACTATTGTCTGTAACCCTTTTCTTAACTGTTGAGAAATAATATTACATTTATGCATAAATTTCTCTTAGAAACTTTTTATTTTTGACATTTTTTTTTGGCAAGAAAAATGCATACAGTACTTAGAGAGCACTCTGGGTGTGTTTAATGCTGCTTAGTGCTTGTTCTGCTTTGTTTCTTGGAGTATAAAGGAGTTATATAATCCTTCATTAAAAACTGTACATTTTGCCAGAACAATTCTTTGTGGTAAAATGGAGTATATACACACTACAACTGTTCTTGTTTGCTTAAAGAAGAGGATAAAACACAAGCCCAAAACAGGTGTATTTTTTCCTGCATGTTCATGTCAATGGTGGGTGGGAGAACAGACATAAAATATATTACACTAAAGTGAGTACCGTCATGATAAATTACCTTGGCTGTGCACTCATTGTCATTTGCTTTGCCCCATTTTCTTCATTATAGCTTTAGATTCTTTTCTAAAAAGATGAATGGAGAAAGCCCTGAGTGTAGTACCTTTGGGCTGGATCTGCTAAGCTGGAATCATTTGCTCAGTGAGACAGACAAAATGCATTTTCTTTTCATTTTAAAATAAAATGGTAGCTGGTTTTGCCCAATGACACAGTAAAAATGAACACAGGGCCCCTGGGTATTGGCGCAGTCTCATCATATATCTGTCATATTTTGTTTCTTTGAATGCATGCTTTTTGTTTATCCTCCTCAAAAATCTTGAGATTTCAGAGACTTTTCATCTCTTGGTTTAATGAGTCAAATTACATATATACATCTCTGGCAATATTTCTTTATCGTGTGGGCCTCTAACAAAGATTAGTTCAGCCAAAAGGCAGTCAGAAGGTTTTTATTTAAAAAAAAAAAAGTTTTGATCTGTAAGTGATCTCCCAAAGAGGAGGTAAGTGGGTGGTGGGGAGGCATGGGCTCAAAGGGTCACATAGGTGCCACGGTGCTGGGCAAAGACACTGTCCTCATGGAGTCTGTGATTTGGGTCATTGGTGATGAGATAGTCATGGAGACAAGCTTTGGGAACTCTGCCTTGGTGTTGCACCTTCTGCTAATCTGGCTTTATAGGAAGGCAATCTGAGGAGACTGTGGACTAGAAGTATGGACTCATGGTGACTTTCTGCAGGAGATGGAGTGTGATGTCATACATGAGAGACGACTGCACCACCTGCAGTGGTGTGTCTGCCATGGTCTAGATACACCCTTGTGCTCATATGGTTTACAGGTTCCACACATGAGGCAGCTGAAGTCTGGTGCCTGCTGCCACCTGTGCTTCACCTGAGGGGCATGGAACCTGCCAGAAGGGCCTTCCTTAACGAATCAGCTTCTTGACTTGTAGATCAGTCGTCACACCAGCTCTGTTGTGTGACTTCTCAGTGTGGTTTCCATTGGGGACACATGTTTTCAGATTTTTCTAAACCAAAAATACTTTCTTTTACAATTAAAAAGTTTTTTTGTTTTTTTGTTTAACACTTAAGATGCTTTAACAATGTTTTAGGAAAGGGAGAGGGGAAAATAGTAACTCCTCAGCATCACTTCTGACACTTTGTGACTGTTCATTCCTTTTCTACTATTTTTTCTTCTTACCTTCTCATTTTTTGCTAGCCTAATTGCAAACTTAATGAAAAGTTGCAAAAATTATCAGCATGTGAAGTTTGACATATAGCCTTAGGTTTTCTACCTTACTGAGTAAGTTGACTAGGTCTTCAGTATCTTATTTTTTTTTCCTCTTGATCTATTTTTGGACTGAGAGTGGTATGGTAAAGTATCTTATTTTTAAGGTGTTTTGTCTATGTCTCTTTGTATCTCCTGTAGTTTGTGCCTTCTAGCGGTTGTTGCTGTGTTATTTGGTGTACAAATATTCATAACTATTATATATTCATTTTGAATTGTGTCTTTAACATTGAAATATGTCCTTTTTCATCATGACCCTTATAAGGGTCAGACAGAAACAGCATCCTCTCCCCCATCTCAGTATACCTCAAAAAAATGAGAATTTGTTTTAAATTGGTCTGATAAATAGGCCTTGCTCTCTTTTACACTGATTTATTTGCCAGTTGAAAGGTAGAAAACTGAAGTCATTTTAAAATTAATTAAAAATCTCTGAATCCAAAAACCAGGTGCAGTGCCTTCTTTTGGATCCTTGCCTCTGAACGGTCTCTTGGTAGGTACCTAATTCTTTAGTGTGTCAAAAGTGTTAAGGTGTTTAATGAATAAGTTCTGAAGCAGAACTAATTAATGGAAAGATAAAAAATGTAGTCAATAAATACCTTTTTTAACACTGAGAGGTGGCTTTAAGTTGTTTTCTAAATAGGGCATAGGAAGGTAATTGCAGTTCATGTCTTTTTCTAATGTGAAGTTCTTTCAGTTCTTACACCTCCACCTCTTTTTCTGTGTTCAGAATATACACTTTACTTAAGAGAATAAAATATAAACAGAATAAAATACTTTCTCTTCTGTGATTATTAGAATCATATAGTTGGAATTATTAATATAACACAATCTGTATCTAAGTCTTTTAATTGTAACTTTAAATTCCCAAGAGAACTATGATTGTTTATATGGAGTTTGGATGGAAGGGTTAGATGGTCCTATCAAGTTGGGGGAAGAGGGCATAAGTGAGGAAGGGAAAGACGGAATTAAATGAACTTAATATAAAAAGGGTAATTTCTAGAACCTGGGTTAAGATTCCATTTTAATTAAGATCAGTTATTTAGAATCAGTTCATCTCTTATAAACATTTGTGCATTATCAAAGAAAACATAAATTATAGTTATCAAAATTCAAAATCTTATTTTTATTCCAAAAAGAAAACATCTGAGATGTGAAAGAATAATATTCTGCTGTTTTGAGAATTTGTGAAAATGTGACTTTTGTGTTGTGGTTAAGATTTCTTCCCATATACTTGTTATTAACAGTCAAGTGCTTCACACTTTAAAGTCTTAAAAGGGCTATCCCCAAGCCCCAGAAAATTATTTTCTTTTGCATCCAAATTTCTGTGTTTTGAGATGATGTACTATGAACCAGGTAGGTTTGCTTTACATATTATGATGATGATGAACTTAGTTAATTTAGACATTTTTATAATAGGCAAACCAGTTATTTGCTTTAAAAAATTGCATGCTTATCTTGTTTTAAACTTTCTAAGTAGTGATTAAAACATTTATCTATGGTTTAAATTATGCACTTCAGAGTTCCTCAGCATGTAGATTTTTGGATAAAATATAGTCTTTACAATTTGGTAGTTTAGACTTAGCTTCAAACCCTCTCTCTACTATCCATCAAAACCAAGTCTTGGGCTTCTCTGGTGGTGCAGTGGTTGAGAGTCTGCCTGCCGATGCAGGGTACACAGGTTTGTGCCCCGGTCTGGGAAGATCCCATATGCCGCGGAGTGGCTGGGCCCATGAGCCATGGCCGCTGAGCCTTTGCATCCGGGGCCTGTGCTCCACAACGGGAGAGGCCACAACAGTGAAGGCCCGCATACCGCAAAAAAAAAAAACAAAAAAACCAAGTCTTGTTCATTCTATCTCCTTGGTGTCTCTTTAACCTATCCTTAATGTCCCTTCCCATGACCACTGCTCTTAAAATTTTGGTTCTGGGTTGTGGCTGCCATCTGAAAAGTCTATCTACTCTCAATCTGTTATCAACTTCAACCTCCAAATCTATGTTATGCTACCACCACAATAATTTTTCTAAAATATAAAATATCTTGTTAGTCTCCTTGTTAGGATTGTCGTTTTAGCCCTTTGGGGATAAAATGTTAGCTCTTATCATGGCCTATGAAGCCATTTAGGTCTTGGTCTTTGCCCTCTTTTCCAGCCTGATTTGTGCCATTCCCTATTCCTACTCTATTTTCACTATATTGAATTGGAGGAAGTTTCCTAAGCACCAAGTTCTCTTACTGACAAGCTATTGCACATACTGCTTCCTTTGTTTAGAACATTTTTTCTCCTCTTTTTAATTGTCTCTTGCTTCTTTATCTTCTTTTACTCTTTCCACTCTTGCCCTAGTCTGGATCAGACGCCTCTGTTCTGGGCTTCTACTTCATGCCTACACAGGGTTCTTAGTCTGTCTTTTACTTGTTTATACTCCTACTGCGTTGTGAATACTTGAAATGTCTTGCTTATTTTTGTCTCTCTGTCATCTGTGATAGGACCTCTTAAATAGGTTCTCAGTAAAGGTTCAGTGAGCCAAATTAGCCAGCACTTTGTTTTGCCATTAAGCAGTTTTTACAATTGTTTTAGTTCTGGGTACCTACAAAAAATGCGCTGTATTCTGTTGCCATTTTCTTTATGTTTTATCTTGAGATACTGACTACCGTCTGTTTCTCTTTCATCTATATGATTTTAGTAAAATGCATTTCCCTAAGACTCTTGCTTTAGCGTAGATCTAGTATGGACTGAGAAAATACTTTCCTACTGTTAGTCAGGAAGTTTGAACAAGGAGAATAAGAAGAGATAAATGTTAAATATCTCAGGCCACTAACAACTCTTTAACAAAACACTCCTTCCTTGTTCTCCATCAGGAACTCCCAGTAGCAAGAAAGAATCTAACTTGTACCCTGGTCATTGACCATGGTAGAAAAACTTTATATCTGTGGAAGGGGATTTGGCTTTAATTCCTAAAAGTGACATTACTTTTGACATCAACTGGAATGAATAGGTCTACAAATTAGAATTAATTTTACTAGAAAATTAACATTTAAGAGTTAAAAGGGGCTTATGGAAAGAAAAATCATATGTGTAGTTAGTAACTGAGCTTGCCTATACTTAAGTAAAATTTAAACTCTGTAGTAATGTTTTGATTTTAAGATTCCCTATCAAAATATTTAAAGTATATTTTTGAGAAATGAAATCCAGACCCCTTTGAAAGTCTGACTTAAATACCAATAGTTGTTAAATACTCATTATCTTATAAGCATTATTACATCAAATTCTCTAATTTACTCTGTGAAAAAGTACTTGGTGTAGTCATCTGACAGATGGAAAAACCAAGGCTCTGCAGTATCAGGTGATTCGCCCTAGGTCACAGCTAGAAAATAAGTGGTGGGTATAGGATTTGAACCCAGACTTATCTGACTCAATGTCCATTCTCTTAACCATCACATTACAAATGTGATGCTTTCTTTAACAGGAATTTTAAAATGGAATTTTGAAATTGTACAACTAGTTGGAGGGCCTATGTTAACTTTACCAATTTGTTTCCTTTTATTAAAAACAATTTTTTTTCTAACAACACTAAGTACCACACCAGTGTATGTTACAAAAAACCAAACATGACCCAAGTATAAGATGGTTAATCAGCTACTAAATATCTACAAATATGGTCCTCCTCCAAGTGACTAGTTTACACCAGGCAGGTGTTTAGGACTGGGGAGAACTGGCTCAGAGTGTGAATCTCATGAGCCCTCAGAACACAAGATGAGGATCTTAAGTTCTGCTTATGAGTCTTTCATCTGGGTATTGGAAGAGTTCAGGGTCCATCTAGTTGGTAGGTATTAAAGTGGAAATGAAGCTTTTAAGAATGCTCCAGGATTGCAAGAATGGCCACAAATCTTTGCAGTTTCTTCCATGAAGAGGTGGTCTGTTTCTCCACTCATTGAGTTTGTACTGGCCTTGTGACTTGTCTCAGTTCTTAGGCTGAATCCTCTGCTCTTCCCTTAAATGCTGACAGTCTCTGGACAGAGTAGGGATGCTTGGCCTGCTTTTCTCATTGCTCTTTTTTTTTTCCCTGAGGTCATGGCGTCCACGTACAGAAAGCTTCATCTTCATTTTTCCAGATTTCTTATATCTACCTACATATCAGTGTCTTGCTCCCGCTCTCCTTCTCTACCCTGCCTTCCCCTAGTCAAGCCCATTATTTCATATTTTCTCAAAAAGTATCAAGGATTCTTTTGTCTTTAAGGAATTGAAAACTTAACTAATTACAGGTTTAATAAGTTGGTTTCATTTTGTCCTTATGAAGATCAAAGCTAGTCAGTTGTAGGTGTTGGTTTACTTACTTGGTGAATGCCATTGAGAATTCAGTCTTCCTTTTGGTATGCGGAGGGGGAGGTGTTATTGGTGAGTACATGCACATCAAAATTACTTGAATTTTTAAATTTGCAAACTAAAAAACAGATTCAGAAAAATCCCAATATAAACATATAACCTAATGAAACTTTATAATCAAAGATCCTGTAACCATTTCACAAGTTAAGAAACAGAACTTTTACAACCCCTGCCCCCCTGGAGAAGTCCCACTGTGTGACCCATCCTAAACACCAAGTTTAATTTGCTTATTTCTAAATTTGATCTATCTTTTAAATATTTTTAAATCTACAGCTCCCCCTCCCCCCATCCCTTTCTTTTCTTTATAATTCTTTGCTGTAGAGCCTGGGCCTTTTGTCCTGCAGAGTTCCCACAGTGTGGATTCTGCTGATTGCATGCTCACTGTAGTTCAACATGTTCCTCCATCCTCTATTTCCTGTCAGTTAGCAGCTGGATCCAGAGGCTTGATCAGACTCAGGTTCAATCCCTTTGCAAGACTCTAGGTGGGTGTGTTCTTTCATCAGATGATGTGTGATTATCTAGTTGCATTTTTTGATGGTGTTAACAACTGTTGATACTCAATGCCTAGATCCATTAATTCACTGGGAGTTGCAAAATGAAGATGTTCTAATTTTATATTTTTGTTTGTTAGTTGGAATGCTTTTATAGAGAGATACTTCCTCTCAACTGCTGTTTGGTTGTTCAGTATGAAGTTCACGTAGGAATGGCCACATATGTGCTTGATACTTCTCCATTATTTACCAACTTGTAAGATAACTAATTGGTTTCTTATCCTCTGAGGGTACCTAGATAGTTTCTTAAAAATATCCTTATGTACTAATGAATTTAAACAAATGATGAATTTCAGTGCTTTGCAGTTTTGACCATTATTGAAGTGCAAATTGTCCTATCTTTGGCAAGTAAGGGACTCTTCAGGTTGACTCCTGTGTCTTTTTGATACAACAGTCTTTCTTTGCTATGTAATATGACCAGATCCTCATCCTGTATAATTCTGCCCCACACCTGGAGTCAGCCATTAGTCATTTCTCCAAGAAGCTTGAATTTGTTTTTGTGAAAAATATTTCACAATCTTGGTCCTACAGATATTCACTGCTACTGAGTTGATCATTGTCTCTTGGTCCATTTAATAAATAAAATGAGGAGAAAAATATTTGTGTGTGTGTGTAGTATGTATATATATATGTATATATGCACACACATATATAAATAAAATTTCTCATGAGTTCATACAATATATTTAACTAAAACTGAGTATAATAGGGCTTTATCTATCCATGTCTATATTGCATCTTCAACTACTTTCTTCCATATTGAGAATGCTGGGGATGATAGAATTAAAATATTGCATAATTGCTCAATTGCTTTATGCCACATTACAAATATAACAACCTCAGAATAACAGTACTAATGCCATCACCATGAATATGACTACTGAAAATGCATAAAAAGATTTTTGCATATGCTTGTCCCATTCTCCCCCATCCATCATTATTTTTAGTAGTTGTACTATATATTGTTAAAGCATATAACCATTGCATACTGCACCCTCTCCCTTTTAACCTTCATTTAGTCTTAATTCTACAACTGTATAGTTAGTGCTACCACTAGTCTTTATGTCAGTGTCTCTCTAAGTATTTTGGTTGTATGAAGATTATTCACTAATAGTAGGAAAAATCCATGGGAGCAAAATTCCCTGAGTTCTTTTATATTGGTGATATAGTTTGTGTCCTTTATTCTTGAAAATCAGTTTTGCTGGATATGAAATTCTTGGTTCACATTTCTTCCTAGAGTATTTTAAATGTTACTCCTTCTACCTCACTCAGATCAACAGGCAAATCGTGGAGCTTTTGTTTTCTGCCATCAGAAAACATGATGTAACAGTACTTCCTTTGCCACTCTTCACACTGTCATTAGTTCTGCTATTAAAGCATTGGGTAGGCCATGACTCTCTTTACTTGAAACACTTTTAGTCGTTCGTCTTTGAACTAGGATGAAGCAGACTGTTGCATTGCATTAAATGTTCTCCCTCTTGGGTGCTGTGTTTTCCCTCTAGACTTGGCCTTCTCTCTGTGTCCCATAGGTTTCCAGGATTGGGCTAATACTGCTCATCATCCCCTGGGCAGATCATGCGCATGCTGCCCTTTCACAAAAAGTACTGCTCTTCTCTTGAAGGCTCCACTGTGATTAAACCCAAACACTACTTTACTTGTGAGGTCTTAACTAAATACCCTCAAATTCAAACCAAATGTTTTTTCTTGTGTGCATTCCCTATCCTGATCCTATAGTACTTATTTTATTTTTTCCTATTTTATCCTTTTTTGGACATGTCTCTCTTATTATACATTAAAAATTCTTGAGAACAGGATTTCTATTTCCTGCATGTCTCTATCCCTCCACAGCATAAAGCACATGTTCTAGCTGAAGGGTAGTATTAGAGCTAGGGTTAGGATGCTAGATGTATTCATTGAATGGGGTGAAGAGGACAGCCATCATTTCTACCATTTGATAGGTGTGAAGTGTGCAAGACTTAGTTATAATATGAACATTATAATGGGCTTCAACTCTAAATGCTTTCTTAGAAAAAGAAAACAGAAGAATTTCAAGATATAACTGCTTTTTAGTTTAGTCTTTTTCTTGGACTTGTTTTTTATAATATGCTACTAACTTTCTTGATTTGGACACACGTTTGGGTTTCTGTATGTAACCAATTTGTTCTTAACACTAATAGTGCCAAATTCAGGATTACCAGCTTGCTAATTACCATATCTTCTACCTCCTCAAAAGCAGCTACCATCATCCCTTACTTATCTATCAGGATACTCTCTATTTTTTTACATCTCCTTTTTTTTTTTATAGATCTTTATTGGAGTATAATTGCTTCACAATACTGTGTTAGTTTCTGTTGTACAACAAAATGAATCAGCCATACATATATCCCCATATCCCCTCCCTCTTGAGCCTCCCTTCCACCCTCCCTATCCCACTTAGTGACAGCTATTTGGCTAATTCTTTGTGTGTGTAAGTAAAAATTCATAAGCTAAATCAGTGATTTTTTTGTAGATAAGAATTATTGGCTTCTCTAAAAGTGTCAAGGTGTATCCATTATAATTTTTCAACAGAAAGACTTTGGACATCAATCACTGAAGATTGGCAGGCACCAATTCTAAATATTTTAAAGATTCTATTCTTACACACCAATATAATTTCTAAAGTTTAATGCTCATCATCTTCTTTCTGTTCTTATCCTTCAAAATATTACTTTATGGCATTTGTTGTCCGTAAATAGTCCAAGTCAATTTAAAACCACATAATTTAAAAACTCTTAGTGTTGTTCATTTGTAAATGAATATTTTTGTTCATATGTATTCATAATAAAGTTTATGAGCCGACTACAACAATCGTTATAGTGAAGTTCTGACTAATAAAAGTAAAAATGTGAATTAAGTCCATTCTGTAAAAGAATCATTAAATAGAGCTATCAGTACAACCTCACATGCACTCACAGGAAACTACCTAAGTAAACTTCAAACGCTATATTTTTAGGGATTCGTTGGCTATGGGAGATAGCTGTACTAACTCATGAATAACTGAGATAATTTTTATGAATTCATTTTATCTATGTCATTAACTCACCAAATGATGTGTTTCACATTAAAATAAAAACACTGTAAAACCAGCACGTCAGGGTACCGGCATACCATGATCTGTATTACTCCTTTAATTATGTTGTAACTTTTTGTCTCTGTTTTGTCTTTAAATTTTCCAGTTTTTTGCTCTATGAATCTTTAACATTTACTTCTGTTTTACAATCCTGTTTCCTGTGGTTTGAAAGTAAAATACTTCATAAGACTTGATGCAAAGAACTGAGTAAATATTAATAGACCAAACAACAACTTTCATGTTGAGTGTGAGCTTTTCTACTAATTTTAGGGCTTTGGGGAAAGGTTACATTTCTCAAACTCTAAAATGTTTCTAGCTGAGTCTACTTGCACCCAGTGGGAACTGACCTAAAAACTAGCATCAAATATTCTATAGTTATGAGGATGAACAGGATTTCCCAGTCCTGAAAGTGTGCAAAATCCTTGTGATGGAAAAAAAAGGGCGCTTCTCTGTTAGATAGTCCATACATAACCACATGTCTTCACAGCTGTAATTTCTGCACATTACTCAGTGTAAAGGTGCATAATATTTCCTGAAGAAGAACATTAGCTCATAAATTAACTGATTTACAAGACAACTATCTTTCCACAAGTGCCTTAAACGTTTGTTGTGAATTGAGTGACTATTAGGTGATATAGAACACTGGATAAAGCAAAATAGTTTGAAATGGTTGATTAGATTAATGTATAATTGATATATTGTGTATCCTAATGGAAATTCTATGTTATAAAACAATTAGCATTGTTTATATGTAATGTGAGTTCTGATGTTTGGAGCAGAATAATTCACATTTATTAATTTTGCTATGTTTCTCTAAACATTTTTAGGGAGAGGAGCAGAGGATAAGTTTTACTTTGGTTGAGTCAGTTAACTTTTTATGTTACTTTTCAGCCTCATAGACTTTTTATTTCCCCATGATAGTAGAAAAGATAAATAACTTAAATTTAAAATTGTTGATAGAAATATGGTGAGAATTTTAATTTCATCAGTTAGGTAAAATAAAACATATAACAGATATTTGAAGACCTCCACAATTTAAAATGGTCTATATTGGCAAGGGGAAATTTATGTATATATTGAGTATTTTTTACCTATTGATGATACACTTATCAGTCAATGAATATTTACTCTTCTGCAGATCTGTGTACCTGTTTTATTAAAAAGTATAAGGAAAAACATCTGAAAATAATTGCTATTTTAATAAAAGATTCATTAGAGAAAAATTTAGAAAACAAAAAGTAGAAAGGAGGAAAACAATAAGCACATCACTTGAAGCCAATCGCTGTAATAGCTATGCATTTTCTTTTAGTCTTGTATCCCTTTTGATTTTTAACACAATTTATTATCAATCAAATTAATAATAACAGAATATAATATATAGAATAATAAAACAATATATTTTGGTCCTATCAAGATTATTTTTCTTTAAGAAATTAAGAAATTGTAGACTTTTAATTGAAAATTCTTTTAGTCTTAGAATTTCAGTTTCATTTGTATGTACTTTATTATAGCTATAACCATAATCATTCTTTGTATCTTTATTTTTTTATTTAACATTATAAGATTTGCATTTCTGCATGTTATTTCTGAAACTAGTTTTAATTCTATATGAATTTATATATAGATATAGATTTCTGTTTTCTTTGGATATTTTATTTATTTATTTTTGCCAATCTGAAGTTATGATTAATAGCACTCCAGTGAATATTACATGTGTTTGTTCTAAATCTTTTGATTGATTCCCAGAAGTGAAATTACTGAGTCAAAGGCACTAGTAATTATTATTGTGGTTAGTATACATGAAAATCAAATAGTTGAAAAGTGATGAGTACTTATAAGTGGGTCAGAGCTTGTATTATAAATGATAACTTGAGAAAAGCTTTCAGAAATGAATCAGAGAGAAATGTAATCATTTTTCTCTCTTCAAGGTAAAAGCCAGTATAGAAAGAGTAGCAATACAATAGAGGAAAAGGAATGAGAAGCAGATCAATGCCCTGTTATTTCCATAGCACGGGGGACTAAGAAAATATAATAGCTGTTGATCTCTTCTGTTTAAAAAATAATACAAGTAAATTATAAGACATAATAAAACTCATCCATTAGCCTGTAATGAGAGAAAACCTACTATTTGATGCATTCGTTTTGTGTGTACATGTGTGTGTTTCTGGGGAGAAGAGGGTGTATAAAATGAGATACTACTATATGTATGATTTGATAATCCTGCTTTTGTTATTTTACATAATATGAACATTTCTCTGTTACTTTAAAAATTTATGATATTTAGTGGCTGCATAATATTCCATAATTTATTTATTTATGTTTTTCATTCACATTTATCTTGTTTCTACCTTTTATGGCTATCATAAATATCACTTAAGTGAACATTCTTATAAGCATTTATAAGCATTATAAGCATTCTTATAACATCTTATAACATTTTGGTACTTCTGATAATGCAATTAGAGTAAATACCTATAATTGGAATTACTAGTTTAAAGGTAATGCCGTTTATGGATTTCTGAAATTCATCTAAGTGGAGGTAGGGTTTATCTTTTAAATTTCTATAGTTAAAGTCTCCCTTAGGTTACTTTGATGCTGTATAACCTCAGACACCTTATTTGGCTCTCAGGTCTCCAGTTATCCTTCCTTGAACAAATATATGACTATCAGATATTTAAGTCGTTCATCAGTGTCATGAACTAAAAGGAATTTGGGGAGGGTCAGGTAACAAATGATACTGCTCAAGATTTATTAAATATCTATTATGGTTATTTTATGCTGATCATTTGATCACATGGTGGTTTTAACCATCTCCTCAATAATATATATGTTTTCTCTCTCCATACCAGAGTGCCTCATGGTTCTCTAAGGATTTCCAAACTGCCTGTGTGGGGTGGGCAAAGAATCTGTAATCTCACTCAGCCTCAGCCCCTCTCTGTCTGTCTCTCTCTGTGTCTCTGTCTTGTTCTCTCTCCCTTCCCCTCTCTCTCATTTCTCTGGTTACACACTATCTTTTCTTTCCAGTCTGACTGGCCTGAAGTGTTAACAAGTAGTCTTTCTTCTTCTTTTTCCTGTCAGTTCTGACTTTAATCTTAATAATGAGAGCAGATATTCACTCATCTCTGTGGTTAGAGTACAGAAAGAATAAATCTTTGGTAGCGTGGCTCTAGGAAGATTTTTTTTTTTTCACCTAGAAATATTCCCCGTCTTTTTTCTCTTTAAAACTTTCCCTTTCCTACAGAAGAACAGAGAACGCAGTTGACAGCCCTTCAGGAGCCAGGGACACTTATGGAATTGCCTCAGCAGAAAAGCCTTTCAGCACTTAATCTCTGAAGTTTCTTCATTTCCCTTTGTTTGGGCAACTAAGTACTCTTGACTCAGGATGGTGAACTATTGATTTCAGGTCACCAGTGGGCGTTGCTCTGAAGTGAATAGTTGATTCCTGTGTTCTAGAATTCTAGAATTTTAAAAAGACATCCACATTTGACTACAGTACAGCACCCTTTATGAAACTGTTTATGACATAGCAAATCTGGGCTTCCATGTTTTACCCAATTTAGCCTCTTCGGCTCTATTATTATGGACTAGAGTTCTCTCCCTGGCCCTGAGGCCTTGCATAAAGTTTGGCTTGGTGAAAAGAGAAGGATATCCTTTGGGAATCAGTGATGGTGAGGTTTTGTTTGCCTGGAGCACAAGACTTAGTTGCTGAATAATGTATGTTTAACGTATGTCGAGTCAGTTCCACATCTATAAAGGCTGTAACAGGAGATCCTTGTATATTGCCTCTTACTGTCATTTTAGCAGAAGAAAGGATGAGCCTAAGACGTCACCTTTGCTCCTTCTGGTCAGAATGCGAAAAGTTAAGGTGGCAGAAGATAATGAAACTATTTGTTAAAATGAGGTTCTTGGCTTCTCTGTTGGATTTCATTTATTCAAGCCACTCCAGATTTCCTTCAAGAACTGAATTTAAGATGATGTTACTTTACATATTATATGAAAATGTTGTACATTGTTACATGTATATAGATGGTGTTATATACTTAGACTCCAAGTTACACTAGACGATCAATACCATATATGAAACTGAATAAAATATCGTGAGTAGGATAAAAACAAGTGTAGATACTTGAATATCTATATCTTAATTGTTTTCCAGGGAAAGGGGATGTATTTGGAGACATCTTCTGGAAGGAAACCACCCTTGCTCATGCCTGTGCCAATGTCCGAGCACTGACATACTGTGACCTCCACATCATCAAGCGAGAAGCCTTGCTTAAAGTCCTGGACTTTTATACAGCTTTTGCAAACTCGTTCTCAAGGAATCTCACTCTTACTTGCAATCTAAGGAAACGGGTATGTTGTCTGGACCCACTTCCACTTATTAGCATCTAGAGGGTTAATACCTTATATGCTATTAGTTGAAGAGTGGTAAAGTGATTTTATTTCGTAGTAGCACATTCCCATCAATGTAAAGTGACATGATTTTTTCCCCCTTTCTTTATATTTTGTTTACTTTTTAAAGAGGGGATAGAAACCCTGAGTACATGGGTAAAGAGTTGAATCTTTATCATTTAAGTGCAAAATGAAAAACAGACTTGAGGAGAAACAAACTGTACTATAATATAATTAGTTAATTCTTGGGGTTTATAATACTGCCATAAAATTAATATCAGTGTCTCTTACTTTATTATGTGGATCTTTTAAAGCTAGTAAGGTTAATCAAACTGGTTGCCTACTTTATATTCCTGACTCTCTTTACACCCTCCCTCTCATTTAACAGTCAATTCATAAAGCTCATTCCCCATTAATTCTTTCAAACACACTATCTCAAAAAATAATTAGCCATACTGACATATCCTATAAATAGATTTAGGAGTCCTTTACTTTGCATGGCTGCTGCAATTTTAATCTTCTTGCTGTTTTCTTTTTTATTGATGAGTGTGGCACAAATTTAATTTGCATAAAGAAACCTCCTAGCTCTGACTTATAGGTCATTGGACATTGGCGAGGGCTCTTTTATTGCCAACAGTGAAATAGATATTTGGATAACAGCACTTAAGGAATTTCATCTAAGATGATTACCTGTCTATGATGAAGTATTTTGAAATAACAAGCCTTCCCTTCCACTAACCCCTTAAATAGAACCTTCCTGCTAGTTAACATGGAGAAAAAAATCAATCCAAGAGACAAATTGACATCTATACTGCAGCAACAAAGAAATGTGCATAAGTAAGCAAATCAACATAATTCTCTACTCAGGGCTCTAAGAGAGGATAAGACTTCAGGAGTCATATTCGTACTAGTGTCACAACACTTGATTTATATTTGAATAGCAGTTTCAGTTTATATTTTGTTACCAAATAGTTATTGAGCATCCACAACCTGCAAGACAAAACGTAAAGAGCTGTAGAGAGCACGAGGACTAAATACACAGTCGCCACGCTTAAGGAGATGACAGCCAAGTGCGAATATTATGTGAAATGCAAATATGTGAAACATCTATTTGTACAAGTAATTGAGAGTTAAGGTAATGATAAACCTGGAAGAGGGGTACCAAACAGGGCACCTGCTCGTTCATTAGGGAAATTGGAGTCCTGTCTAGTATTACACAGAAATATGTCTCCTTAGGTCTGTGTTCTACCTTCTCTTCTACAAGGCTACCTGGTGGGTATTTGAAACTCTTATGTCTTATTAAATCTTCCCAACATACATTTTGCCAGTTTTAGAATCTTCCCATGTACTACAAGTTTACCAAAACTCAGATCTGTCCTTACAGTCCTCAGGACAGATATTATTTGTCACTGTCCTCCTCAAAGCACTGTTGTCTACACATCATCTCATCTGATGTTTATAATATTCCTGTGGGGAAAAAAGGACAGTTATTTTCCCTTCAAAACACATGAGGGAACTCAGACCTAAAGAAATTAATATTAAGTAACCGACTGATACATTTGCAATGAAAGGTGTCAAAGAGGGATAATTAAGACAACTCACCAGTGGCAAATAAATTTTGGTTCTTCAAGATGAGTTAATCACAAAGCTCTATCATCTCTTTTTCTCTTTCACACATCTGAGCATGTGCACATTACACACGCGCGCACACACACACACACGCACACACACACACACACACGTTGGTTATAAGAGCTGAGCACACATACCAGCGTGTCTATCTCTGATGGTGTTAGAGACAGAAAACTCGTGCTGTTTTTTTAATGGGACCCAGGAATGGAGCTCCTGCCTCTGTAGGTGCCGGTGTGCTAGTTATATCACATGGCTTCTTCCCTTGTTCCTTGTTATAACATGTGTCAGGTTTTTTGTTTGTTTACTTTTAAAAAATCTTTCTTGCCCTTTTGCAATTGATAGATGGTCTCAATTACTCGAATGTGGGTGTATTGCTAATCAGTGTCACTTTATTCTCAGAAAAAAAGTATTTTCATAAAGAAGAGAAACTGTAAAAAAATGACTCATGAGAATAGCTACCATTTTGAGAGCCTATTTTATAACCATGCACTTCAACATATTTTGCATATAATAATTAATGTTATTAAATATCAACAACCCACAGATGAGGCAGTGTAATCTTCATTTCATTGATGAGGAGGTTGAGGTTCTGAGAGTGAGACAGCAAGTTGCCAAATAAATTACGGGTCAGAGTCCATCTCTTTCTGATTCTAAAACCCATATTCTTTAGATTATACCATGTTGCTTTTGTTTGTCAAAATAGCTGACTTTTTTCCCCTACAACAGTACCCTACAGGCACACTCTCAACAATACACAGAGTTTCTCATTCACTCAATTACTTTAACTTCATTCCCCCATTGAGCTATTAACAGAAAATATTTTGTTCTTATTGCTACTATTTTCAGCATTCTTTCAGTGAACATTGGTTGTGAATCGTAGACTCAAGACTTTGTCCTTAGCATGCTGTTGATATCTCCTAGCTATCATAACCATTAATTAAGGGCTAGCTCCAAGTTGGGGGAGCAGATTTGGGACTCAAGTTTTCAGGCTTCATAGATTACAGCTCTAGCCACATAAGCACATACAGTGGCTTTATAGTGTGTAGTTCTCGGTGGCTGTAGTAGGGAGGAATTTGGTAATGCTTTAGCTGCTTGCCTCCATCTCCATTAAGGAGAAATAAGACGTTTGTTATGCAAATACAGCTCCCACTAACCATCCTTAGGTCCCTCTATATAAAATTTCTAGAACTATAACTGGTAATTTCATCCGAAAACTAGAGCAGGGTTTGGCAAAATTTTTCTGGCAAGGACCAGATAGTAGATATTTTAGAATTTGAGGGCCATATAGTTTCTGTCTCAACTACTCAACCCCACTATTGTAGCATGATATTAGCTGTCTTAACTTGGGCTGCCATTACAAAACACCATAGATTGGGTGGCTTCACCAAGAATTTATTTCTCACAGTTCTGGAGGTTGCGAAGTCCAGGATCAAGGCGCTGGTCAATTCGGTTCCCCGATAAGGGCTCTTTTATTTCTGGTTTGGCAATGTCTGCCTTCTTGCTGTGCCCTCATATGGTGGAGAGAGAGAGAGAGAGGAAGCAATTTCTCCAGGGTCTCTTCTTACAGAGGCACTAGTTTTATCATGAGGACCCTCATGGCCTCATCTAAACCTAATTATCTCCCCAAGACTCTTTCTTCAAATATCATCCTACTGGGGGATTAGGGCTTCAACATATTGATTTTAGGGGAACACAATTCAGTCCATAGCAGCAGCCAAAGATAGTATATAAATAAAAGAGGATAGTTGTGCTTCAGTGAAACTTAACTAACACAGGTGGCTTCTTATGGGCCTTAGTGTGTCAATAGCTGAGAGTGGAGGACTGGAAGTTAGATGGGGATGACAGTAGGTATGCAAATAGAATTCTTCCCCTTTGTTAGAAAGCAAATCTCTACTATTTGCCACCCAGCAAAAGAGTCATAATGAAATGGAAAATGCCATATATAAGAGGTGGCTGCACACAAAAACGAAATCCAAACAAACAAAACAAAAAAAGAGGTGGCTACAGGAGCCGGGTAGATAACACACGTGAGTAAGGCTATGAAGACTGGAAAGTTCACACCATATGTAGCAGGGCCGCTGCTACCTAGTCTGCTTGTACATTGCCTTGGAATACCAGCCCACGGTTGCTTGGTCTGCATATTTTTTTTCAGAGAAGCCAGAAGTATGAATTTTTATGTGAAATTACATTAGTTTGGTAACTAATTTACTTTGTCTTTGAAAACACTATAGTCAAACAAAACAGATCTGCTTGCCCTTGGTCAACTGTTTGTGAACTGAATGGAATGATTTAAAGAACCCCTGATCTTATGATACTAGAAGCCTGAAATTTTTACCTGCATCCTGTAAATTTGGATGAGAAAAATTATCATATCTTTATTTTCTTTAATTTCTAAGTGAAATTTAGCCTTTTTTTCAATTATGAAAGTTGATAACAAACTACAGTGTTATTAGAAGTACCAAAAGACATTACAGATATTTTCATAGCATAATGTTTTTGTTGAAGACATCCTAAAATGTTGTTTGCACTCATCAGTACTTAATAATTATGATAGTTATTAGACCTGCTGTGATAATAATGTTATTGTGTTAATAAAAAAGCACATAGATTACTATCTTGCGAATTAGTTTTAAAATTTGATAACCGAATTTCAGTACAATATGTTTCCTTTGCAACACTATGTATTTTATTTTGTGCATTTAAAGCAGCTCTTCTGGAATGAGGCCTATTCCACAGACTTTACCAGACTGCTGGAGATTAAGATCCCCCATATGAGAGTCAGAAACTGGACTAAGTTGAGCAAAAGGACTGGTTGGTATATGTTTTTCAATAATAAGAGGACAGTTCTATAGTTTCCAATACGTTTAAACATATTCAGAAAAGGCATAGGAGAGCAACAGAGGAAGGTTGACTCACTTTCTGATTTTATTTATGATTTATTTATTTTACCTATTCAAGATACCATTTCCTGGAATGACTAAATGGTATTTATTAACTTGAGGACCAGCCCTCAGGGACAGGTCTGAGAAGGCACACAGCACAACCAGCACAGGGGATAAAGAATTCTAATCCGACGTTAAACATAATCGCTGCACTTCTGCTCATTCTGCCTCCTGTTACACGATGATCTTTACCATTGTGTAAAAAGAGTAAATGTAGCAAGCCTGACTGCTGGACTTTGAAAGAACTGCTTACAAAGTGGGCCCTTGGCTGGCATCTGAGAACCTGAACTTTAAGAGAGTTCCCACCACTCTAATAAGAGTGGCTCATGGTACCTGCTACTTATCCAAACAGTGTGGCTTATGCTAAACATTTACTTTCCTTCAAGGAGTGTGGCATTTTAGGATGTACCAGACAGGATACCTGTGTGACTAAACTCCAATAAAACCACTGGACACTGAGTCCATAATGAGCATCCTTCGTGGCAACATCTCACGAGTGTTGTCACAACTCATTGCTGAAGGAATTGGAGAGAGGACACTTGGAGGCGTGTTTATGGAGTGGAGCCCATTGGACATTGATCCAAAATGATGCCAAACTGATGCTTACCCTTTAGTTGTAGTCTCAAAGAAATGCCTCCACTGTTGCTTCAGAGACTTATCTTGCTCCTGGTTGATACTCCTTTTTACCATACATTTCTGAATCCCTTAGGTCAAGACACAGGATAATCTGGAACACCTCAACAGTATTCATTTAACCCTTGTATTAGTCTGCTCAGACGGCCATAACAAACTAACACAGTCTGGGTGGTTAAACAGAAATTTATTTTCTGTTTACAGTCTGGAGGCTGTAAGTCCAAGATCAAGGTGTTGGCAGGGTTGGCGTCTGGTGAGAACTCTCTCCTTGGGTTGCAGACGGCTGTCTTCTTGTGTTCTCACATGGCCTTTTCTCCGGGCGTGGGTGTGGGGAAGAGAGTGTGAACTCTCTGGTGTCTCTTTTTACTGTATAAGGATTCCACTGGATCAGGGGCCTACTCTTATGACTTCATTTAACCTTGATTGCTTCCTTAGGGGCTGCACCTTTAAGTACAGCCACACTAGGGGTTAGGGTTTCAATATATGAATTGGGAGGGCAGGTAGGAAACAAAAATTCAGTCCATAACAACCCTGTTTTTTTAAAATTAAATGTGAAGGAGTAATTTTTATAAATACTCTAAAATCAACAGTTGTGGCTGATATAGATCTGTATTACTGGGGAAGTGCTGCAGTATCAGTATTCAGCATTGATTTTTATAACTTCTAGGCAATGCATAATTATCAATACTTGCAAAATATTCTTGCACTCCTACAGTGATTTAAGATTCCCGTTTAAACTTAGAAAAATTTCCAAGAATGACCAATACCAATTCTAAATTGGAAAATCAGAAATAGAGGTACCTATAGCATTCTTTTCACCCCGTAAAGCCAGAATCCTTTTCCACAGGTGGCACTGTTTTTAAGTAGAGGGCAACTGAAGCCAGCTGGCAATTTTATGGATGAGTGTAGTACCAGTCCTATATTTTAATGTTCCAGTGGTAAGAAATAGTGGTTTAGACTCACTCTTGAATTAGCACAGGCTCAGAATTAAGCAATGGTTTTTCTTTCCCAAAAGCATTCTTATCATGGGAAATCCAGTAGCACAGAATGTCTTTTTTTCTGTGAGCAACGAAGCATCTCTACAGCAATTACCTTTTGTGGATGGAAAACATACTGAAATTGGATATCAAACCGGCCTAAAGTATTTGCTTGGTGTACATGTGGTGCAAACTACGTGTATTTCAATAGTCATTACTGGCATCTTTGAAGAAATAGTCTAGGAATGTGATAATGGAAGTTCCAACTTCACTACCTTCTCCCCCCCGCCCATATCAGATAAACAAAATATGGGAGCACATTCATTCCACAAATCCATGGTTTTTATCCCATGAAAAAAACACTAGTAAAAACATTGTCCACAGTTGGAACAAAAGATACATGGTCTCCATAAAACTCAAGTATTCTATAGTATCTATCTACACTTAACTTCTCTCACAGCATTGATTGCGGTACTTTGGTTTCCTATTTACATTTTTGTTTTTCCAATAGAACAATGAGCTTCATAAAGTAGGTATTTTCTGTAATCTCTTTATTGCCAATGACCAGAAGAGTGCCTGTAGTGCCTGCTAATTGAAGGAATGAAACGTGAATCAGACACGTTGCCCAGCACAGAATAATCACGGTCATTCAGAGAAGCAAATGGTATCCTTGACAGCTTTGGCAAAGAGTCTTATGAAAATAGGATTATGAAAATGACCGTTACTAATTAGTGTTAAATCACAATTAGAGTTAACTTCCAGCTGCAGTTTCTAACCATTTATGCCTGCAGATTCTGCACAATGCTAGTGCTTTCAGAATAGTACAGCAATTTTATCACTGTTGAGTGAATTAAGATCGCCTGATGCCAGGGGCTAGATTTACCAGGTTACTGCCTTAATCTCATTCTAAATAACTTTGAAGAGCAAACTTTTTTCTCGCAGTTTCCTTTGAAGAATCTGTATACCACGCTTGAATCTGAGCAGAGTGTTGTTATAACTCTCATGACCTCAATTGAGCATCAGGATTGCAGATTCACTGTGGCCCTGCTGGCAATAGCTCTGCTTATACATTATGGTTTGTAGAACTTTCACCTCTAAACTGATGCAGTTTGCACACCACAGGCATTATCTCATTTGAGCTTCAAATCAACACTGTAGGGAAGTGAACAAAGAGAGATAAGGTGACTTGCTCATGGCCACAGAGCTGATAGCTGCTCTGAGGCTCCAGCCTCAGTTTTCCAACTCCAAGTGGCCCTCATTTCACTGATGGTGGTAAAAAGGAGCAGATTTTCAGCAATTCCGGAAGTTTGTCATGTGCATTTAGGTAAAGCAGAGACCTAATTATGCAGTCTTTTGAGCCCTTAAGCTACTTCTATTTAGAGCTCTCTGTTGGTCTGCTTCCAGATAGAAAAGAAACTTTTCCACATTTAGTTACCAGGACATAGGTTCACAGATCTCTCACTCTTCAATAATGCCTCCAAAGCAGTTAGTTAAGGACAGAGTTTCCTAAGTTTTAGAGTGGGGGCTAGATTCAATAATTTACCAGCATAACTTGACAGTAGATTATACTGTCTGCTTGACAACTTTTTCCAACACTAGAGTTTATTCTGATTGCAAGAAAGTATGTATATTAGTAGTAAACAAGAAGGAAATGAATAAGCCTGAAGTAGACCAAAGAATATTCAACTAACATAAGAAGGTAGACATTTTATAAATTATTTTTCTTGGGAATTCTCAAAGTAGCCAACAATCATTTGAAACAATCCTTTGTTTTATTTTAGAGCTGAATTCTGCCTTACAGTAGTGCCTTCCTAGGAGTATCATAACTGGATGGCAGACTGTTTATTTCCAATATGTCTACCACTTCTGAATTCTCAACCATTAATATTTGATGAGGGACCACTGAAAGCCCGGTGCTGTATCACACCATCTTCATTTAAAGGAAAATATTCCTTTTGAATTAAGAAGCAAGGATTTCTATTAATATTAAGGCTGAAATGTACATATTTTCTTCCCTACTGCCTTTTGGTATTGATTTAAATTTGGAATGCATGCAATTTTTCCTATCCTAACTTGTTATTTTCTTTTGTCTCTTTTTCCTTCTCTCTTCTGGAAAAAAAAGTCAATGGATGTGGTTGTATGTAAAATATCAAATTTTAATCTGTTTATGGATCTTTATTTTAATGAATTTTTAGGCAGAGTTCTTTTGGGGGAGTTCCTTCCTCGCCAGGCCCCAAGACAACACCTAAATTTGATCATATAGT
Source organism: Lipotes vexillifer (assembly GCF_000442215.2). Taxonomy (NCBI): domain Eukaryota; kingdom Metazoa; phylum Chordata; class Mammalia; order Artiodactyla; family Lipotidae; genus Lipotes; species Lipotes vexillifer. Next base: position 647,216 of record NW_006797069.1, on the reverse strand, counting down.
TTGTTATTATAGGGATTTCTTCCCTTCACTTTTTAAGTGGGATCCACTGACTCAGGCTTTTCTGTCCTCTGAGGTACCTGAGAAAATATAGAGCTCAAAAGACATGTGTTCAAAAGGCTTCCACGCTGATTTTCAGAAGTAGCTTTGTAACACTTTATAACAGGACATATTTTGAGAAGAATTTGGTTATTCAGAAGAGGAGTTTCAAGATGCTTATTATGAATTCAGAGAATTCAGATTATTGCCAATGAAGTAAAATAAATATTGTAATAAAACATATCAGTTTATATAAAATAAAAAGCCTTTTAAAGCATTATATACATTTTACAAATGCAAAAATGGAGAACTGCTCTGTGGTTAGATTTAATTTGTAATAGTTGACTGTTATGACCCAAATAGAATCTGCCTTCCTGGAATGTCCATTTTCTTTCCCAGCTGGGAGGTTCATTTCACAGGTTTTGACATTCCGATCAACTAATCTTTTCCCAAAGGAATCAAATCAAGTTGTTCTACTAAATAGGCAGAGACACAGATGACCCAGAGAAGCTGCAGTATTTTCTCCCAGAGAAAGGCCTTCATTTTCTGCCTCTTCTTTCTGAATCAGGTTATACTTGATTCACCCAACACTTTTAGGAGTTGGCATTGATTTTACTGGGGTTTGTTCTAAGTCCGCAGTTTTATCCTCTAGAGAGTGATGTCATCAGTAGAAGTTCAGCAGAGGCACTTTCCCTTAGGAAGCTCACACTCTGGAATGGAAACAGCAGAGTAAAAACTGTAACTGCTAATTCTGCATGGAAAAAGTAGCCAGTTTTCCCTGAAGGCAGCACGGAGAGGTTATGTGGGGCATTGAACCCTGTCCAGGAATTTGCTTCCCTCTTTTAACAGCTGCCTTAGCAACTAGTTGAGATATGGTTGTGGATGGCATCATAATTCTAGCATGTTAAATGGGTGACATGTAACACAGGTCCTTTGAAAGTGAGTTTACCGTGACAAGAAGATGCGTGCCCCCTCCTGAGTGAGAAAATAGTGTTTCCTAATGCTTGGAAATTCAGAAACCAGAATGTAGGATGACCTACTTAGCCATGTGCTGTCACATGGGGAAGGGTCTGTCATGCCAGCAAAAAACAAGCATGGAAGATCAAATCCAGCCTGCTGGATTTACGACTCCATAAAAGGAGGCTGACTGCTGGCTTGTTAATAGCAATGTTCCACACCTGGCAGTCACAGAGTGGCCTGTTACTGAAATCACACACTAGGAGGACTTTTTGGGAAGGCTGTTGGGAGTGAGTATGCGGTGGGGAGCAAAGAAAGCTGCCTGACAGGGCCTCATCCCCTACATTCTAATGCAGCTGACTTCTCCAAAGTGTTTGCAAAAAAGGGCTTAATGTGGACCTTTGCTCTGGTGAGAAAACAATGAAAGTAGATTTGTTTTGTTTTGTTTTTAACATCTTTATTGGAGTATAATTGCTTTACAATGGTGTGTTAGTTTCTGCTGTGTAACAAAGTGAATCAGCTATACATATACATATATCCCCATATATCCTCCCTCTTGTGTCTCCCTCCCACCCTCCCCATCCCACCCTTCTAGGTGGTCACAAAGCACCGAGCTGATCTCCCTGTGCTATGTGGCTGCTTCCCACTAGCTATCTGTTTTACATTTGGTAGTGTATATATGTTCATGCCACTCTCTCACTTTGTCCCAGCTTACCCTTCCCCCTCCCCGTATCCTCAAGTCCATTCTCTAGTAGGTCTGTCTTTGGATTTGGTAGTTTTGCCAAGCTGAAAAATCTCCGTTGTTGCATTCCTAGGTCATTCTACTTGGCACACTCCTTTTAGAGGGGTATTTTAATTATGAACTAGAAATTCTGTGGAGGTTGACAACAGTAATGAAGCTCAAAACAATGCAGAAAGAGAGAGAGAGAGAGAGGGAGAGAGATGACTTTAAAAATTCAAAAAATCAATCAGGGCAAGTCTGTCAGCAGAAAAGACTTGCAACAAATGCAATTATATGAAAGTGTATCTGATGCTTGGAGGGTAAGCTGGCTTTACTATATACCAAACAGGATACAAGAGATTTGGATTTCCAGCTTTTGAACAAACTTTATAAAACAAGCACATCAATCTCTTTCTGGAAGCACAGGCACTGCTGTATATATTCCAGGGTCAAATATCCATATCCCAGAAATAAATTCGTAATTGATGCCATAGAACTTTAAATTATTCAGGCATTTTCTCATTTTGTCCAAATCCTCTTTGAAAAAGTATGCCCAATTTAAATATGCTATTCTAGTCCAGATTTCAGACAGTGTTCAACACTCAGATGTGTTCCAGTTTGTCAAAGATGCAGTTGATTTATTTTGATTAAAGAATATTAGAAATGCAGTTAATACCTCACCAAAATAAAGTCAAGCTAAAATAAATGACCAGGGTGGACTTCCCTGGTGGTCCAGTGGTTAAGACTCTGTGCTTCCATTGAAGCGGGGACAGGTTCGATCCCTGGTCAGGAAAGTTCGGCATGCGGTGCGGCCAAAAAGAGAAAAAAAAAGGAATGACCAGCCTTATAATAAAGGCAAAGTATAGCAATTCATACAGCAAAAAAAGTGGTTATTTTAAATGCAAGACAAGGGCAAAGGTATTCCTTTACTGAATTATGAAAAGACTTTTGTTCTCAAAACTTAAAATTTGAGATCACATCTTTAAAATATGGAACAGTGAAATCATCGAGATTTAGAGAAATGGAGAGCTTGGGAAGAGAATATAAGAATATATTATGAGGAAAAAGATATGTACCACTTGAATTGCTATTTTATAAAAGCAACTAGTCACCTATCCTATGACTTCAGCTCCCTCCTCAAGGATCAGCTTTGCCCCTCCCCCATTCGCCTCCCCACTTGCTCCAGCTGCGCGTGATCTCTCCCTTCTCTGTACTCCTGTACGACCCACCACTGTGTCATTTATTCAGTATTTACTGCATGTTGCTTTGTAGGGTTATACGTATTGAACAGGTGCCCTGTCCCCATACATTGACTGTTAAGCTCTTAAAAACAGAGAAATGTTTATTATCCCATACATCCGGCTATTCTTTGTGCTCCAGCACTTCAGAGATGTTTGTTGATTGAATGACTGAGTACTGATACTGCAGAGTTCATTATTTAAAGCAATGTGTGTTGCTTCCCTTTCTGGCAGCAGAACCCGATACCCATGGGGGAATAAGTACTGAAAGTAAAGTAGCTGGAAAAGAGGTCTTCAATTTATTATTATTTTAAATTCTGATAACTACTGGGATCATTTTGAATGTATCTTTAAGAAGAATTTGCAAAGATTACATTTTTGAGGAATTAAAAACATTCCTTGGGGGCTTCCCTGGTGGCGCAGTGGTTGGGAGTCTGCCTGCCGATGCAGGGGACACGGGTTCATGCCCCGGTTCGGGAAGATCCCACATGCCGCGGAGCGGCTGGGCCCGTGAGCCATGGCCGCTGAGCCTGCGCGTCCAGAGCCTGTGCGTCCAGAGCCTGTGCTCCACAATGGGAGAGGCCACGACAGTGAGAGGCCCGCGTACCGCAAAAAAAGCTAAACAAAACAAAACATTCCTTGGGAAATTAAAGATAAAAAATGTGGACTTGCCATTAGATTACTATGAGCAGATACATTTTAACTAGTTAAAACCTTTCCAAAAATAGTAAGGGGAAACGGTAACATTTGGGACTCTCCAAGGGGTACCTGAATTCTCTCTTTGCCAGCAGTAGGTATTGAATTTAGAATGAATCTTTAGTTGTTGTTTTGGTGAACGGAGAAAAGGGGAAAACATGTCCCAAACACACGGCTCCTTCTCTCTTAAACAACTACAGGCAGGAAAAGTGGACCACAGCTTCCACCCAATTCAGAAATAAAAGCAATTTTGTTTACACCCATAGTCAAAGAGCATCTATACTCTTTCCTAGGGAATGTTCCAACATCTGTCTTTGTAAGAACTAGAGAGCCAGCTTCTAGTTCAAGAGTATGATCTTGGGCACATGAGTTTACTTACTATGTCTCAGTTTATACATCTGTAAAATGATATAATAATCAGTAAATATGCATGGAGTACCTCTTAAGTGCCAGGTACTTTTCTAAATCCAGACTATTTGGAGTGAATAAAACAGATAGGTTCCTGTCCTCATGGGGCTTAGGGTGTAGTACCCTCCTCGTAGAGTTGTTGTGAGTGTTAAATGCATAGAGACTATCCCACGTGAGGCCTTAGTGAAGATTAGTGGTGCTGATGGGGATAATGGTGGTGATGGAAATGTTGATAAGGATACGTTTCAAAAGTGGCAGTGCCAGACTGGTGCCTAAGACCCTCTCAAAATTCTAATGGGAAGAGAAGGTCAAACTTTAGTCTCAGTATTACTGGAGTCTGTCAGTCACTGGTGATATGAAATTAAGAGCAATGTTAGCAAGGCACCCAGGTCTGATCTCTTTAGAAAGTAGAAGCCCCCTCTTAAAAGCCAAATATAATATGTACTAGTGAGGAAGTCCATAAGCAGCAATGGAATATGCTGAGGATTGTGGAACTAGATGCTTTTATGCTTGCCCAGAATAATGTTGACTTTTCCCAAAAGAAATGCCTACTTTCTTCTGTTAACACTACACAATATTTACCTCTGCCTTTTTCTAAACTTCACAGATTCAACATATATAACTTCTATTGGGGTGAAATCTCAGTTGTGGTCCCTAACATTTGATGAAATGATTTGGCTAATGATACATATTAAGAGAACAGGCAGGGGTTGTGATGTCAAGTCCAGTTCTTGGCCCTTTTAACCCATGGATTGCATTTCTCTGATCTAAGTTAATGAACACACTTCCATGCTGTTTTGCTGTGTGTGTGAAGATGAGCATTAGCAAATTTTTTTTTGAATTTTATTTATTTTTTATATAGCAGGTTCTTATTAGTTATCTATTTTATACATATTAGTGTATATATGTCAATCAGTATCTCCCAATTCATCCCCCACCCCCACCACTTTCCCCCCTTGGTGTCCATACGTTTGTTCTCTACATCTGTGTCTCTGTTTCTGCCCTGCAAACCGGTTCATCTGTACCATTTTTCTAGGTTCCACTTATATGCGTTAATATATAATATTTGTTTTTCACTCTGACTACTTTACTCTGTATGACAGTCTCTAGATCCATCCACATCTCTACAAATGACCCAATTTCGTTCCTTTTTATGGCTAATATTCCACTGTATATAGGTAACACATCTTCTTTATCCCTTCGTCTGTTGTTGGGCATTTAGGTTGCTTCCATGACCTGGCTATTGTAAATAGTGCTGCAATGAACATTGGGGTGCATGTGTCTTTTTGAATTATGGTTTTCTCTGGGTATATGCCCAGTGGTGGGATTGCTGGGTCATATGGTAATTCTATTTTTAGTTTTTTAAGGAACCTCCATATTGTTCTCCATAGGGGCTGTATCAATTTACATTCCCACCAACAGTGCAAGAGGGTTCACTTTTCTCCAGCATTTGTTGTTTGTAGATTTTCTGATGATGCCCATTCTAACTGGTGTGAGGTGATACCTCATTGTAGTTCTGATTTGCATTTCTGTAATAATTAGTGATGTTGAGCAGCTTTTCATGTGCTTCTTGGCCATCTGTATGTCTTCATTGGAGAAGTGTCTATTTAGGTCTTCTGCCCATTTTTGGATTGGGTTGTTTGTTTTTTTAATATTGAGCTGCATGAGCAGTTTATATATTTTGGAGATTAATCCTTTGTCCGTTGATTTGTTTGCAAATATTTTCTCCCATTGTGAGGATTGTCTTTTCATCCTGTTTGTAGTTTCCTTTGCTTTGCAAAAGCTTTTAAGTTTCATTAGGTCCCAGAGCATTAGCAAATTTAACTTGAGCTACAATGTGTACTTTAACTAAGTGTTCTAAACTCATCCTGAATTTTATCTATCAAGTTTGACTGTCTGAGCACTCTTCTATCTATTGAAATACTGTCCTATTAACTATGCCCCTGTGGATATAGAAACAGTTATTACATAAATGGGTTTATCTTAGCAGGAGACACTCAGGGGAAGCATTGGGAAATATGGAAAAGATCTTTTCCAATCTGTGCTTAGTATTAACCTGGTAGTTTTGTAAGCCAGGAGTTAAGTTTACTCTTTTTATTTTTGAATTTTTGAATTTTATTTATTTTTTATACAGCAGGTTTCCTCTTATTTAGAACCTCGAGCTAAATTTGAATTGCACTTTTAGAAGTAAAAGGCAACTACATTTTGCTTTCATAAAAATTTTAACTTCACCTGCCCTTATCATTCTGGCATCTTTGAAGGACTTAATTAAAAAAAGAATTATTTGTATCCATTCATCTGCTTGTGAGAAAACATAATAGAGAGGCAACTGGTATGCGAAGAGATCTATTACTTCAATAAGCTCATTCCATTAGTCAAATTTGTCAAAGAAAAGGTGAACTAATATCTTTCTTTTTTATAATATTCCCTGCAAGAAAAAGTTGCTCATTTTATTCATGTTTGACATTTCATAGTAAAGGTAAAATTCATTTTTAATGAAAAATATTCCACAGGGTTATTAATTCAAAGAAATGCAGAAAGAGAGAACTGTCATTTAAAAGGAGCAACTCATGAATTAGAGAAAGTATCCAGTCAAAATACAGCTCAGTGAAGTTCTTTCTCCAGGATCCAGGCCAGGCAGTGGAAGTGACCATTACCTGCACCCTGGATGGCATCTGTGTCATCTGTGCATGAGCTGCTTTTGCATCAAAGCTTTGGTAACTTAAAGAAGTAACTCCTTGAGCTTATTACTTGTACCTTTTATTATACTTCTTATATTTAGTCTGTTTTTCTCACAAAATTGTAAACTACTTGAGGTCAAAGATTGTGAATAGGGTAATCATAGCATCTACAGTAGCATTTTATACTGTGATGTTCAAATAATGTTTGGCAAGTGAGTGAATCAATATTGGAGCTCCTCCTATTTGCAAGAGGATTGAATATAGTTATCATTACATGCATTTCCATTCCCCTAACATAAATAATATCTCTAACAAAAGGTTAAAGAGGTTAGTTTTTGTTTTTGTTTTTTTGCAGTACGCAGGCCTCTCACTGTTGTGGCCTCTCCCGTTGCGGAGCACAGGCTCCGGACGCGCAGGCTCAGCGGCCATGGCCCACGGGCCCACGGGCCCAGCCGCTCCGCAGCATGTGAGATCTTCCCGGACCGGGGCACGAACCCATGTCCCCTGCATCGGCAGGTGGACTCTCAACCACTGCGCCACCAGGGAAGCCCTGGAGTTACATCTCTTAAATGTCACATTCTTTGAACTAGCCTAACAGAATAGCAAGGCTTTTTCAGAATGGGATGAACGCAAGGGGCAAGTTTAAGTGTAATGTTAGAAAATCAGCAGGGGAACAAAACAGAGTAGGGGGCTTGTGAGCAAGAGGAGAGCAATAGATTAAAAAGTAGCTGGAACATGGCCACCTGTGTCTGACCACCTAGGCAAGAGATATGATGGTCACTATTATTATTGAGTTTATAAGATCAGATAAGACAAATACACACACACACACACACACACACACACACACACACACACACAAGGTTGAACAATGGATGGATGGGAGTAATAACGAAAGGTGTGTCCTTCTATAGTCAAATGTATCCTCACAAATGCCTATATACATACCTTCTGTATATTGTGGCCACGTTGTTGTTTGAAAGACATACATTGATATCTTAGCCCATGTAATGATTCTATTACAGACTCCTACTTGACTTTCTTTCTTCTATCAGTTTAACCAGACCTGACTTGTTTAAATGTATAATTTCTAGGGAATGAAAAGCAGCTTAGCTATTTATATGGTCTGTTTGTCAAGAGAAAAGATTCTTAGCAGTGCTGATTCAGATGTTAAAACATTCCCATCCCACCCCACCAAAAACACTACCTTACTTTGCTGAAAGGTTTACATTTGATTATGTTTTATGTTTATGGCCTATCGATAAAATACCATTAAAATACTGTTGTAAATCAAAGACAGTGTTCTACTGGCAATCCTTGAGCTACACAGCAAACTTTCCCTTCAATTCTTCAAGCTCCCTGCAGGTTTATATCACAAAGAGTAACACTCAAATCCCATGCCCTGGGTCTATAGGAACATAAATCTTTGTCTACTTATAATGTTTGTGCAGAACTTTCTCATAGAAGTATTTCAATCTGCATGATGGTGCCATGGTTGAAGCTGGCAGTCCTTTGGGATTTATAGTCTCAATGGGTCACAGAACTGCCTGTCAAAAGTTTTCTCTGTTAAGATGGTAAATGCTGATATTTAGTAGACAACATCTTAGACATCCTCCAACACACTGACGTATAATTTCTTGTTTTTCAAGTGACGTAAGTATTACTTTAGCACTGCCCTCAAAACTTCCGCTCTAAGAACTCTTAAATACGCTGACACAAACCTCACACAAAGAGCCTTTGTCATTTGAACTAGAGGTTCTAAGTCTTTGGTCCAAATCAATCCTCAAAGAAATCTATTAAATTTCTGAAATAGGATTTTAAATGTTTCTTGTCTTGGGCAATGTGTATTCTTTTTTAAAAATATTTATTTATTTATTTTTGGTTGCGTTGGGTCTTAGTTGCGGCACATGGGATCTCTTTGTTGAGGTATGCGGGATCTTTCATTGTGGCTTGTGGGCTTCTCTCTAGTTGTGGCATGTGGGTTTTCTTTCTCTAGTTGTGGCTCATGGGCCCCAGGGCACATGGGTTCTGTAGTTTGCAGCATGCTGGCTCTCTCAGTTGTGGCGTGGGGGCTTAGTTGCCCCTCAGCATGTGGGATCTTAGTTCGCCGACCAAGGACTGAACCCGTGTCCCCTGCATTGGAAGGCAGATTCTTTACCACTGGACCACCAGGGAAGTCCCGCAATGTGTATTCTTGAGGGAGGGTTTTTGTTTTATTAGCTTCCAAAAAAAGCACATGACCTCACAAGAGCTTGAACACTTCTTACAATTTAGTTAACAAGACATGCCATACACCACTGTCTTTGACTCTGTCACCATACTATAATTTGTACTGGAGAGAAAGTTTACCGTTGACATTATTAATTTCCACAGATTAAGGATGACCCCTAAATATCTATATTGCCCTTAAAACCTACTTACAGATAAAGTTATCACAAGTCTGTCTAAAGTCTTCTTGAAGTTTGTACTGCCCCTGGTCAAGTTACTCCCACTGCCTGGCATGTCCTACAGCCTCCCTACTTCTCTTCCTTTCAAGTACTTTAAGACCCACCTAAAATTTTGCCATATCTAAACACTCTTCTAGAATCCCTCAGTCAGTTTCCCTCTTTCATAGTGCACTTTGTGTGTGTGTGTGAGAATTCCTTCTATTAACGGCCATTTATAGTTTGATTTGTATTGATGGCTGTGTAGTCCTAAGTAGATTGCAAACTCCTGTAAGGGGGAGACCATGTTTTATGCATCATTGTTCCCTCTATCAGGCACAGTGCCTGGCCCTCAACAGATACTTAGGAAATGCTTTCTGTTTAACTGTAGGATGAATTTTAAGTTGATACCATATGTCCTAAGTATGATTGTAGGATTTGGTAGGGAGATGAACGCAAACTATACGTTATCAATGGAATACTTACTTGGCAGGAGTATATTAGCATATGTAGTGGACAAGATAAATTGAAGAAACCACAGTATGATATTTTAAAATATTTTCTCTTTCCTTTTTTATGAAGTGATACACTTTCAGGCAATAATTCTGAGTATCATTCACTCACAATCAGTTCTTTGTGGCCTCAAGAAAGCATAAATGTCCTGGGTTCTTAAGTATTTTGCTATATACCCAAGTATGTTCAGTAACTCTTAGCAAGTAATAGCTGTTAATAATGAATATTGCATTTCCCAGCTCCCACTTAAAAAATTTTTAAGTCATGCTTGGCAGGGATTTCTTTTACTTTTTCTTTTTTAGCACATATTTTCAGGAAACCTGACTTCTCAACAATTAAGAATGCCATCTCTTATTACTTGCCTCTTAATATAGAGCATCACTTTCATTCTGTAACACTGAGTGTTTTAATAATAGCTCATATTTATATAATACTGTATGGATTACATATTTACTTTTATATGGATCATTGAAGTTGATCCTCAGAACAACACTGAACATTTTCTGATCCTCAGAACATTTTCACAGATGAATAAACAGACTCAGACACTACTTACACTTATCTTCGGTAAGTGATTCCATGGGGTATAGAACCCAGGAATTCTAACTCCAGTGGCAGTCAGTATTCATTCTACTTTGTGCTACCTCTGAGAACTAGAGATAATCTATTTATTCACTCAATAGATACACCTTATACATTGTGCCAGATTCTGCATGTTCTAGGCACTCAGTGTACATCATTGAACAAAACAAACAAACATCAAATCTTTGTTGAGATTAAATTCATGTTGGGAAAACAACAAATACAATAAACGAAATGTATAGTGTATTATATGGTGGTGATTAATGTGGAGGAAAATGAAGCAGGGAAAGGGATTAGTGCATTTTCAGAGGGTTGCAGTTGTACAGGGTAATTAGGCCTCGTGAAAAATAACTCTTGAGGCAAGATGGAGAGAGGCTTATGGATATCCAGGGGGTATAAGCAGAGGAAAGAGCAAGTGCAAAGGCCTGAAACGGGAGTTTTCTTAGCATGTCTGAGGGAGAGAAAGCAGGCCAGTGAGGCTGGACTGTGGTGAACAAAAGAGAGGGTAATGGGAGATAAGGTCAAAACGTACAGAGCCTTGGAGTCCACTGTAAGAACTTTGGTTTCTACTCTGAATAAGATGGGAAGCCATGGGAGAATTTTGAGTAGAAGACTAGTATGACATGCTGTATGTTTTAAAAGATTTGCTCTTGCTTCCGTCTTATACATTGAGTATAGATTATGGGTTGGGGGAGGGGAAGCTGTAAAAATGCAGAATGAGAGACCAGTGAGGAGGCTATTGCACCAACCCAAGCATTGGGAGCTGCATTAGTTTGTTAGGGCTGCTTTAACAAAGCACCAAAAACTGGGTGGCTTATAACAGAAATGTATTGTCTCACGGTTCTGGAGGCCCAAAGTCTGAAATCAAGGTGAAGGTAGGGCCATACTCTCTCTGATTGGCTCTAGGGGAGAATCCGTCCTTGCCTTTTCTACCTTCTGTTGAATCCCTAGCATTCCTTGGCTTGTAGACATATCACTTCAGTCACATGGCTGTCTTCTTCCTGTGAGTCTTCACATCTTTCCACTGTGCATATCAGTCTCTGAATTTCCCCTTTTTATAAGAACGCCAGTCGTATTGGTTTATGGTTCACCCTAATGACCTCATTTTAACTTGATTACCTCAAGTAAAGGTAATATAAATAGTAAAGACTATTTCTAAATGAAGTCACATTCTGAGGTACTAGAGGTTACAACTTATATATGTACGTATATGTATTCAATTACTATATACATATATTTTAAAAAGTATATACAGATATATATTTCAATTACTGGATAATTTAAATATATGTATATATATACTTATACACGTACGTATATATACATTACATATATAATACCATAGTGACTATTATAATTGCTAATTAGTAGCTATGATTATTTTTGTTCTTAAAATTATTATTATGATCAGATGATCACAGTAGCAACACTGCTTGTAAGAAAACAAGCCTATGTTTCCTTGGGTGATGCAAGAGGAAAACAGTATCTGTGCAATTGAGGAACATCAGACATCAAATCCCTCTCTTCAGTTCAAGGGGTCCCTAGGGTAGCTCACATGGTCCTAAGTAGTCTTGCCTCACTGTTCTCCACAGCTTGCTCTGCCCTGTAACTGGGATCACTATCATTCCTGAGCCTACCCAAGTCACTTCTTAACTACAGATGCAGCTCCATCATTCTTGTCACCTCTTTATGTCACCAAAATTGATTATATCAGTTCTCCCTGGTGACCCTACAAGTCCTTGTGCTACAAAATCCTTCTCCCACTTTCCAAACTGAATATCATTAAGCTATGTTTCCAGCAAGATCTCTAATAGGGTCACAGGTACAGTGATTGGCTATCAGCTCTCACACATGTTGACATGATATCTTCCTCGGTCTTGAGCCATATAAATCCAGCCTGGTGTGCTCCAAGGACTTGTCTGCACTTGCCTTAATTTCGAGTGAATACATAGTATAGGACCTTACACTGGTATATGGCTGCTGCATACAATATATCAATTCATGGCTTAGAAAAACTTTCCTATAATATATCAGAATACTAGGTTTTTCATGGATATCCAAAATGTTTCAATATTCATTTTCTAAGTAGTGACATTGATGTTAAGGAGTAACAAGAAGCTTGCTATTACTAATAATTACTCTTTAGTTTACAAAAATTTATGTTAAATATTTGCTTTAATTTAGGTAACTGTGCTATTCAATGTTAAAAGACGACCAAGTCATGTTCCCTGCCTTAGAGCATTTCAGGTTTAATGAGGTAGAGGGAGATGCTAACAGATAATTTCAGTATACTATTTTAAATTCTCTGAGAGATTTTATGGTGTTCTGGGAGCCCAACTATAGACACTTAGCAGCAGGAGGACAGTGGGAAGGGCATAATGCCAGCAGAGGAGGGGTTTCCTGGAAAATAACTGTGCTTAGGCTAAAACACTAAGGACACAGTCGAACAACACGGTCAAGAGCAGTTCGGTAAGAGTGACAGATTTCAAAAGGCATGGAGGCATAAAATGTGATGACTTGAACTAGAAGTGATAAGCAGTTTGGTATTAATAACACGTAAAGCAGAAGCCATGATAATTCTAGCTGCCGAGACTGAGGGTATAAGTAAGGGTCAGGACGGGAAGAAATCAAATTTCTTTGATTGGAAAGAGCTCAAACTACAGCCATTCAAGGGTCCTAAACAGTGGAGTGGCATGGTCAGGTTTTTCACTTCAGAATTTCTCTCTGGTGGAAGCATGAACAGTAATTTTCAATGAATTGTGACTGGAAGATGTTATGGTGGGGAGTGGGGAACAGAGAGGAGTCTAGGGTGAGTCAGACTTCTGACTGAATAAATGGAGCCATCAGACTAGAGGAAAATAGAAGAAGGAGCAGTTCTGAGGCATTTAGTGTAAGGACAATGATTATAGTATTGGCCATGCTGCACTTGAAGTTTCATCGGAATGGATAGATATTTGTGTCTAACATGTGAATAGCTGGATTTGGACCATGTTGGATATGCTTGATGTCTTGAGAGTGGAGGGATTAACATAGGAAAAGCATATAATGTTAAAAGGGCATTGGGCCAAGAACTGAACACCAGTGTTTGAAGGGATAATAGTAAGAGGAACCCATGAATGAGACATAAAAGGAGAGCAAAGAGAGTATCATGGGTCTAAATCAAAGAAGTTAATTTACTAAAGAACGGAGTGGTAAACAGTATAAAGTGAAGAAAAAAATGTCCAGTAAGATATGGACCAAAGAATGATCACTGGATTTGTCTATGTAGAAACCAGTAATAGTTGACCAGACAGAAACAAAATAGGTTTAGTGTAGGGATGGTGGGACAAAAGCTAAGTTGTGTGGGTTGATGACTGAATAGGAAGTGTGTAAGTAGTATCTATATAAACTATTATTTCAAGGAAATTATAATCAACTGGGCCCTAGCAGGAGACAAATGAAGACTCTTATTGGTTAATTTGAGGAGGGCTAAGAGAAGGCTTATATACGAAGTGTGGGCAGCCCTCGTGGTTTCTCCACATAAGGGATAGTGCTACCCATGGGCTACTTACAGCACACCATTATCATCTATTGACCTAACTGAGATAGGAGAAAGGAGAAGGGGAGAAGGGCAGAAAGAGAGAGAGAGAGAGAGACAGAACCTGTATCAAAAAAGTTGCCTGTTAGGAGCTATGACCTTTAACCAAGGAATTAAACCAGACCATGGAGACACCCCAAGGAGGAGCTGGGATGATAAAATCCTCACTCTCCTTCCTTCCTTAACTCTCCTGCTAGTGCTTCCCATTGACCAAACCCAACTGAAAGCAAGGCAGAAAGTAGGCCCATTGATGTAATCATACAGGCCAGCATCCAGTGGCCTGGAGGTCGAGAAGGGTGGGGAGTGAATCTGGAGGGGTAAATGGAATATAGTCAGTACAAAATTAGTTTGAGTAGAGCAATAAGAAGATACAGTATTAGCTAAAGTGGCTGCAAAGTCAAATGAAGAGGTTGAGTTTTGTGAAGTTTTTTCCCCACTATAACAGCGTGGGAGAGAACTAAAAGCTGAGGTAAAAAGTCAACAGAAAAGAAGTTCACACTATTGGAGAATTTAAGGATAATTGATAGAGAAAAGTCCTGGAGGATCCAGGTGACAGATAAAGAGTCAAAGTGAAGGGGTGCCTTTAAACAGAAGGAAGAACATCTCATTTTCTCAGATTGGCAAGAAGGAGAGGCAGAAGCCTGGTTGTATTGAATCTTTAGTAAGGGGGAGAGGTAAGAAATTGAGGGAACTGTTGATAGAGAAGGTATGATCATCTGCTGGGTATGAGAGGGTGGAATATCTGCGTGGATTTGGGGAGAGTTAAGTATCTTTTATTTTTTTTTAACTTTTAAAATGTTTATTTATTTATTTTAGTTTTGACTGCTTCGTGTCTTACTTGCGGCAATCAGGATCTTTCGTTGCGGCATGGGCTTCTCTCTAGTTGTGGCTTGTGTGCTCACTAGTTGTGGCGTGCGGGCTTCGTTGCCCCATGTCAGGTGGGATCTTAGTTCCCTGACCAGGGATCAAACCCGAGTCCCCAGTGTTGGAAGGCAGATTCACTGGACCACCAGGGAAGTCCCAAGAGTTATATATCTTTTAAATAGACACTGTGGGGAGCAGAAGAAGGAATTGACCAAGACAGGACATGCCCACTGAAAGCCTGGTTAATGTTGGAGATCCTGAGCTATAACATGTGCCCTATATGTATGACTGAGGGATTTTTCTTATCAGTGGTATATGCACAGCAGCCTGACTGTGTAGTACAAGGCCGGTTAAAGGGATGATTCAGGATACTGGTTTTATCAGATTAGTTTGGTAGTAGGGCAGGACCAAAGGAAATGAGGCCATTGGTGATATTCCCTCAAAACCCATCTTATACAACTGAGATCATTTTATTTTCTCCGTCTTCTTTTGGGTGCTATTTTTAAAGTATATGTGCAACATATATACTTAAACCCATGATAATTGTGGTGGTCTTGGAAATATTTCACAAAATTTAGATAAAATTCCTACAAGTATCATAATTAGCATTTTCATTCTCAGCACAACACGTTTTTTTCTGAAGGTTAAAGCAAGTGTCACATAGGGCAGATAAATATAGTCTAGGTTCAAATTTTAGTAAACACTTGTGCTATATTTATGTATTTACAATGCATGTGGAAGCCATCAATGGTATTTGCTAAATCCATGCAGCTTGTAGCTAACAAATTAATATCGTATCTCAAAAAAGAGAACCATATTGAATTATTGCAATATTTGCTCTTCATTTCTTTTTTTTTTAATCAGTATGATTAGTATTTAAAAATGATCAGTTATTATATTTTCAAAATTCTAAAAATGTTAGTTTTTACCAATAAAGTCAATGGAAAAATTATATTGTTAGAAAAGAGTGTCACATGCTACAGCTACCCCCACCCAAATCTATACTTATTGTTTGGAATATAATTAAATATCACCCAGTTGGATATTGACCTCTGTAGTTTTACTCTACTAGTTTTTAATATGTGTGCCCTTGTGTCAGGGATGAAATCTGCCTATCAGTAAAAACAGATTTTAATTGTATATAATGTACATAATGTCAGCAGAAATAAAGATTTCTGTGAGTCTATTATGTTCTCAGATTCATTTAACTAATAAACATTTCCATGTGGTTGTTCTTGATTAGATTTGGAAAGAGGTTTCTTCATTCTGTTAATATTAAACAAGATGAAATAACTTGGAGAGATTTCTTTCCATATAGTGAAGAGTAACAAAGGGAACATAAAGAGGAGGGGTGTGTCATGTAAATTGATCACTATGCCACTGATTGTAGTACTTGATCCATGGTGGACATTACTACTGTAAAGTTATGGATTTTGCTCTCTTGCAACCATTTCCCCCATAACTATCAAAGGATGTAAGATAATCTTATCTATAGGAATCACTAATTCTAAGGCAATGCTGGAAATTAAATAACTGTACTCTAGTGGCTATTTTATTTTGGCTTTTTAAAAATAAGGATCAGAATATAATACTTTATCCATATGTTTTTTGTCCTTGCATGCAGTCTATTAAGTCCAAAAACTATATTTTTATTTAAAAGTATAAAAAGTAATTCCTAGAATAAGTTTGTATTCTTGCAAAGTCTGAAAAGAAAAAAATAAAGAGCTGGTCTGCATGCAAACTGTAGATTCTTAACTTTTTTTTTAACTCTTTGACTTCAACAAAATAGTATTTACATGACAATATTTAAATCAAACTGAAAATTCACAGAAAATCTGTTAGTTTCTTTGTAAAGGAAATGCCAGCTACTAAAATTAATAACTCCCAAATTTCAGTATCATAATAAAATTTTAATTGTCATTTATGTAAAAATCCAAAGGAAGTGATTGGTGGGTAGTCTTCCACTGGGTGATTCAGGGACCCAGAATTTTTCCATCTTTTGACTCCATCATTCCTTAGATGTACTGGCCTTTCACTTCTAGCTGGCAACAAGAGTGGATCCTGCATGGAAGTTATACTAGGCTAGGCCTGGACATGATGCACATCATTTCTGTACACGTTCCCTTAGCTAGAGCTGTCATGTGGTAACTTCTAAGTGAGGCAAGAAAATGTCAGCCAGCCTTGTGCAAGGGAAAAAGAGGAAACAGTCTGGTGATAAATTAGTAATCTACCGTGGAGATTGACTACATGCCTTATCCTTCCTCCTGCACCTAGAACACAGAGTAGACAATAGCAAGTCTCATCTAGCTCAAAGTCTGGCATATCCAGACAATGTGCAGTCCTCTTTCTCAGGTTGGAATGTCAAGAGTTTGTTTTGAGCCATGTTGAGGCTGAGGTGCCTATTGGCTATCTAAGTGGAGAGGTTGAGTGAGTAGCTGGGTATATGTGAGGTCCATATGTTCTGCTTTGCTCAGGGCAGTCCTGATTTATGCCTATTATCTTGGAATAATTATTAATAGGACCTTCTCTCTCTAAAATATATTCAGTTTAGATGATATGTTATATGGATATAAAAGCTTGAAGTTTAGACTATGACTACATAAAATTTTGGGTTATTCTTTGAGGTGTAGCTGTCATTTAAAATTGTGGACCCTCAGGTACTCTGACATTTAGAAATCAGGAAGAAGAGGAGGATTCAGATAAGGTGACTAAGGCTAGTCACTGGCCAGTGACTAGGAAGTGAACTAGGAGAGTGTGGATGTCACATGATGTGCAGAAAAAGTAGAAATGACTGCTGTCATGGATCTCACAGTCTTCTGAAAAGAATGAAAATTTTAAAAAGTAAATTAAATTACATTTCTAGATTAACCTTCCATCTCTTAGTCCCAGGAAACTTTGACTCCAGGAGTAGAGAATAAATCAAGGTTCTTTTAATGCACCATGATCTTAGTTTTCTGCATGTTCTACCAGCTGTGTCCTCTACCTACACTTCCTTTCATCCTTTATCCCTTTGGTGAATTCCTACTCGTGATTCAAAAGTTTAGGAAGCTTTCCCCAAATCCCCACACCAGGCAACATTAGTGACTTCACACAATTGACTATCATTAGTTACTCCTTCCCCCCAAGATCTATCCCAAGCAAGCTTATTTTATTCATCATTATATCCTCAGCTCCTACAAGCCTATCATGCACACAATAAGGGCTCCTATAAACCTCTGATGAATTATAATATACTGAGTTATCTCATTGCATTGTAGTAACATGCTAATGAGAGGATCTACTCCTACTACACTGAGAATCCTTGGGAATGGAACAAGCTCTTATTTATTATTTAAGTAAACTTTTAACTGATAAATAACTCATAACAGCAATGTGTATAAACCATAAGTATACTGCTTAATAGATTTTTACAAACTGGACACATCCATGTAAACAAAACCTAGCTTGAGAAACAGAACAGGAAGCATGTCAGAACATTTCCTGCTTCATTACCTTCATGACGACCCACAACCAAGATTTAACTACTGTGCTGACTTTTAACACTTATTTATTTATTTAATTGAAAGTTACGTTCTTTAAATTCTATAGTGCTTTACAATTTTCAAAAGTTGCACAAACGTGATTTCATATAATCCCATAGTAACCCATTTTTTCCCTCTACCCCTATATTGCTCCTCCCCCTTCCCTCCCCCCACTGGTAACCACTAGTTTGTTCTCTGTGTGTAAGTCAGCTTCTTTTTTGTTTTATTCACTGGTTTGTTGTATTTTCTAGATATAAGTGATATCATACAGTATTTGTCTTTCTCTGTCTGACTTGTTTCACTTGTCATAATGCCCTCCAAGTCCATCCATGTTACTGCAAATGGCAAAATTTCATTCTTTTTTTATGACTGAGTGGTATTCCATTGTATATATACACCACATCTTCTTTATCCATTCATCTATTGATGGACACTTAGATTGTTTTCATGTCTTGGCAATTGTAAATAATGCTGCTGTGAACATTGGGGTGCATATATCTTTTCAAATTAGTGTTTTTATTTTTTCTGGGTATATACCCAAGAGTGGAACTGCTGAGTCATATGGTAGTTCTATTTAGGTTTTTGAGAAACCTCCATACTGTTTTCCACAGTGGCTGCACCCATTTACATTCCCACCAACAGTGTACAAAGGGTTCCTTTTCTCCACATCCTCATCAACACTTGTATTTGTGGTCTTTTTGATGATAGCCATTCTGACAGGCATGAGGTGCTATCTCATTGTGGTTTTGATTTGTATTTCTCTGATGATTAGTGATGTTAGTGATTTTCATGTGCCTGTTGCCATCTGTATATCTTATTTGGAAAAATGTCTATTTAGGTTTTCTGCCCATTTTTAATTGGGGTTTTCTTTGATATTGAGTTGTATGAGCTGTTTATATATGCTGGATACTAACCCCTTATTGGTCATATTATTTGCAAATATCTTCTCCCATTCAGTAGGTTGTCTTTTTGTTTTGTTGATGGTTTCCTTTGCTGTGCAAAAGCTTTTAAGTTTAGTTAGGTTCCATTTGTTTATTTTTGCCTCTGTTTCCTTTGCTTTCAGAGATGGAGCCAAAAAGCACTGCTGCAATTTATGTCAAAGAGTGTTCCGCCTATGTTTTCCTCTAGGAATTTTACAGTATCTGGTCTTAATCCATTTAGGTCTTCAATCCATTTTGAGTTTATTTTTGTGCATGGTGTTAGAGAATGTTCTAATTTTATTCTCTTACATGTAGCTGTCCAGTTTCCCCAGCACCATTTATTGAAGAGACTGTCTCTTCTCCATTATTTATTCTTGCCTCTTTTGTCATATATTAATTAAATGTAAGTGTGTCAGTTTATTTCTGGGCTCTCTATTCTGTTCCACTGATCTATGTGTCTGTTTTGTGCCAGTGCCATACTTTTTTGATGACTGTAGCTTTATATATAGTATAGTCTGAAGTCAGGGAGCATGATTCCTTCAGCTCTGTTCTTTCTCAAGATTGTTTTGGCTATTCAGGGTCTTTTGCATTTCTATACAATTTTTTAAATTATTTGTTCTAGTTCTGTGAAAAATTCCATTGGTATTTTGATAGGAATTGCATTGAATCTGTAGATTGCCTTTGGTACTGTTGTCATTTTAACAATATTAAGTCTTCCAATCCAAGAACATTGTGTATCTTTCCATCTGTTTGTGTCGTCTTCAATTTCTTTCATCAGTGTCTTATAGTTTTCTGAGTACAGGTCTTTTACCTCCTTAAGTAGGTTTATTCCTAGGTATTTTATTCTTTTTGATACAATGGTAAATGGGATTGTTTTCTTATTTTCTCTTTCTGATAGTTTGTTGTTAGTGTATATAAATGCATCAGATTTCTGTATATTAATTTTTATCCTTCAAATTTACCAGATTCATTAATGAGCTCTAATAGTTTTCTGGTATCATCTTTAAGATTTTCTATATATAGCATCATGTCTTCTGCAAACAGTGACAGTTTTACTTCTTCCTGACCTGTTTGGATTCCTTTTATTTCTTTTTCTTCTCTGATTGCTGTGGCTAGGACTTCCAAAACTTGAATAAAAGTGGCAAGAGTGGGGCTTCCCTGGTGGCGCAGTGGTTGGGAGTCTGCCTGCCGATGCAGGGGACACGGGTTCGTGTCCCGGTCTGGGAGGATCCCACATGCCACAGAGCGGCTGGGCCCATGAGCCATGGCTGCTGAGCATGCACGTCTGGAGCCTGTGCTCCTCAACGGGAGAGGCCACAGCAGGGAGAGGCCACAGCAGTGAGAGGCCCGCATACCGCAAAAAAATAAAAAATAAAAAAAAAGTGGCAAGAGTGGACATCCTCGTCTTGTTCCTGATCTTAGAGAAAATGCTTTCAGCTTTTCACCATTGAGTAAGCTGCGGGCTTGTCATATATGGTCTTTATTATGTTGAGGTAGATTCCCTCTATGCCCACTTCCTGGATAGGTTTTATCATAAATGTATGTTGAACTTTATCAAAAGCTTTATTGCTTTATCTGCATCTATTGTGATGATCATATGGTTTTTATGCTTCAGTTTGTTAATGCGGTGTATCACACTGACTGATTTGTAGGTATTGAAAAATCCTTGCATCCCTGGGATAAATCCCACTTGATCATGGTGTATGATCCTTTTAATGTATTGTTGGATTTGGTTTCCTAATATTTTGTTGAGGATTTTTACATCTATGTTCATCAGTGGTATTGGCCTGTAATTTTCTTTCTTTTTTTTATATCTTTTTCCGGTTTTGGTATCAGGGTGATGCTTGCCTCATAGAATGAGTTTAGAATTGTTCCTTCCTCTGCAGTTTTTTGGAATAGTTTCAGAAGGATAGGTGTTAACTCTTCTCTAAATATTTAGTAGAATTCATCTATGAAGTCATCTGGTTTGGACTTTTGTTTGTTGGAAGTTTTAAAATTACTGATTCAATTTCATTACTGGTAATTGGTCTGTTCGTATTTTCTATTTCTCCCTAGTTCAGTCTTGGGAGATTGTACCTTTCTAAGAATCTGTCCATTTCTTTTACGTTGTCCATTTTATTGGCATGTAATTGTTCATAGCAGTCTCATGATTCTTTGTGTTTGCATGGTGTTGGTGGTTGTAACTTCTCAAGTTAAATCTCAAGAGGTAGCTATTGTTCTGACTTTTAACACTTTAGATTAGTTTCATGTCTTTTTGATTTTTAGAGTTATATAAATGGAATTACACATTACATACTTATTTGTATCTAGCTTCTTTCACTCAATATTATTTTGTAGGAGTCATTCATGCTGCCTGTAGTTGTGGTTCACTGATATTCATGTAGAGTTTTCTATTAAATGAATATACTTCAACTTATCTGTTCTAGTCTTGATGGACATTTGGGTTTCCAGTTAGGGTTATTATGAACTATATTGCTACAGACATCCTTGTGCATGCCTTTTTATTTACATTTGTACAAATTTTTTTTTGGCGGGGGTATATACCTAGGAGTGAAATTTCTAAGTATAGAGTATATTTATCTTTAGCTTTAGTAGATACTCATCAAACAATTTTTACAAATGGTTGTATGAATTTGTACACTCACCAGCAGTTTATGAGAATTCAGTTTTTCTACATCCTCACCAATACTTGTTGTTTTCTTTATCATTTTAGCCATTCTGGTAAGTGTGTAAGGGAAATACATTGTGGTTTTAAATTGTACTGCCTTGATGCCTATTTAAGATGAACACTATTCCATATAATTAATAACCATTTATATAACTTTGTCTTGGTAAGATGCTCATTTTTCTATTGGAGTTGTCTGTCTTTATTCTTAATGATTTGTAACAATTCTTCATATATTTTGCATATGAGTCCTCTATTGGATTTAGCTATTGAATTTATCATCTTTCACTCTGATTGTCTTTTGATTCTCTTCATGGTATTTCTCAAAGAACAAAAAGCCTTAATTTTATTTTATTTTATTTTATTTTATTTTTATTTTTTTTAACATCTTTATTGCGGTATAATTGCTTTACAATGGTGTGTTAGTTTCTGCTTCATAACAAAGTGAATCAGTTATACATATACATATGTTCCCATATCTCTTCCCTCTTTGTCTCCCTCCCTCCCACCCTCCCTATCCCACCCCTCCAGGCAGTCACAAAGCACCGAGCCGGTATCCCTGTGCCATGCGGCTGCTTCCCACTGGCTATCTACCTTACAAAAAGTCTTAATTTTAATGTAGTTAAATTCTTTTTACCCCTTTAGGATTCCCACTTTTTGTTTGCTGTTTAAGAAATCTTTTCTTATCCCAAGGTATTGAGATTTTCTCCTATTTTTTAAGAGCTTTATGGGTTTTGCTCTCCTCATTTGGATCTGTAATCTATCTCAAATTGATTTTTGTGTGTAGTGTGAAATAAAGGGCAAGATATATATTTTTCAGAGAGTCCATTCATCATATACCTATATTGAAAACATCACTTTCCCCAGTTTACTGCACCATTACCTTCATCATAATTTAGTGTCCAAATATGTATGGGTCTATTTCTGGACAGTCTGTTCTGTTCATTTGCATATTTGTCTATTCATGTGCTCCTATAGAGTGAATAATTGTGTTCCCTCACAATTCATATGTTAAAACTTAATCTCCAATGTGATGGTATTTGAAAGAGAGGCCTTTGGAAAGTGATTGAAGTCATGTGAGTAGAGCCCTCATGAATGGGACTAGAACCCTTATAAAAGAGGCCCCAGAGAGCTTCCTTCCCCCTTCAGTGAAAAGAGAGCCCTATATGAACCAGGAAGTGGGAACTCACCAGATACCAAATCTGCCAGTCTCTTGATCTTGGACTTCCCAGACTCTGGAACTGCAAGAAATAAATTTCTGATGCTTATAAGCTACCCAGTCTTTAGTATTCTGTTGTGGCAGCCTGATAGGACTAAGACATGTGCTATACCACACTATCTTAATTACTATAGTTTTTAATAGGAAAATATGGGCAGTATAAGTCTTCTAGTATTTTTCCTATCAATTAGTTTTGCTTTGGCTATCGTGTGCATTTTACATTTCTATATAAATTGTAAAATTAGCTTGTTGATTTCTTCAAAAGATCCTGCTAGGATTTTGATTTGGATTATAACAAATCTGTGAATCAATTAAGGGAGAGTTTCTTCCATCTTAGCAATAGTCATTGTTCCAAACCATACACATGGTATGTCCCTGCATTTATTTAAGTCACTTATTTTTGCATTCCCTATGCATAATATGTGCCTGGAACTCAGCTGACCCTCAAAAACATAAACTCTCATACGCCCTCTCCTTCCACTCTTATGTCCTCAATCAACTATGATCTCCCATATTTTCCCCTTTTATACCATGTGATTCTCAACTAAAAATACTTAGTTTACTCCTCAGAGATTATCTTTCATTCAGATCCAAAATTCTCTGAAGTATCAACTGGGCTATATAATCTGTGCTAAGAAAACAAGGCAAAGACTCTTCTCAAGTTAGTACCTTTATTATTTTGCCTATGTTAATAGGAGACAGTACCTCCTATCACAGTAATATATATGGAATATGAGGCCCTTCCACACAAGGATGACACAACTAGCTAATAATAAATAGAAAATGATAGTGGCAGATCTATCTTGGCTGTATAAACATAATTCCAAATAGAATAAATCACAGATACATGTTTTACTTAACAAATATTAGACTTGGTATCAATATATGAATTTATTTATATAGGAAGCTTCAGGTGAAGTTATCATATATTCTAATGCCATCTAATACTCACATATAATTTTTCAAAATTTGTGCCCCAGTAAAGTGCAGAGCCTAGATCTCTTTAACCAGACCTTCCAATGATGACAGCTCAAACTTTACTTCCATGGGCCTCTGCTGGCTTTGCAGTGTGTATATGTGCATGTATGTTGGTGGGCAAGTGTACTGGCACATCTCAATCACTTAATCAATAAACAGCTCTATTCTTTTTAAAACTGTAGTTTCGAACTTCTGACAATTGCAGCACTAAAGAAACAGCCACATAACTTCTCATACTCTGCTTTGACTAGAATAACTAATTACAGTTTAGTACTGTAGGGACAAAGTTATTAGCTAATACTCAGCTCTAGACACTGCAATTCAATTACTGGCCTACAATCTTTAAAAGCACAAACCTTGGTAATTAGCAGCATCTTATCTCAGCACAGCATGTAAGCAGTTGCCTCCGGAAGAAGCAGACTCAAAACATAAATAAGAGCAGCACATGTATGTATTCTAGATCTGTAATTGTTACTGAGGGTCACAGAAGCCTCAGCAGGGCAGGGTTCGATGCAAAGAATTTTGACACTTTGAAAATGAGTCAAGTGTGCTATTTTCTAGCAAGAAGTTATGTTAGGAATAATTTAAAGAGTGTAAAGTAGATTGTCTGTCTTATTTCATAAATTTGAGGATAGAGCTGAAAAGAGCTAAGCCTAGCACTGTAATAACTATTTAAATAAAGAAACTAAAGTCCGAAAAGATTGTGGGACTTACATACAAGGTCACATAGCTAATTAGATCCCTGGCTAGGACTAGAACTCCAATCTCCAAATGACCCATCATTGCTGTTTCCATTGCACCCTCTAAACATCATGTCTCCTGCAAAGGACGTTTTCAAGTTGGAAAGAGGCACCAATTCTGTTCCTAGTAGCCTTTTACTAAGTTAAACATAAAATAGTGTATAATATGGTACACTACTTTTCAGTCTGCGAAAGGCAGGGATAGATGGCCTCCTTTGCATTATCTAAATGTATTGAACAAATTATTCAGATGGAATAGAGTAGAGATTTTCCAAAGAGGCAGGGTGAAATCACTTGCATATCTAATTTAGCTTTTATGGAAAGTTCAAAAATCCAAGTGGTGAATGAAAGAGGAGAGATTCTACACAAGAACTTGGTTATTTTGCAATCAACAAATACTTACAGACCCATTCTCAATTCAGCTGAGTGAATACATGCTATATTTATGCCACTCATTAGATTCAATATAAGCAGTTGATGTCTGTTTGACATGGAATAGCTAAATCATCCTGATAAAATAGAGAATTGTTTACTTTAAATAGATATTTAAGTACACCTGATGTTTAGAAGGGCTGAGTGGCTTGGTCAAGTTTATACAGGTAGTCATTGTCAGAGATAGTATCCAAACCCTTGCCTCCTGACTCTCAGAGACTTTTTTTTTTTTTTTTAATTTTGCCACATAATTTTAGACTAGAAATAAGAGATACCTATGGGGGAAATGGAGAGTGGACTTAGAAACCAGAAAATGAGAGTACTGAATCCCACTGTGAATGACTGGCTGTCCATCCAAATGCCTGTTCACTTGACTCCTCTGAGTTTCAGCTATCAAATTCCACAAACTAAAGAAGTACCCAAGAATTATTTTATTTTATGTAAATTTGATTCCAAGTGTAAAAGATTGAAACAGTATTATATTATCTAGACTAGATATACATTTCTAAATCTTTCTAGAGGTTAATACTCCAATAGACATATTTACCTACTCAATCTGTATTTCCCAACAGCGGAGAATTTTTGTGTGTGATATTAACTAAAAGCTGAATCATTCTTTTGGCATCAAATGCAAAAATTAACACATATTTAAGTAAATGTACTATAGTTGGTTTTCCAGACAAAAGCCGTGGAAATTTTCTTTCATTAAGAAAATATTTCTTAAGGTGTTGTAACTGCCTTACCTCAGTAATTGTTCTCCCTGAGGCACAGCAATTATCTTACAAGGCAAAAGCTAAAGCCACATATTAGGTGTGTTCCTGGGGACAAAGGAATAGTATCAAATGAGATCCAGTAGGGTAATATAGCTGAAAGTGCATTGTAAACTACAAAACAAAATTATACATAGCATTAGGAATGTCAGCATGGAATAGTGGAAGGAGCACTGGAGTTGACATCAGGAAATAGATTTCAGTCCCAGCTTGGCCATTTACTAGCTAAATGAGTTTAAGCAAGTCACATAACTTCTCTGACCTTCATCTGTTAAATAGGGATAATAATAATTGCCCTTCCTGATTTGTAGAGTTGCAGTGGGAGAAGGGATGAGGTAACATATGCTAAAGTGTGTTATAAAATGTATCATCTTCGACAAATGTTAAACAATGTTATTTTCTACTTGCATACTGAAGAGTCCATTACATATTCACATGTCTACATATCCTGTGTATTAAACTTTTAGCCTAGAGTGATGACTTTGGTGTATGCCATTATTAAAGTAATTTAACCTCCTTTATCATTTAATTTCCTTCTCCCCAGTCCTTTGAGCCTTTAAATCCTTTGCATCTCTCTTAAATTTAGATCAGGCATTCCTAAATCAGACTAGTCTGGTTGAGTCCAATAGAACCGGTTGGAAACCACGCTTTGTCTCTCATTAGCTGTGTAGACTTGGGGAAGATTTGTTTGTTTGTTTGTTTTTTGCGGTACGCGGGCCTCTCACCGCCGTAGCCTCTCCTGTTGCGGAGCACAGGCTCCGGACGCGCAGGCTCAGCGGCCATGGCCCACAGGCCCAGCCGCTCTGCGGCATGTGGGATGCTCCTGGACCGGGGCAGGAAGCCGTTTCCCCTGCATCGGCAGGCGGACTCCCAACCACTGCGCCACCAGGGAAGCCCTGGGGAAGATTTTTAAATCTCTCTAAGCCTCAGTTTTTTAATCTATAAAATGGATTATTGTGAAATTTAAATGAGCAAATAATCCATGGGAAATACTTAGTAAAATTCCCTTAATCCAATATTTTTATTGCAGTAATTCCAAGATGAAAATATGTGGAAGCAATAGCTACTATGAATACAATAATTATGTTCTCAAAAGCAGTGTAGTCTAGTGGTTCATGTATGGGTCTCAGGCAATACTAGGGGCTTTATTCTTAGCTATTCATAGCAAAACATAATAGACATGGTTTTTCTTCACCAGTTTTGTTCCTTTGAACTTGAGTGTGCTAAAAATTCTATACTAAGAATTTTGAAATAAAATATCTTTATTCTTCTGAAACTTCTCCTGAATTTTTAAATGCTAACAAATAGTCACAGTTGAAAATTATAGTTATTTAGAAGGATTCTTTTTTTTTTCTTAATAGTACATTATATGTTGTGTTCGGATTCTGGGGCATTAAATTTTCTTTTATTCTTGTTTAGCAATGCCTTTACAATTATTTCCTTTTTAAATGTCAGGTTCCCCCAAATTAGTTAGTTTTGTTTTTGTTTTTACCAATATATCAAGTATGTAAATGACAATTTTCAACTCAGTATACTTAAGACAATGTGGTGTTGAATTCAAATTTGAATCTCCAGTATGTCTGTCTCCAGTAAAACTATGTGAATGTTTGTTTAATTATTACCCCTGCATTGTTCATGACTTATGTAATTATTTTTCTTCTGGGTTAATGATCAATATTTTCATTTGTCTTGGTGAATAGTTATGGAAATAGTCTTAATTTTATGTCTATTTATTGATAAATTTATATTTTTTTGTGTGAGAGGAAGTTTGTGAGTTGAAAGTAAATTTTGGAAAGTTTATGGTTCTATTTTTAGATATTATTTGAATTTTTGTTGGAAAAAACATAACATAAAACTTAAACTGTACAGTACAGTGTGTTAAATATACTCTCATGTTTGTACCACTGGGGAAAAATGCAATGCTCCTGGGCATGAGAATAAATTGATATCAATAGTGAGACTTTGCCACCATTAATTCTAAAATATGTGGCATTAACTTAGCAGGAGTAGAAATAAGTAAGGATAATGATATCTGAGACTTGAAAAGATGTAAACAAATATTTTCCAGTGACAAAACATTTGGTAAAGTGGCTATCTCTGATTGCATTCCAATGCTGTATTTCTTTTGGAACAGTTTGGAAAGCAGAATATTAGTAGTGAGTTGGAGTTGTTACTGGTTACATTTAGCAAGGCATGAGAAGAAAGAGGTGATCACCGGCAAGAATTGGCTGGCTTGTAAGCAGATATGGAAAGGAATTTAGAACAGGGAAAATCAGAAATAAGATTGAAAAGTCATTGTACAAAATAGTCTATTAAGACAGTTTTGTGGCAAAGATCAGATAATAGATATGACTTCCCATCAAGCCCGATGCCTTCAAAGTAGTTTCCGTCATGGAGAAAGAGACAGAGGCAGAGAGCAACAGAGAGACATGGTGCCAACAAAGATAAGGATTAAACCAGGCTTGAGAATTATATCTAGGAAAGAACTTTTCGTGAGGTTGCAGGAGCACGGAATTGACTATAAACAGATCAGAAACTTACTAAATTTTTTAGATAATTATATTGCCAAAGGAACCATAAGCTTGGTCTTAAAAAGTCATTTTGCTATGTGAGCTCAAAACCAAACCTTAGGCCCCCAAATTTGCACAGGCAGGAAGAAGCTGAGGAGGACAAATTCTTGGACAAATTCTCCAATCCCCAAATTAGGTTTGAACTATAGAGGGAAAAGGACAAAAAAAAACATCCAAAGAGATAGAATCAGGAGCCACAGAGAACAGTGGATGAGAGAGCTTATCCCAGATAGCAGACTGACAAAGGAATTTACCCTACTGCGAGGGCAGAGGGGCCTCACAATGCCTGCCTGGCAGATTTCCTCATTACTGTGGACCAGCAACTGCTGAGCCTCTCAGCCATTATTCCCCACCCCTTTTTATGGGAGTGTTTAGTCAGTTATGCTGTTCCTGCTCCACTTTTATACATTGTGCACGTTTATATATGCATGTGTGTATATATGCATGCATATTTGTGTGTGTGTGTGTGTATGTGTGTGTGTGTAGGGGGGCAGATAACTTGTCTTTATAGTTTATAGGGCACCATATCAGGTTTCACCATGTCAGAAAATGGTACTTCTATTTATACTTTTGCTTAGCCTAAAGAGAGACTTTAAAAAAAAAATTCTCTTCTCTCAGATTGTTACCCGGCTCATTAGTCTTACTGGCAAAATAAATCCAGAATTTGACCACTTGTCACTACCTCCATTTCTACCTCTCTGGTCTAAGTCACCATGATGTCCCCCCAGAATTACTCAAAAAGCCTCCTGATTGGTACCCTCCTCCTATCATTCCGACCGTACAATTTATTTTCCCCACAGCAGCCTGAGCTATCCTTTTAGAGTGGAAGTGAGACAGTGTGAATCCTCTGCTCCAAAGTCTCCATGGCTTCTCCTCACATTTAAAAACCAAAGTCCCTGGCCTCCTCACCAGTCATTCTCCCCATGTATGAAGTGCCACCCACTCTGCCCTCCTTACCGTTCCTCAAACATGCAGAGCATCCTCTCAGCTCGGGTTCCCCCTCTCCCCATGGCCATCTGCATGGCCCACTTCTTCTACCCCATGACTATCTTTGCTCCAGTAACACTTCCTCATAAAGACCCAACCACTTTGCCACTCTTTATTTTTCTTTGTACCCCACACCATCACCTGACATTTTATGGAATATTTAAGGGGTTTTGTTTTGTTTACTGATATATACCTAACTCCAAAACAGGGCCTGAAACATGGTAGGTGTTTAACAAATACTCACAATGTGAATGAATATCTTGTTTGCTGCTGTATCTCACCATTAATGTGTCACAAAATAAATGCCATTAGAGTGTAGAATAGGATGGACCCAATTCTATCTGGGGCGGTAGGTGACAGCCTCCCAGCAGGGCTAGCTTCATGGATGCCCAACCCGTGCAGTCGTGCAGGCCTTGCATTTAGAAGAGCCCTGCTCTTGGTTGAACGCTCTGCTGCTGCTATCTTGAAATTCTTAATAATTTTGAACAAGGAGACCTGCTTTTTTTGTAGTGATATAATTCACACACCATACAATTCACCATTTTAAAGTGTACAATTCAGTGTTTTTTAGTATATTCACAAAGTTGTGTGACCATCATCACTATCTAATTCCAGAACATTTTCATTACCCCAAAAAGAAACCCCACAGCTGCTGGTAGTCATTCCCCATTTCCCATATCCCCAATGCCCCTGGAAAACATTAATATACTTTCTGACTAAATTTGCCTATTCTATACACTTCATATAAGTGAAATCATACAATATATAACGTTTTGTGTTAGGCTTCTTTCGCTTAGGGTCATATTTTCAAGGTGTAGCATGTATCAGTATTTCGTTTCCTTTTATGGCTGGGTAATATTCCATTGTAAAGTTATACCACCTTTTATTTGCTGATTCATCCATTAATAGATATTTGGGTTGTTTCTACTTCTGGTCTATCACGAATAATACTACTATGAACATTCATGTATAAGTTTTTGCATGACTGTATGTTTTTAATTTTTTTGGATGTACACCTAAGAGTGGAATTGCTGGGTCGTATGACTACTCTATGTTTAACTTTTTGGGAAACTGCCAAGCTGTTTTCCACAGAGGCTGTAGCATTTAATATTCCCACCAGCAATGAATGAGGGTTCCAATTTCTCTACATCCTCCCAACACTTGGTATTTTCTGTTATTAATAATACTTGTTATCTTTTAATTATAGCCATCCTAGAGGATGTGAAATGTATATCATTGTGGTTTTGACTTGCATTTCCCTAATGACTAATTATGCTGAACATCTTTTCATGTGCCTATTGGTCATTTGTATACCATCTTTGGGGAAATGTCTATTCAAATTCTTTGACCATTTATATATATATATATATTTTTATAGAAGTATAGTGGACTCACGATGTTGTGTTAATTTCCGGTGTACAGCAAAGTGATTCAGTTATACATATATATATATATATATACACACACACACGTATATATATATTCTTTTTCAGATTGTTTTCCCTTATAGGTTATTACAAAATATTGAGTATAGTTCCCTATGCTATACAGTAGGTCCTTGTTGGTTATCTATTTTATATATAGTAGTGTGTGTGTGTTAATCTCACACCTAATTTATCCCTCCCCCTCTACTGTTTCCCCTTTGGTAACCATAAGTTTGTTTTCTATATCTATGAGTCTATTTCTGTTTTGTATATAAGTTTATTTGTATCATTTTCTTTTTTAGATTCCACATATAAGCAATATCATATGATATTAGTCTTTCTCTGTCTGACTTACTTCACTTAGTATGATAATCTCTAGGTCTATTTGTGTTGCTGCAAATGGTATTATTTCATTTTTTTTATGACTAATTCTTTTTTATGACTAACATTGTATATATG
This sequence comes from Lipotes vexillifer, assembly GCF_000442215.2. Taxonomy (NCBI): domain Eukaryota; kingdom Metazoa; phylum Chordata; class Mammalia; order Artiodactyla; family Lipotidae; genus Lipotes; species Lipotes vexillifer. The sequence goes on along the minus strand of NW_006797069.1, from coordinate 615,835 downwards.
TTCCACATCTTCTTTATCCATTCATCTGTCAATGGACATTAAGGTTGCTTCCATGTTCTGGCTATTGTAACTATTTTTAAATTTAAATTTTTTTGTGTTTTAATTGTTGAATCGTAATAGGTCTTTATATATTCTGTATGCTAGATCAGGTATATGATTTGCAAATATTTTCTCCCATTTTGTGAGTTTTTTTACTTTTGTGATAGTGTCCTTTGAAGCAAAAAAGTTTTGAATTTTTGTGAAGCCCAATTTATTTATTTAATATATTTGGTAGCTTGAGATTTAGGTGTCTAAGAAAGCTTTGCCTAATTCAAAGTCACTAAAATTTGTGCCATGGGTTTTTTTCTAGGAATTTTATAGTTTTAGCTCTTACATTTAGGTCTTTGATACATCTGGAGTTAAATTTTCTATATGGTATGAGGCTGTCATCCATATTCATATTTTATTTGTAAATATGCAGTTGCTCCAGCAACATTTGTTGAAAAGATTGATCTTTCTTCATTGAACCCCCTTGGCATCCTTGTCAAAAAGCAATTGACCATAAATGCATAGGTATATTTATTTATTTATGTGTTTATTTATTTATTTACCTTAGTTCTATTCCATTGATACATATGCTAGCACCACACTGTCTTGATTACTATAGCTTTGTAACAAGGTTTTTTTCCTCATGTTTTTTATTTTTTTATTTTTTTTTAGATTCTTTTCCCATATAGGCCATTACAGAGTATTGAGTAGAGTTCCCTGTGCTATACAGCAGGTTCTTATTAGTTATCTATTTTATATATAGTAAATAGTATGTATATGTCAGTCCCAATCTCCCAGTTTATCCCTGCCCCCTTATCCCCTGGTAACCATAAGCTTGTTTTCTACATCCATGACTCTACTTCTATTTTGTAAATAAGTTAATTTGTACCCTTGTTTTTAGATAATACATATAAGCAATATCATATGATATTTGTCTTTCTGTGTCTGGCTTTCTTCACTCACTATGACAATCTCTAGGTCCATCCATGTTGCTGCAAATGGTATTATTTTGTTCTTTTTTATGGCTGAGTAATATTCCATTGTATATATGTGCCATATCTTCTTTATCCATTCTTCTGTTGATGGACATTTAGGATGCTTCCATGTCCTGGCTATTATAAATAGTACTGCAATGAACATTGGGGTGCATGTATCTTTTTGAATTATGGTTTCCTCCAGGTATATGCCCAGGAGTTGGATTGCTGGGTCACATGGTAGTTCTATTTTTAGTTTTTGAAGGAACCTCCATCCTGTTCTCCATAGTGGCTGTATCAATTTACATTCCCACCAACAGTGTAGGAGGGTTCCCTTTTCTCCACACCCTCTCCAGCATTTATGGTTTGTAGATTTTTTGATGATGGCCATTCTGACTGGTGTGAGGTGATAACTCATTGTTGTTTTGATTTGCATTTCTCTAATTAGTTGTAATAAGTTTTTAAACTGGGAACTATGAATCCTCCAATTACATTCGTGTATTTTGATTTTTTTTAAGCTATTCTGAGTCTCTCACATTTGCGTCTGAATTTTAGGATCAGCTTGTCAATTTCTGAAAAATAAGCAGTAATAATTTTGATAGGAATTGAACTAAATCTACAGATCAATTTGGGGAGTACTGTCATGTTAACAATATTAAGTCTTTCAACCCATAAACATATGAGATGTCTTTCTATTTATTTAGGTCTTCTTTAATTTATTTCAACAATGTTTTATAGTTTTTGTGTATAAGTCCTACAGTTATTTTGTTAAAATTTTTCCTAAGTATTCTATTCTCTTTGATGCTATTTTCAATGACATTATTTTATTAGCTTTATTTTCAGATGGTTCATTACTAGTGTATAGAAATACAGCTAACTTTTATGTTGATTTTGTATTCTTGCTGAACTCCTTTATTAGCTCTAATAGTTTTGTGTGTGTGTGTGTGTGCGTGCACATGTGGATTTTCTGTGTACCTAATCATGTCATCTCCAAATCAAGATAGTTTTAATTCTTTTTCATTCTGGATGTCTTTTATTTCATTTTCTTGACAATTTCGCTGGCTAGAACCTTTAGCACAATGATGAATAGGGGTGGCAAGATGGTACATGCTTTTCTCTTTCCTGAACTCAGGGGAGAGCTTTCAGTATTTTACCATTAAGCATGATGTTAGAGGGCCTGAATTTTTATGTTGTATTTGGCCCTACATATTATGTAGCTGGTCCTGCCTCATAAAGAAGAGCACAGTTGGGCTGAGGATTAAAGAATAAGTAGAAGCTCCCCAGCAGGTTAGGAGGAGGAGAGAGAACAATATGTGCAGTATTAGATTCTGGATCTCAAAGTGATTCAGTGGCTGGTGTGTTAAGGTCAAGTGAGACTGGAGAAAATAGAGATTGGAGGGGCAGGTAGACTAAGCCACTTTAGGCTTGCTGACTTTATTAAAGAGCTTTAGTTTTACTTTGTGATTTTTTGCGTGGGACACTATCATATTTGATACACAATAGCAAAGAATGGAATAAAGGGAAATGAAGCTAGAAATTGAGGCAAGGAGGACACATCATGGATTACTGCAATATTTGAGACACTGAATCTAAACCTTGCCAGCTTTACCTTGGAACAGCTATATTCTTGGTTTTGAAGACTTTAGCTTCCTTATTTTATTATTTTTTTAATGAAAAAAAAAACTTTAGTTATAAGAACATGTAATTGTATCAGTAATTCTAGAACGTCCTGCATTTGCATCTTACTCACCACCGTTATTCACATTAGGCATTTCCCAACACATTAACAAAATCAAAACATATTCTTTTTCTCACTTCCTTTTTCCTTTCTACTCGCCTCCCTTCCTTCCTTTTTCTTTGCATTAATCAGTTAATTAATTAACTCCTCAAAGTTTATTTAGGACCTAAGAGGCTAAACTAGATCTGTAACACATTCCTTGCCCCTGAAGAGCCTATAGATCTATGAGTGGCTGAAATGAAGCAAGGCAACCATATTTCAAACAGAGTGTGATGCATCATCGTTATCCTTCAGTCACACGTGTTCACCTACCACAGCTCTGTCACTGTGGCCTTTGTTAAGAAAAGTTTATAGCCTCTGATATATATGTGATAGTGTCTAATAAGTACCACTTTGTTGTATTAGTTCAGGTTGGAATGACTGAAAGGACTAGAGTTAGAATTAGTGACTAAGTTTACAGAAGCAGTAAAAAGAACCAAAGAACCAAACCAACTAGATCCTTAAATGTCAGATGAACTGGAGCTGCTGCTTGATTGCATATAGCTATAGATTCCTAGTCAATTCACAGATCTGGAAAGTGATGGGTCGTTTCAGAGAGCGCACCTCTATCCTCCAAATTACATAACACTAAATCCATGTCATTAAATAAATGATTCTAACCCCTTTTTTTCCCTTGCCTTTATTGGATTTCAAAGTTCAGTACACATTCAAATTATTTAATTTTGATATCCCTTTTATGATCAAATGTCCTACTTTTGAAATGGAAAGCTCAGTTGGCCATGTTCCCTGTTAAGTTTAAGAAGATTTTATCATTTAAATAAATTAAACCTTCTAGCATGGGCTGCCCAGGACCTAATGAAGCAAGGAGAAGAAAAGCTTAAATGAAATAAACCTCTTTGCTGATAGAAAGAGTACAGACTATTGTGCATTGTGCCAATAAATGTGTGGCTAGAATCATAGCCTGATTCGTGATTTTTCTTTTTTAATTTTGTCCTTAATTTTTTGCTGTTCATTAGCAATTTGATTTGCCATTGGGCAAAAGACACAGAATACATCAAGCGCAGAAGGTTCTAGGTTTTTAACACTGAGGAAAACAAACAAATGTTGCATTTTTTAAAAGCTAATTTGATTATCAAACACCATGTTGACAATCATGGATGTACATTTTTTTTACATGATTTAATTCATGTAAGTTGATCTCCTATGAACTTCACTCAGATCCTTTAACATTTTCTAAAATAATGTTTTGGGGGATTTTGTTTTTTAATCTTTGCCTTCTAGGGAAAAATCATCATCATTTCCATGTTATATCATTAAGCAGAATTCATCTGTATAGCTTATGTATTGAATTATTGAATTAACAGGAAAATTTTTACTTTCTGTATGACACATTACCAATGTAAGAATCAACTGGATTATGAAAACTCTTATTGTTTGAAGATTCTTTCAGTTGCCAAAAAGTAGCATGCAGATTTTTAAACTAAACTGTACACTGTTTTGGAAGGTTTAACTAAATAAAATTTATCAATCTTTCTATTCCTTATTAATTTGAACCATTTTATTTTACATGATTAAAAAGTTAAAGGTAAAAAGCACTTCTTTAAAAGGAAGGATTCAGCATGAGCTCAGATAATTTGAGAACGTTCATACTTGTAATAGTAATGTGGAATAATTGCCATCCTATTTTTTATGATGAAATGTAGCCTCCTTAGTAATAACAATAGATTGTTATTCAAGCTTGGAGTTTAGGGTCATAAAGTGATCTTCAAAACTATAAGGACTTATAGGGATGGCTTATTACATTTAAAGGTTTTGAAATACAGTGAGTTTTGTTTTCTTATTTGTTATATAATGAATTTTTTATAACTTAAGACACAACAGAAAGCTATCATGCTTTACATGTAAGACATAGATCAACTGGTTGTGACACCTCAGTAGATTATTAGTCTTTAAACCCTGTAAATATAATAAAATCAACCCTGTTTTTTTGTTTCTTTGTTTTTAATTTCAGGGCCTATGTTCTCTTACCTTGCATTAGGAAAGTTTTGCTTTGTCATCAACTAGAAAATAAGTTCTTAATGGATGTCATTCTCTTCTTACAATTGAAGGATTCTGATTCCAGGTCTTTAAAGATTGATTTGTGGGTCAAAGATTTGAACCTGATTCTACTCAGCAAGAATTTGTTAACTCTCTACTTGTTTAACAAGCACAGAGCTTCAATTGTTTGTTCAATTCACCACTCTGAGGGATGGTTCATCATGGCAGATGCTCTATGAAGGGTTACCTGTTGGATGTTAAACTACTATATCACTCCCTACTTCACCCACTCACCTATCCAGGTTTTCACAGGGTCCAGAAGGTGGTGTCAAAGTTATTTTGAGGAGCTGCAGTAGAGTATAATGGTTAAGACTATTTGTAATCTGACTCCTTGGATTTGTATCCTGGCCACTTACTAGCTGTGTGACCTAATACAAACCATTTAAACTCTTTGTGCCTCAGTTTTCTCTTCCGTAACATGAGAATAATAGGACCTATCTCATAGAGTAGTTATGACAGTTAAATGAGATAATATGTTTGTGACCTCCTTGTTATATGCAAATTTTTATAAGTATTTTTCAATAAGCCATAATTTCTGTTCTGCAGTCAAAAGGAATAAAATAAATTTAGTCTCATTCAGTAAACTCCATTCAAACCAATAGTTTTTTTAGAGTGACCTCTGGCTTAAAAGCCTGGTTATTGTAAATAGTTTATCAAATCCAGGTGTGAACTCTTAGGATTCTGTCTTCCATATACAAAACCTCATTCTTTCTCATTTCATTTTACATTATCTTGGTGGCAAAATATGCCAACCCAGTTCTATTTCATTTGTCCCTTGATGCAGACTGGCAGCCTGGCCCTGTGACAGAATTTTTTTTTTCTTTGTTCTCAGTAGTTTGGCATTAGGAGTCTTTGTTCTCCACTTAATAGTAGCAGTGCAAATGCCTTTGTTGGTTCTTGGTGGGGTGGGGCCGGCTGGTGGTAAGGGAAACTGGAGAAAGAAGGCTTTTTCTACTGATATTTTACATGGGTACATTATACCCTTAAATCACAAAGCATCCCAAACTTGGTAAGCATACTGTAATTATAAGCAATTATTAACGATTGTATTGAAAATTTAAAACATAAAGCTGTGGCCTAAGATGTCCACAGATTCTCAGTCTCCAGGAACCCCAAATCTTTCATAAACTGTGAACTTCACATGGCAGTATCAGTATGTCCCATTCAGATAAATAATGCATGATTTCTTAGTGTGTGTCCTAAATATTGCATGGATGTCCTGCATTTTATCTGACACCCCTATGTGCCCTCCTCCACTGTTCATTTGAAATAGATGCTTTTTTCCCCAAACACGAAGGGTAATCTCAGTTACCACACTGCACTAAGGCTATGTCTTTCCAAGGTTAAGTAACTACCTTTAAAAAGGCAAACAAGGTCAGAGCGGAGTGGGAAGGAGGATGTCATGTCAGTTGATGGAATCAAAGTAAATGCCTTTTCAGTGAACGGGGATGATATAGGAATAGAGTATCTGTGTTTCCATGTTTTGATTTGTCCTGTCCAAAGAGTGTTAATATCTTGAAGGTTTAGCACAAGCCCTGTTTACTCAGGAAGCATAAGAAACATGTCAACCCTTTGAAAGACTTCTAATTAAACTCCCAGAACTTTGATGTCAGACTTAGAGATTAGCATTACATTTTTAAAAAATACCCAATTTCATGTGCCAGTAGAGAAGGAAAAATATGCTGGTGTTAATAGACAGTTATTGAATTTAGAGAATATTTATTTTAAAATACAAATTATTGCCACTTGATAAGCTGTATTTCGTGTATCAATCTTAATTTAGAAAATGTGCTTTTAGATGGAGGATTGCTTCTCCTTGACTTTTGTGTTTACAGTGATCATCACTAGTATTGGTTTCTAATATAAGGTCAATGACTATATGTTATTCCTGGAAGCTGCTGAATCTCCAAGAGGTGATGAAAATGTTTTCAAACAGGAAGTATTTTACGAGAGTTCAAGGGAGACAACCAGCATATTTTGAATGTCTGTTATGTGCTGGAGACTATGTGCTTCACATGTATTTCTAATCTAACCAACAGCTTTATGAGAGAGGGTGATGGAGGTAAGAAATTTTGCTAGCGTCATAAAATTTTCTGATTCTGAAAGCACATTAATATAACTCCCTTGTGAATATTCCTTATAACCCTCATCCGCAGTTATTTTGCTCTTTAGATGACTGAGCAAAAATCTCACGCTTACCAAATTCACTTCTAACTCTGATAATATAAGCGGTAATAATTTCTTACATAGCCTTTTATTAAATTTCTCTTGATGGAGTTGTAACTTCTTCCCAGTATTATTTTCAAAATATATTTTAATAAAATTTATGCTTACTTATTTGTGAATAGTCATCTAATACTACATGTACTATGTATTTAATTTTTTATTTGAATTTTAAAGAATATTGGAGTTTGAAGAGTCCAACCTCCTCCTCAGTGAAAGTATTACACAGACAACATTCGTATTTCTGTTTGGCTATTTCAGTGGTGTGAGTTTCATGAGTTTTCAAGGCAGTTTATTCAATTAATAGGTAGTAGTTGGACATGAAATTTGTATACTGACTTGGTATTTACCTTCCAGAAACTTCTAAGTATAAATCCTTGTTCTGCCCTCTGGAGCCACATAAATAAATTTAATCCCTCCTCCCACCCAACCCAGGTGCTATGTTGGTAAACTGTTTAACTTTTCAGTAGTTTTATAGCCTAGAACTCTTACCATTTGGCCTCTAAACAGAGGATGGCATTAAAAATGGCTTTGCAGGGCTTCCCTGGTGGCGCAGTGGTTGAGAGTCCGCCTGACGATGCAGGGGACACGGGTTCGTGCCCCGGTCCGGGAAGATCCCACATGCCGCGGAGCAACTAGGCCCGTGAGCCATGGCCGCTGAGCCTGCGCGTCCGGACCCTGTGCTCCGCAACAGGAGAGGCCACAACAGTGAGAGGCCCGCGTAAAAAAAAAAAAAAAAAAAAAAAAAAAAAAAAAATGGCTTTGGATCATATCTATATGATTCAAAAGAAAACCTTACAACAAATAGTGATGTACTGCAAGGAAAATTGAGATAAATGTTTTCTTACACATAAAAGTATACACACATGTATATATATACTAACATAAATGTTTACATTTATATATTTATATATTTTCTATGAAATGGGAACATGAACGTGAAAGCAAATAGCTCTGTTCAGCTGTCTCTTTACTATACTCCCTCTCTGATATGCAAGGAAGTGGAACTAAGTAAGCTAAGCAAGCTTCATCAGTGTTTCTATGTTGAATTTTAAGTGTATTGCATCTGTTAACTGGCATTGAAATATTTTTCCCTTTAGAAATGATCTTACCCTATCTTTAAGGGTTTTCTTTGTAAAACAAAGTACAATTGGTATCTTGTCACACAAGTATAAAGTCATATGTTTTTATTTTTTATTTATTTATTTTCAATAAGATAATTTTATTATTTTTATTAATTTTTTAACATCTTTATTGGAGTATAATTGCTTTACAATGGTGTGTTAGTTTCTGCTGTACAGCAAAGTGAATCAGCTATACATATACATATATCCCCATGTCTCCTCCCTCTTGCATCTCCCTCCCACGCTCCCTATCCCACACCTCTAAGTGGTCACAAAGCACCGAGCTCATCTCCCTGTGCTACGCAGCTGCTTCCCACTAGCTATCTATTTTACATTTGGTAGTGTATCTATGTCCATGCCACTCTCTCACTTCATCCCAGCTTACCCTTCCCCCTCCCCGTGTCCCCAAGTCCATTCTCTACATCTGCATCTTTATTCCTGTCCTGCCCGAAGGTTCTTCAGAACCTTTTTTGTTTTTTTTTTAGATTCCATATATATGTGTTAGCATACGGTATTTGTTTTTCTCTTTCTGACTTACTTCACTCTGTAGGACAGACTCTAGGTCCATCCACCTCATTACAAATAACTCAGTTTTGTTTCTTTTTATGGCTGAGTAATATTCCATTTTATATATGTACCACATCTTCTTTATCCATTCATCTTTCGATGGATACTTAGGTAGCTTCCATGTCCTGGCTATTCTAAATAGTGCTGCAGTGAACACTATGGTACATGACTCTTTTTGAATTATGGTTTTCTCAGGGTATATGTCCAGTAGTGGATTGCTGGGTCATATGGTAGTTCTATTTTTAGTTTTTTAAGGAACCTCCATACTGTTCTCCATAGTGGCTTTATCAATTTACATTCCCACCAACAGTGCAAGAGGGTTCCCTTTTCTCTACACCCTCTCCAGCATTTATTGTTTGTAGATTTTTTGATGATGGCCATTCTGACTGGTGTGAGGTGATACCTCATTGTAGTTTTGATGTGCATTTCTCTAATGATTAGTGATGTTGAGCATTCTTTCATGTGTTTGTTGGCAATCTATATCTCTTCTTTGGAGAAATGTCTATTTAGGTCTTCTGCCCATTTTTGGATTGGGTTGTTTGTTTTTTTTGATATTGAGCTGCATGAGCTGCTTGTATATCGTGGAGATTAATCCTTTGTCCGTTGCTTCATTTGCAAATATTTTCTCTGATTCTGAGGGTTGTCTTTTTGTCTTATTGATGCTTTCCTTTGCTGTGCAAAAGCTTTTAAGTTTCATTAGGTCCCGCTTGTTTATTTTTGTTTTTATTTCCATTTCTCTAGGAGGGGTATCAAAAGGGATCTTGCTGTGATTTACGTCGTAGAGTGTTCTTCCTATGTTTTCCTCTACGAGTTTTATAGTATCTGGCCTTACATTTAGATCTTTAATCCATTTTGAGTTTATTTTTGTGTATGGTGTTAGGGAGTGTTCTAATTTCATTCTTTTACATGTAGCTGTCCAGTTTTCCCAGCACCACTTACTGAAGAGACTGTCTTTTCTCCACTGTACATTCTTGCCTCTTTTATTAAAGATAAGGTGACCATATGTGCATGGATTTATCTCTGGGCTATCTATCCTGTTCCATTGATCTATATTTCTGTTTTTGTGCCAGTACCATACTGTCTTGATTACTGTAGCTTTGTAGTATAGTCTGAAGGCAGGGAGCCTGATTCCTCCAACTCCGTTTTTCGTTCTCAAGACTGCTTTGGCTATTCGGGGTCTTTTGTGTTTCCATACAAATTGTGAACTTTTTTGTTCTAGTTCTGTGAAAAATGCCATAGGTAGTTTGATAGGGATTGCATTGAATCTGTAGATTGCTTTGGGTAGTAGTGTCATTTTCACAATGTTGATTCTTCCAATCCAAGAACATGGTATATCTCTCCATCTGTTTGTATCATCTTTGATTTCTTTCATTAGTGTCTTATAGTTTTCTGAGTACAGGTCTTTTGCTTCCTTAGGTAGGTTTATTCCTAGGTATTTTATTCTTTTTGTTGCAATGGTAAATGAGAGTGATTCCTTAATTTCTCTTTCAGGTTTCTCATCATTAGTGTATGGGAATGCAAGAGATTTCTGTACATTAATTTTTTCCTGCTACTTTACCAAATTCATTGATTAGCTCTAGTATTTTTCTGGTAGCATCTTTAGGATTCTCTATGTATAGTATCATGTCATCTGCAAACAGTGACAGCTTTACTTCTTCTTTTCCGATTTGGATTCCTTTTATTTCTTTTTCTTCTCTGATTGCTGTGGCTAAAACTTCCAAAACTATGTTGAATAATAGTGGTGAGAGTGGGCAACCTTGTCTCGTTCCTAATCTTATTGGAAGTGGTTTCAGTTTTTCACTATTGAGAATGCTGTTGACTGTGGGTTTGTCATATATGGCCTTTATTATGTTGAGGTAAGTTCCCTCTATGCCTACTGTTTTTATAATCATGTTTTTTATCTCTCTCCCCCTCCACAGATCATTTTCCGCAAAATCAGTGATGTGAAGAAAGAAGAGGAGGAGCGCCTCAGGCAAAAGAATGAGGTCACCCTCAGCATACCCGTGGACCACCCGGTAAGAAAGCTCTTCCAGAAGTTCAAGCAGCAGAAGGAGCTGCGGAATCAGGGGTCAACGCAGAGTGACCCTGAGCGGAACCAGCTGCAGGTAGAAAGCCGCTCCTTACAGAACGGAGCCTCCATCACTGGCACCAGTGTGGTCACCGTGTCACAGATTACGCCCATTCAGACATCTCTGGCCTATGTGAAAACCAGCGAGTCCCTCAAACAAAACAACCGTGATGCCATGGAACTCAAGCCCAGTGGCGGTGCTGACCCCAAATGTCTCAAAGTCAACAGCCCCATAAGAATGAAGAATGGAAATGGGAAAGGGTGGCTGCGACTCAAGAATAATATGGGAGCCCATGAGGAGAAGAAGGAAGACTGGAATAATGTCACTAAAGCTGAGTCGATGGGGCTACTCTCCGAGGACCCCAAGGGCAGTGATTCAGAGAACAGTGTCACCAAAAATCCACTAAGAAAAACAGATTCTTGTGACAGTGGGATTACAAAAAGTGACCTTCTTTTGGATAAGGCTGGGGAGGCACGAAGTCCACTAGAGCATAGCCCCATCCAGGCTGATGCCAAGCACCCCTTTTATCCGATCCCTGAGCAGGCCTTACAGACCACACTGCAGGAAGTCAAACACGAACTCAAAGAGGACATTCAGCTGCTAAGCTGCAGAATGACTGCCCTGGAGAAGCAGGTGGCAGAAATTTTAAAAATACTTTCAGAGAAAAGTGTGCCCCCGACCTCTTCTCCCAAATCCCAAATGCCGCTCCAAGTACCTCCCCAAATACCATGTCAGGATATTTTTAGTGTTTCAAGGCCTGAGTCACCTGAATCTGACAAAGATGAAATCCACTTTTAATATATATATATATATATATATATATACACATATATATACATATATATATACACATATATATTTGTTAATATATTAAAAACAGTATATACATCTATATACATATGTGTGTATATACAGTATATACATATATATATATATTTTCACTTGCTTTCAATATGATGAACACAATATGGATTTTGATATGTAAATATTGCATGTCCAGCTGGATTCTGGCCTGCCAAAGAAGATAATTATTAAAAACATAGATATCGCTTGTATATTATGCAGTTGACTGCATGTACACTTTACATTTATTTATAATCTCTATACTTTTAAAAGGTATGATTTTTGTTAACCAAGGCAATGTAATAGTTAAAGAATCAGGGTCCAACCTGCCAATGTTGCCATGACAAATTTGATCTCAGGCCGACTGTATTGAGCTTTCATTTCCTCACTCTTCTGTTAAGTTAAAATTATAAATTAATGCCAGGGAAGCATTCAACATTTTAAAATGTTAGTGCCATTTTGTGATATCTTTCCATAGGATATTTTTCTGTAACTTAGTGTTAGGTTATTTTCCCCAATAGGCAGTGTTTGCTCCATTTAAATGACTGTTTTGTTGCCTCAGTCAGATAGCTGTATGGGATGCTGAGAACTTATTGCTATGGGGTTTGTGCATGAATTGCATTTTTGCTCAACTATACCTCTCCTTTTTTAACATTATACTTAGATAGTAATCATAAACTCTTATGTAAGGATATCCCTACTTCCTCTGTCTTAAATAACAGCCACCATCTTATAAGCTGATTTTATCAACCCCATAAGTATGAAACTATTAATATAGTGTATATTATAGAAATACTGCATCACAGGGTAAAAGGGCCTTTTAACAACTCATGTTAGAGATGGTGATTTTCCAAAGGTCATGAATGTTCTAACTTTGTTTTTTTAAAACTTATTCAAGGGTGAAGTTAAAAGGCTCTTAGCAAAGAAACAAGCAAACAAAATACATTTAAGTAATCATATCAAAAATTAAACTAGAATGATATAAAATAAAAAAGAATATAAATAGACAAGTTTTTGTAGCTTATTTGTGACTTAGAAAGAAACATGGGTACAGAATTGTTCACACCTGATTCTTAAGTGCTTATAGAGGTAATACATGAAATGTGGTTAGAAAACTAAATAGTAGGCGTTAAGTTGCTCAACTCAGACAACTGCTTTTCTATAATTTTATTCTGGTTACAATTTTCTAAAGCTTTTTTTGCACACAGTTCTACTGCTGGACTTCTGCTGGGTTGATACAATAGACTACCACAGCTCGGACAGATCCGCTCATGAAAGGGGGGTACTAAAGACTGAATTTCAGAGTCTTTTGGGCCACAAATTCTCTTCTTAGAAAGTGCCTATTATCAACCAAAAAAAAAAAGTAACAAAAGGCTGTGTATAGCTAGACTCTTAAATGCTGTGTATTGAGAATAAAATGTACACTCATTTGTGAGAACCTAGAAAACTTTATTTCTTTTGACTAAAGTTTAGTTTATAAAGTTGATCAGAGAGGCATCCTTTTAAATTGGTGCATGCATGACAGTTAACAGCAGGAGCAGGGCAGTTAATGTTTGCATCAAGTTGAAAATCTATAGCAGTAATTTGTATATTATTACATATATGACCATCTGTACATATATGTTAGCATACACAAGATGATAGCAAAATCAAAGGAGATATTTTGATGTATTGTAGACATTTTTATGAGCTTTTTAAACTATCTCTGAGGATTCCCAAACAAAAACAACAGAACTGAAAAACAAGTTACGACCATCAGACTGGAGAAGTGAAAAACAAAGTAATTTATAAAAACAGTTGATATTTTAGAACTTCTATTAGAGGTTCTTCACATGCCCACAAGATGTGCCTCTTAAATCCAGGAGTCTCAGAACAGATGTTATGTGCAGGGGTTCCATTTTCCTTTCTTTGTGCCCATAGCTTCCATTTCTCAAAATGGAAGTTTTCAGGGGAACACATCTCCATGCTATGCTACAATATCTACCTACCATAGGCACAAGACAGTGAGGTAACCATGGTGTAAGAAATCAACATTGAAATTAAGACTCTGTTGCTTTTATGATGAGGATGGTACCTTCTTCTTGACTTCAGATATTTATTGAATTTCAGGGTATTTTCTATTTAACCATGTATGAGACAAGCTTGGCTAAGCTTTCAAAGTGCGTGGTAAAAATAATCTGAGTACAGAAATGGTTAGTTTAACTTTAGCCATGTGCTTCAGAAATAACAGTTGGTGTGAAGGTATGAGTGACTGTGAAACAGCAGCGCGGTTTGTAGTTGTGATCCATGCCTTTGCTTATTAGTGTTGCTAATATCTGCTGTGTTCTGACATTGACTCAGAGCTTCATCTAATTGACCTACAATATCGATGTTCATATATAGAGGAAAGAACCATATACTTTAGAACTACTTCAGGTTGTCACAAAAATGGGAAGAGTATCGGTTGCTTATTTATGGTGCAGTTATCACAGAATTTCTTTTCCAGCCACCTCTGTTCCTGTGTGCATGATATGATGAAGTGCTGAATGCACTCTGTTGTTTTCAGCCGGAATGCATGTGTTCAGCAAACATTGTATGTAGAGTAGTCTTTTAGGTTTCCAGATTCCACAACTCTTTCCAGTCAAACTTACTCAGATCTGAATGAGGGGTGAGCACTTGCTTTAATACGTGCAGTAATGATACAGTCATGTTCTGTGTTGCCTCAACCAGCACAAAGACAGTAGATTCTCTTTGGGGGGACCAGATGACTGCATGTTTTATTCTTGTACTGTATAGATGCTCTCAGTGCATCCAGAGTAAAATTTTGTATTATTATCTTTCTGAACAATGGAATAATGGGAGTAAATAGATATGTATTTAAAATTTGAACATTTTCCAAAGCAACTTATACACCTTCAATAGTTTTCTGTGATAATGTGTAAGATCAGATGCTGTACCCTGGACAGGTGGTTGTAATGTACTGTGATAACAGAAGTCAAACAAAAACGGAAATGTGAGCTGCATATCATAACGACAAGGTTTATCAGTCTGTATTAGGATATTATTGCACTAAATGTGATCTAGTAAATAGAGGAGCTTATGATAAAAGGCAAATAGGAACATGAAAGGCAGATGACAATGCCAAAGCTGCTCGTGTCCCACATTGACATAAATAGTCCTTAGAATGGTCCAGGCATAGACGTTGAATAGAGACACATACTTCATTGTTAAAATGGAAAATTTTTATTAGGACACTGGTTTCATCTTACATTAAGTATAGAAGTATGAGCGTCCTAAGTATTCAGTTAAAAAATTATGTAGATCAGAACAAGAGAATTAGAAAATTTGGGATTTTAACTTGCTCCTAAGAACAAATATATACTCCAGGAGTACCCAGCACTTTAAGAATATTAATTATGACCACTAATTAAACTGCATTTTGAAAGTTAATCTTATTGGAGCCCAAATGAAAACCGGAGTGTCCATCCTTAAATTTAAGGAGATTTGGTTCACCTGTGAGATCTGACCCATTTGCTGTTCTATTTTAAATAACTAAATTCTTTTAGAAACCTTTTTTTAAAAAAAGTTAGTCTTCAGAACAGTGACTGTTTTTGAAGTGTGCAGTGGCTGATACTAGTGAAATTATTTGTCATATCCCTAATAAATTCCACTATCTTTTAAGATATCTATCTCTTCCAAAATTTTATGTAGGTAATAAGAAAATTTGTCTAGAATGTACATATCATACATGGATAACTTTAAAATAAGAATATTTGTAATCACGTGAATGTTGTGTTTCATACTTTGTTATGATAAGTGTATTTCTCTTGTGGTCTAGACAGAAAGGGAGAGAAGAAAGAACAACTTTTTGGAAAACTGGAATTCAAGCCTAGGGTGAATATCTGAGCTCTGTCTTGGATTCTGCATCTAGCTTTGCCACAATCACACTGTAACTTTGGGCAAGTTAACTTTTTTGGTGTATCTGGGGCTTCAGTTTCCCTACTGATAAATAATACAATGAAGGTAAGAACTGCTCCCTTCTTTCACCAAGATGATATTAGGTCAGTGGAAAATCATCTTCCTCTCAGATGAAAATAACATTAAGACAAATTATTTTTTTCATTCATAGCAGACTAGCCAAGATGCACTTTCTAAATATTCTTCTAGGTTTTAGAGAAGACTTCTCTGGTCAGAGGTTGGTGGGGAAAGGCATAAGTAGCTAAATAATTATTGGCCAATGGCATGTAAGTATAAGACTTGAAAATTATCTGGGAATATAGAGCTACTAATCAAATAAACATGGAAAGAATGAAGAACTTTTAGGAAGGAAGAGAGAAATAAGAAAAAGGCATATGTAAATATTATGATTTTTCTTATTCTACCTAATCATACTGCTCAGCAGAAATTCTCAATTTTGTGAGAAAAAGTAAACAACTTGGTGAATATTCAAGGTATAGCTCATCTTCAACTCTTTGTATGAAAATAATCATGACTTTCTCGAGATAATGGCTCCACATAGGTAGATGTTCTTATAACAAAATTTTAACTATGAAAGAATCCTTTCCAATGACTAATCAGTTTTTCAGTGTGTATCTTGAACTGGAAAAAAAACAGTTTTAAAAAAGGGAAATCATTTGAATTACATTAGAAAACCACTCATGTTGTATCCTAATGAGAGTGTTTTAATTTTAAAAAGTTATAATTTGTAATTAGTAATATTGGTGACTCAAAGAAGCCACTTAAGAGCATGTAAAAATTTATTTTCAAAAATGAGATTCATTTTGTTAACAATTGTTCGTTCTGCAAAGACAGTCTTGTAAACTAAGAGATACAGTCAAACCTGCAGTCACTACATTTGCCGTGACCCTTTGAGTAAAGAAAATAACAAGAGCATGTAGAAACAAAGGGGAAATTTTAATGTACTACAAGAGATATTTAGATCTCTTACTGGGTTTTCTAATCTTTCCATCAAATCAGAATTTTAAAATTGTTATTACAAATTAGGAATTAGGCATTATTTTGAAAACAGACACAATTTCTCAAGTTAAATGAAGACTAGTTATAAATGCCTGAGACTTTCAAGAAGTATTAGAGGAGGTTTAAGGGGATTGGTCATCATTGACCATGACTTTTTACTATGCGTTGTAATCCTTATAAGTTATTTGCTAAGTGGTCAGTAACGTTTATATTTTTATCTGCTGTGATGGACCCTTGGCATTCCAACTCACAGTCATATTACATATGTATTTGCATATGTAAATAAATATTTTCAGTCAACTTGCTCTCAGTGTAAACTTTGTACTTAACAAGCTAAATGTTAGCAGCTTAGATAATAAAAACTCTTACAGGTGTGGCATGACATTTATTATTATTTAGAGGGTTGATATAGATTAATTTGACATTATAGGAAATATTCTTCTTATCTTGGTCTAGGAAAACATATCAAGAGGTGATACATGTGGGACTACACGATCAGAACAAAAAGAGTCAGGTTTTAAGTAGGACAGTGGTGCCAGACTGCATGAGTTCACAGGAGTCCAAATCAGGATTTGCATTTTCACGTTTGGGACAGATCTACAAAGAAGAGCATAATGGAGGTCGCAGTTTAGTGCATGGAGAGCTAAGCATGGTCACTGGCAATGCTTATGGGTGCAATCAGATCAACTTTGGTGAGTTTATATAGAATTTTTTTTTGTCTTCCCTTAGCTTTACTGGTGTACATTGCTTTACATTTATTGACTGCTCTGTGTAAGTATGTGCAGCCTTCTCAATGAGAAGGATTGGCTAAGTCTGGATCTTCCATTAGTCATCAAAAAAAAAATATATATATATATGGCTGGATAATAGATGAGGGAACTTGTCAGGATAGCATAGCTATTGAGATTCTAACACAGGCAGGCAGACCCTGGAGAGAAAACTTCACTTTATAAAATACTGACATTTGCAAGGGCTATCTAGCCCAACCACAAATTTCAGATATTTCAAGACGTGTACTTTTAAAGTTTCCTGAATTTAAAATAATTTTTAAAAATTTCACTCTATTATATAAGTATAAATTTTTATTTTTCATAATAGGTTAGAATAAATGACAGAGGTTGAAGTCATAACTATTGCAAGCACAAGGTGCCCTATCCCAGTAATGAGATCTTCCTTTATTTCTCCCAACAACTTACCAGTAGAGGTAAGTCACCAAATGTGGTTATAAGTAAGAGGCAAGTTGTGGTCACTGGTATTAACATTTCCTTTTCCAACTGAATTTTAACCCAAAGAGGTAATGCATGATAGTCAAGAAAAGCAAGAAACATTCAGGTTTTTTTCTATAATCTCTCTTAATTTTTAATATTGGGGTTTGGGTGAGACTATGGAAATATTTTATTTCTAAAATTTATTTTTGACCCACTGAATTTTAAGTAGATTATGCAGATCTTTTAATCTTTTTTTTTTTTTTTGTACCACTGTTGGCTTCCTGGCCAAACTACTATTAAATGCATTATCCAAATGAACTGTTTCAGCTTAGAATAGCAATTTGTATTATTTCCAAATTTAATGAGCCTCTTGTATGTATATTTACTTCAGAGAGTTTAAATAATTTTCTCTAATGAAAAAAATGTTAATATTCTTAATGTGATTTATTCTATCCGTTGAGATTTTTTTAAGATAATGTTTTGAGATAAGGAGAAAATACAAGGTATTACATTATACTCTGGGATCTTCAGCCCAAACCATCTTGTTTTCACTTTGATGATAATACAGCAAGAGGTAACCATGGAAAAGACCATTCTACCTTTTTCAGAACAACTGGGGAGGACCCCAGTGACACTGTATAAAGTTTTTATAGTTAGCTCACTTTCATCCCTGGCTTTTACATTATCACTGTGTTACTATTTAAGTATGGTCATGACTTGTGCTACATCTAAATGCATTTGTTCAAAGAACAACTGACCTAAAAGTACAGTTGGGCCAGAATTATAACTGAGGAAAATAAAAAAGAGGGTTAGGTATAGCTGTTACTTTCTCAATGTGTTTTCTCTGTGTGATGCTCTTAACTATTTATTTATTTATTTAGAGATAACACATTGTCAAAACCATAGTTAAGACTTTAATGAAACATTAGGAAGCGGTGTCAAAGTTTGTCAAATACTGGGGCCTTAATACATATATAAATGAGTGCTCCCCCATCAACTGAGTTTAGAACTTCTAGTTCTTACCTAGAAGCCCAGGCCCATAAACATTTGGCTGGTTGGGCTCTATCTTCATGGAGTAAAGTCAAGAGGATCTGACCGCGCTCTCCTTCATGCCTATTTACTAACTGTTGAATGACCAGACCAGTCAAGGCCAAAATATCTACATTGATGCCTGAATAAACCAGATTGGGTATTCATAGCAACCAAATTAAGTATTTCACTGCCAAATATTTTATCCTCCTTCTCTGCTAAATCGTCTTTGATGACATGAATTTAACCTCTTCCTTCCATGGTCAGACTCTCTATTGGGAAGTTGGACTTTGTGATTAAAACAACATAAAGATTATTGTAAGTCACAGAGGTGTTGGTGTCATGGATCCCTCATTTGCTCTTCAGTTTTTTCCAACCAAAGTATGATGGGAAAGATTCCTGATGAGGCCATGATTGAGCAAACAGGAAGAATAGCTAGCAAACTATGCAAAATCACAATAATGATTCATTTTGAATTTCATGTCAAAGATATTTTGATAGACCTGGGTCTTTAATAATGGTATATTATGTCACAGCCATGCATTGTCAGTTTATACAAAAGCCAAATGTACTTTTATTTAAAATCAAGATTATTTAAAATCTTTCAGATTTAGGAAAATAGTGGCAAGGATAGGTTTTTGATCTGTGCAGCAATGTTTTCATGTTATAATTCTCAATGTTCTTTTTCAAAGATGGTATAAATGTCTTGTTCACTTCCATCTTATTGGCAGCACTGGTGTCTTCCATTGAGCAGTCATCTTCCTCCTTAGATCCAATTCACAGTTAAAGAGAGATAAAACATGCATTTTATATTAGGAACAATATGATTGCTGCCACATTGAAATTGGAAACCAGTTTAGACCCATTTCTACCCTACACATCCACTGTAGTTTATGGGAAAAGCAATGATTCCTAGAAGTGCTTGGTACTCAGACAACACAAAGTAAAATGTGCATATTTATGATATATTAAAAACTATAGGTTTCTTTTTATTCTATGCTCTAGTGACATTGTTTACATTAGTTGCAGCATTTTGTATACTATACTGCAAATTCCTGACTATAACACTAATATTACAATGGGAATTTATTTTTGCAAGTTTGTAAATGTTTTTGCCACTGCAACCATATTGGTGGGAAATTGGGATATTAAAAATGCCTCTATCTGTAAGGGTTAATTCACTGGAAACAATTTATTTATGTATTGGCCAAGGAAATAATGCAAAAACTTCATGTGATGTTTTTAATACCTTATGCTAAGCAGTACTAGTTTGCTCTTTTCAAAATTTAATTGATGTTTAGCAAATCATTTTTTCTACTTAAACAAAGGTATTGCAATGTGTAATATAGAAATTTTGTATGTACTGTTGACATCACCTGATTGCTGAGAGAATGTGTGAAAATGTTTTTAACTTTGTGACTTTAGGGTCAATTCTGGAATACTTGTGATCAAAATTTGATTGTTTCTGGGAAGTTTGTGGTGATTATCACTTACTTAAGATTTGTTCTCAAGACACAACCATTTTAAAAAAATTGAATTGGCAGGTGGAAGTTTCTAACCCAAAAGAATTCTGGGTTTCAGCACAATAAACTGTATTTCATCAGGGAGGATTAACTTTGGGTTTTTTTCCACAATTTATTTAAATGTGAATATTTTTTCATGATACAGAATAAAATGTGCATTTTATGGAAATTGTTTGAATTGAGTCTTTGTTGAAAATTATTGTTTTGAATTTAGTTTAGTAAATGAAAAGCTCCCCATTACAAACACATGAAGCTCAGTGGGTTCAGAGAAAACAGTCTCTGATATATTAGTTTGAAATGCTATTTTAAACTTCTATAATACTTTTCCTCTGATAAATTGTACTGACAGTATAAGTAATAAAATTAGAGTCATATATATGAAGTTGAAATTTTAAACCCCAGCAGTAAGTTCGTTTGATTTAGAAGATATCTCTGTTCCATGAAAGATGGAAAATAAAATCTGGATGGAATTTTGGAGAAAATTTTATTTTTAAATAGGATTTCATTAATATTTCTTCATTCTATCAATCTATCAAAAATGTTATTATCTTCCTAACATTATAGGTTTATCCCAGTCTGTGACATTTAGAAGCATAGGGGAAGAATGTACATGGAACAATAGAGTACTTTCATTTTTTTGAAACATTCATAAATGGTTCTGCCACTAACCCTTGAATCATTAAAAGGTAAGGGTTGAATATATAATAAAGAAAGGCTGTTATAGGAGAATGCAATTTTTTTTCTAGTTGAAGAAACACAGTTTAAGAGGTGCATTTTTGGACATCACTGAAGAGTTACTGGTATCTATTGTTTTTTTGTGCAATGTAACATTTTTGATTGAGAGACAACTAAATAAAGCTTTGTCTTTGCTCTGGTTGCATTCGGGTGTATTTATAGGGGGTGGAGGTTCTAGAGTCTGCTCTCATTTATACAGGAGCCAAGGATATATGGTGATCACACACAACTAAATGAATATCAAAGTAGTGTCATACTTTCTACGCAAAATGTCAGTAATTAACGCTTCCTCCCCTCTTTCCCCCTTTTTTCCTTCTTTCCTTACACACACACACACACACACTCAGAAATATATTACAATCTCTCCATGTAAGTTTGGTGGTAATAACTTAATTGAGAAAGATACTTATTTTCAAAATGTGATAAACCATATTATGGATTTATAAGAGATTAAGAGGAGGATGAGCGAGAAATTTTTGTCCTATGGGATATTTTCTCCTGAGGGTGTGGTGAAGAACAGAGCATGTATGAACCTTCCAATTCTCAATCTTCTTATGTTAGTATGCTTCTACTCCCAACCAGCAAGGAGGGTTTTGCTTTCTATAAGATTGTTGAAAACAGGTCAGATCCATTTTGCTTATTCTAGGTAAATAAGCATAACGTGCTTTAATTGGATTAAATAAAGATGTGCCCAATGTG
This sequence comes from Lipotes vexillifer, assembly GCF_000442215.2. Taxonomy (NCBI): domain Eukaryota; kingdom Metazoa; phylum Chordata; class Mammalia; order Artiodactyla; family Lipotidae; genus Lipotes; species Lipotes vexillifer. The sequence continues at coordinate 594,023 of NW_006797069.1, read as the reverse complement.
AGAAAACCAGAACTGACATTTTACACCTGGAAGAGACGTTGGAAATGAATCGGCACCACACCTACTTTAAGAAATTAAGAAACCAAGGATTGGAGAGGGTAAGCGATTCTCCAAAGTTATATGTATCGTTATTGCAATTAAATAGGAGCTAGGATTAAAATTCAGTTGTCTTGATTCGAAGTCCAGTGTCTGTTCCACTATATCACATTGCTGTGTGGGTTTTTCACAATGAGCACAAGTACACACACACACACACACACACACACACACACACAATTTCAGCTAATGCTACTAAAATGTTGCTAGTCTCATCTCTGAGTGTTGCTGAAATGACAGTTGTCCAACTGTGCTATTGACTTAAAGCTGTGTGTCCTTAATTTCAATTTTCCTAAATTAAAAAAGGTATCTCAGAGAAGATGTACTCTCCCTTTGATATTAATCGTTATTTAGTATCCTACAATCATGATACTCTCTGTATACCTAAGAGTTTTAGAATCAGAACTTAATAGATCAAGTTTGTTGTATCTGGCTAAGGCTGCAAGTTGCAAAAGAGTTCAAGAAGACACAGAAAGGCTGGCTAGTTGCTGACCACCCCAGATTACTGTGTGAGGAGCAGAAACTGGAACTTCTGGGCCTCTAGTCTCCTGTGAGTCCATGGGGGTGCAATAAACACTACTTTCCATCTCGCCTGATTCTACTGTTTGCTGGTACTTAAAAGTAAGTCTTTAAATGTGTGTGTATGTATATATGTGTGTGTGTTTGGGGAGGATACCTTCCTTAGTTCTTAAAATTCACTGGAACTATTCCAATAAAAAGGGGAAATGTCTGTCTGTCAGGCTTTATAAATAACAGTGTTCAATATGGTCAGTTGCTGGTGGAGTAGTGCTAGCATCTTGTCACCTGGAATCATTCAACCCATCCACAAACATTGCTTCTGTGTATGATATGATGACCAAACCGACGAAATACAGCTACACCCAAAGTATGGATCTTAGGGTTGGCTGTCTTCCACATCTGTGAATGTCCTATTGTAACAGCAACAGCAAGATTCTGTTGAAACGCTTATGCTAATGACCTTGAGCTATTTAATTTACCGATTGGCAAGAGTGCCAAGAACAATTCCTGGGCTTAGGGAGATGGAAGAATTTCAGCCTTTTCATACCTTCTTTAAATTTCCACGCTCTTCACTCTTAACACCACTCCCTCAAATCTTAACAACTCGCGCAAAGAGAGAAGAGAGAAGATTTTCAGAATCCTGGTTCTTTCACTGCTGCCCATGCACACGATCTGCTGTTCCCTGTAGTTTTCCACTGGGCTCTAAGCGGGGTGGGGGGGAGGGAAGAAACACTCTGCAGGTGACCTTGAGCTGCAGGCTTTGTGACTCCCTGCCTGCCTAAGGAAAAAAAGCAGGACTAAAGCAAGACATCCAACAATCACCATTAAACTCTCTAAACGACAGGGTCTGAGAGGACAGAGGGCAGGAAGGAGAGCTTCCTTTCAGCACATCAGCAGCAAATAAAGGCACTTCTGTGCTGGTGGGGTTGCCAGGAGCCTTGCTCTTTCCTTTCTTTTGCTAGTGGGTACTTTATTCTTTGTGCAGCCTGGTGAGAGTGCTTGGAAAAGTATAATGGGTTATACAAAACTTGAGATTCTTTCTATTTACTATTAATTTTCCCAGTAGTCAAGTGTAGATCCTAGAACTTATTGAGGAGCCATAACTATTAGTAAGGCACCTTGACACCAAGTTTCTAGTGAAGTTCCAGGTTTTTTAACCTTCTTTATAGAGAAAATCAGAAAAGATAAAAAATTGTTCAGGCATGGCTAGCAGCTAGAGTGATTTTACTTCCCTGTCAACCGTAAAGGCAAACACATACCACACACACCCTCTCCTGCCCTACCTCCCAATTCAGGAAATAAAATATATTTTTGAAAAACCTCAACTTATGGGCTATGTAATAGCCCTAATTTAATTCATCTGAAATTCTCAAGAAAGCAGTACCATTTGACATTTCTACTTTCAGTGAAAATATGAGATCTCTGTTACACCAACTGGAAGTTAAATACTGTTTCAGCATTCTTTCTGATTTATGATTCAGAGCTATAAGATAAATTCCCAAAGTTAATGTTAAAGCAGTAGAGAGGCTCCTAGTTGTTGAGTTAGTTTAGGACTTTCACCCAACTTTATTTATTTATTTAAACTTTTTATTTTATATGGGAGTAGAGTTGGTTAACAGTGTTGTGATAGTTTCAGGTGTACAGCAAAGTGATTCAGTTATACATTTTCCCATTTAGGTTGTTACATTCACCCAACTTATTTAGATACAAGTGCGGTTGGCAATTTAGAGAGTTTATACTGAACATGACACAGGGACCAAAGTTCAATACCAGCAACTACATCCTCCTCACTAAGCCTCCTTTCTGTGCTCTGACAGGATATCTATGGCTTATACAGAATTACATCTATTGTGCTTTTGCACCTGTTTTTACTGTTTCACTCAAATTGACTTTGATATAGAACCAAGATTCTCACTATTTCGTATGTTGTATATGGATGGATAGATAGATAAGTAGAATTATCTACCATTTGTCAGATAGAGTCCTAGTTACTTTCATGTATAATGCCCCCAATGACCCCATTAGAGAGTCAAGGCCACAGGCTGTAGGCGACTAAAAGCCTTTTCTAAGCTCACATAACTAGAAAGTATCAGAGAAAGTTTTCAAAGCCAGAGTTCTGACTCCACATCAAGTTTTTATTTGCCTCAAAGTGTCCCTCAGACATGTACTAGATACCTGGTTTACATATAAGCACTTGTAGAAATAAAAGAAATGTTACTGTTATTTGTTGAGGGGGGGCTCTTTCATGGTCCGCGGTCCTCACAGAAAATTATCACTGCTCTCAGAACTTCAGGGTTTGGCCTTGTGCTGTTCCTAAGGCAGGACACAATGTACAGTCTCATCATTGCGTGTGGTCTGTCTCTTAGTTTCTCCTTTGCACAGTGATCCGTGTGGAAAAGCCCCACAGGAGTACTGAGATCAGTGCAGAATTCTCCAAGGATGTAGACATGAAGCTTTTTAAAGAAAAAAAATCTTCCTTTATACCTTCCTTCAATGCTTAGAAGTGTGCCCTGTGCCCATTGCAGTTACTACAATTAAAAGTCTTGAAAGGGAGGTGTCCGCTGCACTGGTGAGATGGGGCTAGAAGATGCTTTCCTCAGCTCCTTGCCTGGGTGGGCAAGTCAGGCTCTAGGGCTGGCAGAAATCCTCGTTTGAGGGTCCCACCAAGGTCCATGGTCAGAGTGCTGCCCCTGAGGGAGCAGCTGCTTGGGACTACTGCTCGGGAGCTGCAGAAAGCCTCTGGAATCTGACATGTTATCACTTTGGGACCGTTGGCCAGCTGCTCCTGACTTGGCCACATGAAGGCTTTCACTGTCCCTGTCTCTCAACTGAAGAAAACCAACACTATTAGCATATCTCTCACCACCATGAAGGCAAGGTATTTCAGTGAAGAGTATCAGGAGGACATATACAAATCCCAGACTGATATGTGCAAGTTCTGAGGAATGGGGGAAAAACCCAATGTATCTGGGGGACCTTTGGAGACAGCTGAGACAGAGCTACACAGGGCAGTGGCTGACACCCAACTCATAGCCCATCTTCTCCAGCCGTGTGGCTGACAGAGTCTTGGTGCTCCGGCCGGCTGTCAGGCCTGAGGCTCTGAGGTGGGAGAGCCGAATTCAGGACATTGGTCCACCAGAGACCTCCCGGCCCCACAAAATACCAGTTGGTGAGAGGTCTCCCAGGTATCTGCATCTCAACGATAAGACCCAGCTCCACTCAACACCCAGCAAGCTTTAGTGCTGGACACCCCATGCTAAACAACTAGCAAGACAGGAACACAACTCCACCCATTAGCAGAGAGGCTGCCTAAAATCATACTAAGTTCACAGACACCCCGAAACACACCACCAGGTGCGGTCCTGCTCACCAGAAAGAGGAGACACAGCCTCATCCACCAGTACACAGGCACCAGTCACCTCCACCAGGAAACCTACACAACCCACTGAATTAACCTTACCCACTGGGGGCAAACACCAAAAACAATGGGAACTACGAACCTGCAGCCTGTGAAAAGGAGACCCCAAACATAGTAAGTTAAGCAAAATGAGAAAACAGAGAAATACGCAGACGATGAAGGAGCAAGGTAAAAACGTACCAAACCAAAGAAATGAAGAGGAAATAGGTGGCCTACCTGAAAAAGAATTCAGAGTAATGATAGTAAATCTGATCCAAACTCTTGGAAATAGAATGGAGAAAATACAAGAAACGTTTAACAAGGACTAGAAGAACTAAACAGCAAACAAACAATGATGAACAACACAATAAATGAAATTAAAAATTCTCTAGAAGGAACCAATAGCAGAATAACTGAGGCAGAAGAATGAATAAGTGACCTGGAAGATAAAATACTGGAAATAACTACCGCAGAGCAGAATAAACAAAAAAGAATGAAAAGAATTGAGGACAGTCTAAGAGACCTCTGAGACAACATTAAACACACTAACATTTGAATTATAGTGGTACCAGAAGAAGAAGAGAAATAAAAGGGCCTGAGAAAATATTTGAAGAGACTGTAGTTGAAAACTTCCCTAATATGGGAAAGGAAATAATGAATCAAGTCCAGGAAGCACAGAGAGTCCCATACAGGATAAATCCAAGGAGAAACATACCAAGACAAATAGTAATCAAACTATCAAAAATTAAATACAAAGACAAAATATCAAAAGCAGCTAGGGAATAGCAACAAGGGAATCCCCATAAGATAAACAGCTGATTGTTCATCAGAAGCTCTGCAAGCCAGAAGGAAGTGGCAGGACATATTTAAAGTGATGAAGGGGAAAAACCTACAACCAAGATTACTCTACCCAGCAAGGATGTCATTCAGATTCAATGGAGAAATTAAAACCTTTACAGACAAGCAAAAGCTAACAGAATTCAGCATCACCAACCAGCTTTACAACAAATGATAAAGGAACTTCTCTAGGCAGGAAACACAAGAGAAGGAAAAGACCTACAATAACAAACCCAAAACAATTAAGAAAATGGTAATACGAACATACATATTGATAACTACCTTAAATGTAAATGAATTAAATGCTCCAACCAAAAGACAAAGACTGGCTGAATGGATACAAAAACAAGGCCCATATATATGCTGTCTACAAGAGACCCACTTCAGACCTAGGGATACATAAAGACTGAAAGTGAGTGGATGGAAAAGGAGATACCATGCAAATGGAAATCAAAAGCAACCTGGAGTAGCAATTCTCATATCAGACAAAATGGACCTTAAAATAAAGACTATTACAAGACACAAAGAAGGACACTACATAATGATCAAGGGATCAATCCAAGAAGAAGATATAAAATTGTAAACATTTATGCACCCAACATAGGGGCAGCTCAATACATAAGGGAAATGCTGAAAGCCATAATAGGGGAAATCAAGAGTAACACAATCATAGTAGGGGACTTTAACACCCCACTTTCACCAATGGACAGATCATCCAAAATGAAAATAAATAAGGAAACACAAGCTTTAAATGAAACATTAAACATGATGGACTTAACTGATATTTATAGGACATTCCATCCAAAAACAACATCAAGTTCTCATGGAACATTCTCCAGGATAGATCATATCTTGGGTCACAAATCAAGCCTTGATAAATTTAAGAAAATTGAAATCTTATCAAGTATCTTTTCTGACCACAACATATGAGACTAGATATCAATTACAGAAAAAAACCTGTAAAAAATACAAACACATGGAGGGTAAACAATACACTACTAAATAACCAAGAGATCACTGAAGAAATCAAAGAGGAAATCAAAAAATACCTAGAAACAAAGGACAATGAAAACATGATGACCCAAAAGCAGTTCTAAGAGGGAAGTTTATAGCAATAAAATCCTACCTCAAGAAACAAGAAAAATCTCTGATAAACAGCCTAACCTTACACCTAAAGCAATTAGAGAAATAAGAACAAAAAAACCCCAAAGTTAACAGAACGAAAGAAATCATAAAGATCAGATCAGAAATAAATGAAAAAGAAAATGAAGGAAGCGATAGCAAAATTCAATAAAACTAAAAGCTGGTTCTTTGAGAAGATGAACAATATTGGTAAACCATTAGCCAGAAAAAAAGGGAGAAGATACAAATCAGTAAGTAACAACTGACATTGCAGAAATACAAAGAATCATGAGAGATTACTACAAGCAACTGTATGCCACTAAAATGGACAACCTGGAAGAAATGGACAAATTTGTAGAAAAGCACAACCTTCCGAGACTGAACCAGGAAGAAATAGAAAATATAAACATACCAATCACAAGCACTGAAATTGAAACAGTGATTAAAAAGCTTGCAACAAACGAAAGCCCATGACCAGATGGCTTTACAGGCGAATTCTGTCAAACATTTAGAGAAGAGCTAACACCTATCCTTCTCAAACTCTTCCAAAATATAGCAGAGGGAGGAACACTCCCAGACTCATTCTATGAGGCCACTAACACCCTGATACCAAAACCAGACAAAGATGTCACCAAAAAAGAAAACTACAGGCCAATATCACTGATGAACATAGATGCAAAAATTCTCAACAAAATACTAGCAAACAGAATCCAACAGCACGTTAAAAGGATCATACACCCTGATCAAGGGGCATTTATCCCAGGAATGCAAGGATTCTTCAATATATGCAAATCAATCAATGTGATAAACCATATTAACAAACTGAAACAGAAAAACCATATGACCATCACAATAGATGAAGAAAAAGATTTCAACAAAACTCAACACCGCTTTATGATAAAAACTCTCCAGAAAGTGGGCAACTCACCTCAACCTAATAAAGGCCATATATGACAAACCCACAGCCAACATCATTCTCAATGGTGAGAAACTGAAACCATTTCCACTAAGCTCAGGAACAAGACAAGGTTGATCACTCTCACACTATTATTCAACATAGTTTTGGAAGTTTTACCCACAGCAATCATGGAAGAAAAAGAAATAAAAGGAATCAGTATGGGAAAAGAAGAAGTAAAGATGTCACTGTTTGCAGATGACATGATACTATATATCAGGAATCCTGAAGGTGCTACCAGAAAACTACTAGAGCTAATCAATGAATTTGGTAAAGTAGCAGGATACAAATTAATGCATAGAAATCTCTTACATTCCTATACACTAATGATGAAAAATCTGAAGGAGAAATTAAGGAAACACTCCAATTTACCACTGCAACAGAAAGAATAAAATACCAAGGAATAAACCCACCTAAGGGGACAAAAGACCTGTATGCGGAAAACTATAAGACAGTGATGAAAGAAATTAAAGATGATATAAACAGATGGAGAGATATACCATGTTCTTGGATTGGAAGAATCAACATTGTGAAAATGACTCTACTACCCAAAGCAATCTACAGATTCCGTACAATCCCTATCAAACTGCCAATGGCATTTTTCACAGAACTAGAAAAAAAAATTCACAATTTGTATAGAAACACAAAAGACCCTGAAAAGCCAAAGCAATGTTGAGAAAGAAAAATGGAGCTGGAGGAATCAGGCTCCCTGACTTCAGACTATATTACAAAGCTACATTAATCGAGACAGTATGGTACTGGCACAAAAAGAGAAATATAGATCAATGGAACAGGATAGAAAGCCCAGAGATAAACCCACACACATATGGGCACCTTATCTTTGATAAAGGAGGCAAGAATATACAATGGAGGAAGAACAGCATATTCAATAAGTGGTGCTGGGAAAACTGGACAGCTACAGGTCGAAGAATAAAATTAGAACACTTCCTAACAGCATACACAAAAATAAGCTCAAAATGGATTAAAGACCTAACTGTAAGGCCAGACACTATAAAACTCTTAGAGGAGGGCTTCCCTGGTAGCGCAGTGGTTGAGATTCCGCCTGCCGATGCAGGGGACACAGGTTCGTGTCCCGGTCTGGGAAGATACCACATGCCGTGGAGCGGCTGGGCCCATGAGCCATGGCTGCTGAGCCTGCGCATCCGGAGCCTGTGCTCTGCAAAGGGAGAGGCCACAACAGTGAGAGGCCTGCGTACCGCAAAAACAAGAAAAACAACAAAAACAACAAAAAACTCTTAGAGGAAAACATAGGCAGAACACTCTATGGCATAAATCACAGCAAGATCCTTTTTGACCCTCCTCCTAGAGAAAGGGAAATATAAACAAAAATAAATAAATGATACCTAATGAAACTTTAAAGCTTTTGCACAGCAAAGGAAACCATAAACAAGATGAAAACACAACCCTCAAAATGGGAGAAAATATTTGCAAATGAAGCAACTGACAAAGGATTAATCTCCAAAATATACAAGCAGCTCAATATCAAAAAAACAAACAACCCAATCCAAAAATGGGCAGAAGACCTAAATAGACATTTCTCCAAAGAAGATCTACAGATTGCCAATAAACACATGAAAGAATGCTCAACATCACTAATCATTGGAGAAATGCAAATCAAAACTACAATGAGGTATCACATCACACCAGTCAGAATGGCTATCATCAAAAAAATCTACAAAGAATAAATCCTGGAGAGGGTGTGGAGAAAAGGGAACCCTCTTGCACTGTTGGTGGGAATGTAAATTGATACAGCGACTATGGAGAACAGTATGGAGGTTCCTTAAAAAACTACAAATAGACCTACCATCTGACCCAGCAATCCCACTACTGGGTATATACCCTGAGAAAACCATAATTCAAAAAGAGTCATGTACCACAATATTCAGTGCAGCACTATTTACAATAGTCAGGACATGGAAGCAACCTAAGTGTCTATCGACTGATGAATGGATAAAGAAGATGTGGCACATATATAAAATGGAATATTACCCAGCCATAAAAAGAAATGAAATTGAGTTATTTGTAGTGAGGTGGATGGACCTAGAGTCTGTCCTACAGAGTGAAGTCAGTCAGAAAGAGAAAAACAAATACCATATGCTAACACATATATATGGAATCTAAATAAGAGGTTCTGAAGAATCTCGGGACAGGACAGGAATAAAGATGCATATGTAGGGCATAGACTTGAGGACACAGGGAGGGGGAAGGGTAAGCTGGGATGAAGTGAGAGAGTCGCATGGACATAGATACACTACCAAATGTAAAATAGATAGCTAGTGGGAAGCAGCCGTGTAGCACAGGGAGATCAGCTTGGTGCTTTGTGACCACCTAGAGTGGTGGCATAGGGAGGGTGGGAGGGAGACGCAAGAGGGAGGGGATATCGGGATATGTGTATACATATGGCTGATTATTCACTTTGTTTTACAGCAGAAGCTAATGCACCATTGTAGAGCAATTATACTCCAATAAAAATGTTCAAAAAGAAAAAAGTCTTGAAAACATGCTGGAATTTTTCAGGTCTATTCTTTTTAGACCCACTTCTGTTTTGAAAAGCTTTTACACAGCTAACTCATGCTGGAAAGCTATTCCTGTCACTTAGTTTTCTGTTTGCCTTTAAGATGAGGAGGCATCACACATCACTTTCACCTGCCTGATGTTACCACGAGTTCCCATTCTTACCACAGGTGCAACCCTCCCAGCCCCACTTAGCATGAAGAGCTCCCCACCGGGCTGGTTCTCTGTCAGCCAGAACAGTGCCTTCCTCTCAGCCCTCAACTAAACAGATTCACTTCCCTGCCAACCCACGAGTTTTTTCAAACAAGCCGGTCACATCCTCATATGGGAACCAAAGATCACTCCCACCCTCTTGTTACTACAAAGCCTTCCCCCCAGGGCCCCTGCTTGTTCTGTTCCTGATTGCAACCCCAGTGTGGCTGTACATGGTATGCAGTGTCATTCTCCCCCAGAATATGAGTATATGTGACTATAACTGCTATTTTGTCTTTCCAATGTTTTGTGTTGTGCATTTGACCATCTTGTACCATTTGGAATGGTGGATTCTTCCCTCACCAACAAGGTGAATAGGATGCAGTTAGAACAGAGTGTTAATTCAGTTTACTGAAGAGAACTTTAATGTCTATCAACTAACATTACTCATGAAAAGTGAGCACATTGTGTCTCTTTTCACTTTGATGGTTTAATTTAGTGACAGTCTCTGTGTCCTGTGGGGCTTTGCAGTCAAATGTGGTGATAAAATTTGATTGGGTATAAATTTTGGATTTTGTCTTTTGACATGTCACTAATATTTCATAATAAAGCCAATTTATTTAGCATAGATTGGGATCAGCCATGCAGTAAAAATCAGTCTCTTTTTATGCTCTTTGAATGTATAGAACAACTCATTTTCCTCACTCACTGTTCTTGATGTTGGAGTTTGCTGATGCAATAAAACAGAAGTAATGATACTTTCCTTCTTGCAAATATCTTTACTCCCCAAAACACTCACTCTGCATTTTCTAGGTATCAACAGATTTATAGTTTATGTGGACAATTTGATGGTGAGAGACATTATACTTTTTCAAAGTTCTTATGCAATCTTTTGACTACTCTAACGAATTTGGATTGATTATTTAGACCATTGGTTCTCAGCTGTGGGCAATTTTGCTCCCAGGGGAAATTTGTCAATTTCTGGGGGCACTTTTGGTTGCCTGACTGGGGCAGAAGGGCTATGGGTGTTTACTGGGTAGAGACCAGGGATGTTGCAATGCATCCTTCATTGCATAGAATAGCCCCCCATAATAATGAATTATCCAGCCAAATATATCCATAATATGGAGCTTGAATGTGATATTGGTCTTTGTCCCTGTGTCTCTGGGTCTGAAGTGGGTCTCTTGTAGACAGCATATATACGGGTCTTATTTTTGTATCCATTCAGCCAGTCTGTGTCTTTTGGTGGGAGCATTTAATCCATCTACATTTAAGGTAATTATTGATATGTATGTTCCTATTCCCATTTTCTTAATTGTTTTGTGTTTGTTATTGTAGGTCTTTTCCTTCTCTTGTGTTTCTTGCCTAGAGAAGTTCCTTTAGCATTTGTTGTAAAGCTGGTTTCATGGTGCTGAATTCTCTCAGCTTTTGCTTGTGTGTAAAGGTTTTAATTTCTCCATCAAATCTGAATGAGATCCTTGCTGTGTAGAGTAGTCTTGGTTGTAGGTTTTTCCCCTTCATCACTTTAAATATGTCCTGCCACTCCCTTCTGGCTTCAGAGTTTCTGCTGAAAGATCAGCTGTTAACCTTATGGGGATTCCCTTGTGTGTTATTTGTTGTTTTTCCCTTGCTGCTTTTAATATGTTTTCTTTGTATTTAGTTTTTGACAGTTTGATTAATATGTGTCTTGGCGTATTTCTCCTTGGATTTATCCTGTATGGGACTCTCTGTGCTTCCTGGACTTGATTAACTATTTCCTTTCCCATATTAGGGAAGTTTTCAACTATAATCTCTTCAAATATTTTCTCAGTCCCTTTCTTTTTCTCTTCTTCTTCTGGGACCCCTATAATTCGAATGTTGGTGTGTTTAATGTTGTCCCAGAGGTCTCTGAGACTGTCCTCAGTTCTTTTCATTCTTTTTTCTTTATTCTGCTCTGCAGTAGTTATTTCCACTATTTTATCTTCCAGGTCACTTATCCATTCTTCTGCCTCAGTTATTCTGCTATTGATCCCTTCTAGAGTATTTTTAATTTCATTTATTGTGTTGTTCATCGTTGCTTGTTTCCTCTTTAGCTCTTGTAGGTCCTTGTTAGATGTTTCTTGCATTTTCTCTATTCTATTTCCAAGATTTTGGATCATCTTTACTATCATTACTCTGAATTATTTTTCAGGTAGACTGCCTATTTCCTCTTCGTTTGTTAGGTCTGGTGGGTTTTTACCTTGCTCCTTCATCTGCTGTGTGTTTTTCTGTCTTCTCATTTTGCTTATCTTACTGTGTTTGGGGTCTCCTTTTTGCAGGCTGCAGGTTCCTAGTTCCCGTTGTTTTTGGTGTCTGTCCCCAGTGGCTAAAGTTGGTTCAGTGGGTTGTGTAGGCTCCCTGGTGGAGGGGATTAGTGCCTGTGTTCTGGTGGATGAGGCTGGATGTTGTCTTTCTGGTGGGCAGGTCCAAGTCTGGTGGTGTGTTTTGGGGTGTCTGTGGCATTATTATGATTTTAGGCAGCCTCTCTGCTAATGGGTGGGGTTGTGTTCCTGTCTTGCTAGTTGTTTGGCATAGGGTGTCCAGCACTGTAGCTTGCTGGTCATTGAGTGAAGCTTGGTCTTGGTGTTGAGATGGAGATCTCTGGGAGATTTTCGCCGTTTGATATTACGTAGAGCTGGGAGGTCTCTTGTGGACCAGTGTCCTGAAGTTGGCTCTCCCACCTCAGAGGCACAGCACTGACTCCTGGCTGGAGCACCAACAGCCTTTCATCCACACGGCTCAGAATAAAAGGGAGAAAAAGTAGAAAGAAAGAGGATAAAATAAAATGAAATAAAGTAAGATAAAATAAAGTTATTAAAACAAAAAATCAAATATAATCATTAAGAAAAAAAAATTTTTTAAGTTAAAAAAAACCCCAGAAACTGTCGGACAGAACCCTAGGACAAATGGGGAATGCAAAGCTATACAGACAAAATCTCACACAGAAGCATACACATACACACTCACAAAAAGAGGAAAAGGGGAAAAAATAATATATCTTGCTCTCAAAATCCACGTCCTCAATTTGGGATGATTCGTTGGCTATTCAGGTATTCCACAGATGCAGGGTACATCAAGTTGATTGTGGAGATTTAATCCGCTGCTCCTGAGGCTGCTGGGAGAGATTTCCCTTTCTCTTTGTTCGCACAGTTCCTGGTGTTCAGCTTTAGATTTGGCCCCGCCTCTGCGTGTAGGTCGCCTGAGGGCGTCTGTTCTTCGCTCAGCCGGGACGGGATTAAAGGAGCCGCTGATTCGGGGGCTCTGGCTCACTCAGGCCAGGGGGAGGGAGGGGTTCGGAGTGTGGGGCGGGCCTGCGGCGGCAGAGGCCGGCATGACGTTGCACCAGCCTGAGGCGCACCGTGCATTCTCCCGGGTAAGTTGTCCCTGGATCCCGGGACCCTGGCAGTGGCGGGCTGCACAGGCTCCCGGGAGGGGAGGTGTGGAGAGTGACCTGTGCTCGCACAGAGGCCTCTTGGTGGCGGCAGCAGCAGCCTTAGCGTCTCATGCCCGTCTCTGGGGTCCGCGGTGATAGCCGTGGCTCGCGCCCGTCTCTGGAGCTCCTTTAAGCAGGGTTCTTAATCCCCTTTCCTCGTGCACCAGGAAACAAAGAGGCAAGAAAAGTCTCTTGCCTCTTCGGCAGCTCCAGACTTTTCCCCGGACTCCCTCCTGGCTAGCCGTGGCGCACTAACCCCCTGCAGGATGTGTTCACGCCGCCAACCCCAGTCTTTTCCCTGGGATAAAACCGACGCCCGAGCCTCGGCTCGCAGCCCCGCCCGCCCCGGCGGGGGAGCACACAAGCCTCTCGGGCTGGCGAGTGCCGGTCGGCACCGATACTCTGTGCGGGAATCTCTCCGCTTTGCCCTCCGCACGCCTGTGGCTGCGCTCTCCTCTGCGGCCCCGAAGCTTCCCCCCTCCGCCACCCGCAGTCTCCGCCCGCGAAGGGGCTTCTACTGTGTGGAAACCATTCCTCCTTCACAGCTCCCTCCCACTGGTGCAGGTCCCGTCCCTATCCTTTTTTTTTTTTTCCTTGCGTTATGCGGGCCTCTCACTGTTGCAGCCTCTCCCATTTGCGGAGCACAGGCTCCGGACGCGCAGGCTCAGTGGCCATGGCTCACGGGCCCAGCCGCTCCGCGGCATGTGGGATCTTTCCCGAAACGGGGCACGAACCCGCGTCTCCTGCATCGGCAGGCGGACTCTCAAGCACTGCGCCACCAGGGAAGCCCTCCCCCATCCTTTTGTCTCTGTTTTTTCTTTTGCCCTACCCAGGTACGTGGGGAGTTTCTTGCGTTTTGGGAGGTCTGAGGTCTTCTGCCAGCGTTCAGTAGGTGTTCTGTAGGAGCAGTTCCACGTGTACATGTATTTCTGATGTATCTGTGGGGAGGAAGGTGATCTCCGCGTCTTACTCTTCCTTAAACAACTCTTAAGTATCTCTCAAATTACAAATTAAATTAGCCTTTTTTTTTTTTTTGATAGAACCTAGTACATTAAGGCTTAAATTGTAGGAGACAGAATAAATGTTGGCAAAAAATATCTTTTCTGGGCTCATTACTAACAATTTTAAAGGAATGCACCCTATTTTAATTATGTTGGGATTCCTGCCCTTCATCACCCTCC
>NW_006797069.1:498203-579728 GCF_000442215.2 Lipotes vexillifer | reverse complement strand
TCTTTCCCTTCTAAGTTGTACAGAGCTCTGACTTACTCATTAAACAGTCTTTGGAAGGAGAGTCTGGGCTTAGAGGCAGAGATATGAGCTTGCCTGTGCACGTTAGTGAAAAAACACATTGAGAGCCTTGCCCACATTCGTGTTTCCATTACTGTTATTATTACAAATTCGGACTAAATGTGATGGCTCCTGCATGACCACATGTATACATCATGTTCATGTGAGCGGAAGAAGCTTAGGAGACAATAAATTATATTAACTAAATAGCTATCATTCTCATTTCTTTGTTAATAACGTGATTCCTAGAAGTATTTCTTGACTCCAGCAATTTTGCCTCCCTTACCCCTGCTAGTGATTCACACTTTGTATTCAAGTGAATTTTGTCTGCTATTAGAATTTTGTTGCCCGATAAAGATCTATTGGAGAAGCTTTATTGCCCCTTTACAAATAACTTTTTTGAAGTGTAATTTAAACAGCATAAAATTCACTTATTATAAGTGTACAGGTCAGTGATTTTTAGTAAATTTATGTAGTTGTACAATTATCACCATAATCCAGATCTAAAACATTTCCATCGTCCAAAAAATATTTTCTGGGCCCATTTATAGTCAGTCCTCACTATAACCCCAAGCCATGGGGAATCACTGATGTGTTTTTTTTGTTGTTGTTGTTTTTTTAAAGAATATGTTGGGGGTAGGAGTTTATTAATTAAATAATTTATTTTTGCTGTGTTGGGTCTTTGTTTCTGTGCGAGGGCTTTCTCTAGTTGTGGCAAGTGGGGGCCACTCTTCATTGTGGTGTGCGGGCCTCTCACTGTCGCAGCCTTTCTTGTTGCGGAGCACAGGCTCCAGACGTGCAGGCTCAGTAGTTGTGGCTCACGGGCCCAGTTGCTCCGCGGCATGCGGGATCCTCCCAGACCAGGGCTCGAACCTGTGTCCCCTGCATCGGCAGGCAGACTCTCAACCACTGCGCCACCAGGGAAGCCCTGATGTGTTGTTTTATAGATTTGCTTCAACTAGAAATTTTATATAAATAGAATCATACAATATGTAGGCTTTTGTGTCTAACTTTCATTGACAAATTTTTTTGAGGTTAATTCATGCTATTGTATGTGTCATGAGTTCATTTTTATTGCTGAGTACAGTTATATCCCTCTTTGTTTATCCATTCACCAATTTAATAGACATTTGGATTGTTTCCATTTTTTAATTTTTATGAATAATGCTCCTCTAAACATTTGCATGCAAGTCTTTGTGTGGACGTACATTTTCATTTGTTGTGGGTAAATGCCCAGGAGTGGAATTACTGGGTCATATGGTAGGTGTTCGTTTAACTTTTAAAGAAAATACCAAAATGTTTTCCAAAGTTACTATACCATTTTACATTCCCACCAGCAATGTATATGATAGTTCCAGTTTCACCACATCCTTTCCAAAGCCAGTATTATCAATTTTTTTGATTATAGCCTTTCTGATGTGTCTGTAGTGTTATCTCTTTGTGGTTTAAATGTGTGTTTCTCTAATGACTGGTGATGTTAAGCATCTTTAATTCGCCCTTCCTATATCTTTTTTGGTGAAATGTCTGTGCAAATATATTGCATTAAGAAAACATTCAGATTTCTTACCTTTTCCTTTGTCTCTTAATGCCACTATTTTTCAGCTTCATAGGGTGCCAATTAATTGATTTATGAGCTCTAAGAGTATACCCTTTGGAGGTATTTTAGTGAATTGAGGGGAGGTAAGAGAGACTAGCACTTTGGGAAAGTACTAACTTAAAGTTACAAAGCTATCTTAGTGCTTAATGTTTGACTATTTCAAGGAACTCACTTAGATGATTTCCTAAATACAGCTAGTAGATGCTGGAAAACAATTATGGTGCCAAAGATTTAAATCTCAAAAGAGTTTGTTTATCTCAAAAGCTGATTTTGAAAAAAATTCAGAAGGAATTTATCTGAATGAAGTCTGATTAAAATATAAGAACTCTCAAAGGTAAAGTAATGAACTATCAAGCCATAAAAAGATACGGAGGAAACTTAAATGTGTATTACTAACTGAAAGAAGTCAGTCTCAAAAGGCTACCTATAATATGATCTAACTATATGACATTCTGAAAAAGGCAAAATTGTGGAAAAAGTAAAAAATATCAGTGGTTATCAGGGGCTAGGGGGCAGGGAGGGGTGAATAGGTGGAGCACAGAGGAATTTTAGGGCAATGAAACTATTCTGTATCATTCTATAATGGTGGATGCATGTCATTATACGTTTGACCAAACCCACAGGACATACAACACCAAGCGTGACCCCTAATGTAAACTATGGACTTTGAGTGATAATGATGTGTCAGTGTATATTCATCCGTTGAAACCAATGTACCACTCTGGTGGGGATGTTGGTAATGTGGAAGCTACGCATGTGAGGGGGCAGGGGGTAATGGGAAACCTCAGTATCTTCTGCTCACTTTTGCTGTGAACCTAAAACTACTCTAAAAATAAAGTCTATTAAAAAATTAAAGCTGCATATCTAGGTAAGATATATTCCTTCCAATCCAAGCAACTTAGTGTCTGGAGCAACTCCTGTTTACTTTTCAAACTTACTTTGTCAAATTCTTTATTTTGTAGATAAGTCACTTAGATGGTTCTATCCACTAGATTCTTCAGCAGCCTGTAGTTTTTATTGGTGTGTTTATTTGTTTGTTTTTTAGTTAAACTAAAATAAAAAGATAGTTCTTGCTCTGTAATCAAGGAGACATGGCTATATAACAATACTATCAATATATACCAATATTCTCTTTAGAAAAGTCTTAGTTTGGTTCACAAGCTTAGGAAATGCAGCAATACAGAATTTACTGGCCCACCATTGTTGGTTTGTTTTGCAAACTCATTCTTGGACATTTATAAAGAAAATATGTTTTTCTTTTGACTTGTTAGCTAGGGTTTGTTTTTCTTTCGACTTATTAGCTAGCGTTTGTTCCCAGAATAACCTAATGGGAAAGAACTTGGACTCTTCTGAGCAGAACAGACTTGCTCGCGGTTAGAGGGATTTAGTATTGCTCCAAACTAAGTGTTTTGGCTCACTTTTCTCTGCCACATCTCAAGCCACAGTGAAGTTTTGAAAGAAGACGCCTATTGAAAACTGCCACACAATCCTGGGACCCCAGACTGTGATGCTTCTAAATATGCTTGTTCTGTGCTTATAAAGCACAGACTGGCTCTGACTAATTTACAAAGATAAATCCCATTTCCATGGGACTGATTCTGTGACCTAATTCTGTGAGGACTAAGACCGTATCTCCTGAACACCCTTGTTTCCTCAGAACTTGGCAAACAGCCATGCTTATAGAATGTATTCAGTAATCATTTGCTGACTAAACAAACATTGATTGTTACCTTAACATTGTTAAATGTTAACACTGTGAAATGTTGAAGGAATATCTGAACGCCTCACTGGCTCCCTACTAGAGAGACTATCTTCTGGCTCAGCGTTTTCAGGTTTCTTTAAATTTATTCCTTTTGGTGCAATACAGTTAAAATAAAGAAACCAAGATTGTATGTTCTGGTATGGTGCTAACAACATTATAGACCATGTGGAATTACCAATACATAACTGTGCCATTTTAATTCTCCTGTAATTGTGCAAAAGTAGTTTATTCTACAAACATGCCTTAGATTCATAATGTATAAAACTACTATGCCTAGAAAAGGAGAGTACACAGAGGTAAACAAATAATACAAGGGACTTAGTACAAGTGGAAGGAGTGAGGAAGGAAACGGAGAAAACGCTGATTGTGGAAAGAATCACCCTAAAACTTCCAAATGGGAAGATCAGTGATAAGGTCTACCTCAGTTTATACTCACAGAGGTGTAGAGCTGTGAGCAGAAAAGCAGATGGGGGCTTCCCTGGTGGCGCAGTGGTTAAGAATCCACTTGCCAATGCAGGGGACAAGGGTTTGAGCCCTGGTCCGGGAAGATCCCACATGCCACAGAGCAACTAAGACCTTGTGCCACACCTACGAGCCTGTGCTCTAGAGCCCACAAGTCACAACTACTGAGCCTGCGTGCCTAGATCCTGTGCTCTGCAACAAGAGAAGCCACTGCAATGAGAAGCCCATGCACCGCAACAAAGAGTACCCCCCTCTCGCTGCACTAGAGGAAGCGCGCGCACAGCAAAGAAGAGGCAACACAGCCAATAAATAAACAAATGTATTAAAAAAAACAAAAAAAGGGCTTCCCTAGTGGCGCAGTGGTTGAGAGTCCGCTTGCCGATGCAGGGGACACGGGTTCGTGCCCCGGTCCGGGAAGATCCCACATGCCACGGAGCTGCTGGGCCCATGAGCCATGGCCGCTGAGCCTGCATGTCCGGAGCCTGTGCTCCGTAACGGGAGAGGCTACAACAATGAGAGGCCCATGTACAGCAAAAAAAAAAAAAAAAAAAAAAAAAAAAAAAGTAGGTATAGAATGAGGGGTGTCTGTCACATTATTTTCTGGATAATTTTTTAAAAAGCAGCAGATAATTTTCTGAGTTTGTTTTTTTCCTGGGGTTTTTTTAGGGCCAATAAAAAAAAAAAAAAAAAAAAAAAAAAAAAAGCAGATGGACAGAAGGAAATGCTCCTGAGTGGTGTACCTAATGCTCAAAGAGTGAGCCCTGCCTCAGCTCAAGGGAGCTGAAGTTGTTAGAATAACCTATACAGAGTTACAGACCTGTCACATGAAGTTTTCTGAGCATAGATGTGTTAGTTTACCATATCACCTAAGTTTTTTCCAGAGTCTATTATGGGTTAAGATTTGAAGTTTATGGAAACCATGTTATTTTATTGGATAGAAATTAGATTGAAAATGTGTGGCTTGTATAAATAAAGATGTACCATTTTATTTTCTAATTTAGAAGAGTGTTATTCCAGAGGTTCACAAGTATTGCAGAAGACACCCCCTCA
Source organism: Lipotes vexillifer (assembly GCF_000442215.2). Taxonomy (NCBI): domain Eukaryota; kingdom Metazoa; phylum Chordata; class Mammalia; order Artiodactyla; family Lipotidae; genus Lipotes; species Lipotes vexillifer. The sequence continues at coordinate 574,800 of NW_006797069.1, read as the reverse complement.
TCTTTGTTGTCTGTTAGTGAATGAAATTCGTCATCATTTAGTACTACCCTTTGGGAATAGGGCTACAAAGGCTGTTGACATTTTTTTCAATTCAAACTGCACATTAAATTGTTAACAACATATTCCAGCACTGATATTTTTAATTAAACTTATTCTGAAATAATTATAGATTCATAGGCAGTTGTAAGATAGTACGGAGAGGTGCTGTGTACCCAGTTTCCTGCAGTTGTTACATCTTACCTGGTTATAGTATAATATCAAAACTAGGAATTCAGCATTGGCGCAATGTGTGTTTATAGTCTCTTTTTCTCTCATGGGTAGTTTGGTGTAACCACCACTGCAGTCAAAACGCAGAAGTGTTCTACCACCACAGAGTTCTCCCTTGTGCTGCTGCCTGTTTGTCACAACCTTCCCCCTGCCATCTCATACCATCCCCCACCCAAGCAACTACTAATTTGTTCTCTGTATTTATAATTTTGTCATTTCCAAATGTTTTGTGAATAAAATCACATATTAGGAGATCTTAGAGATTGACATTTTTCATTCAGCATAATACCCTAGAGATTCACCCAGTTCATTGTGTGTATTAATAATAGCTTATTCCCTTTAATTTTTGCAGAGTGTTCCATAGTATGAGTGCATTGAAGTTTGTTTCACCATCTAGAGTCATTTTCATTGTTTCCATTTTTAGCCTGTTACAAACAAAGCTGCTATGATCAATTGTGTATAGGCTTCCTTGAGAACATTAGTTTCATTTGTCTGAGATAAATGTCCAGGAGTGCAAATTGCTGTGTTGTATGGTAAGTGTATGTGTAGTATTTTAAGAAACTGCCAAAGTGTTCTTGGAGTGACTGTACCATTTTACATTCCTACCAGCAATGTGTGAGAGATCCAGTGTCTCCACATCCTTGCCAGCTTTCAGTACCATTGCTGTTTTTCACTTGAGTTGTCCTAATAGGTGTATAATTATGGTGGCTTTACATTTCCCTAACGGCTAGTGATGTTCAACATTTTTTCATGTGCTTATTTGCCATCAGTATTTCCTTTTCAGGAAAGTGTCTCTTCATGTATCTGTCATTTTTTAAATTGATTTTTTTTTTTTTATGTTGAGTTCTGTGAATTAGTTATGCGTTCTAAATGTGAGTCTTTTTTTGGATGTGTGGTTTGCAAATATTTTCTCCCAGTCTATAGCATGTCTTTTCATCCTTTTAACAGGGTTTCTTGGTAAAGCCAAGGTATTTAATTGTGATTAAGTTCAATTTGGAGATTGTTTTTAATGACTAATGCTTTTTGAATTATGTCTAAGAACTCTTCACAAATTCCTGGGTCCTGAAGATTTTCTTCTATGCTATCTTCTGAAAATTTTAGATTTTTGCATTTTACGCTGAAATCTATGGTTCATTTTAGAGTTAGTTTTTGTAAAAGGTGTGAGATTCACACCTTTTTTGCATATAGATGTTCAGTTATTTTAGAACTGTTTGTGGAAAAGTTTATTATTCTTCTGTTGAATTTTATTTGCACCTTTGTAAAAAATCAGCTGGCCTAACTAATGTGTTCCACTTATTTATGTGTCTACTGCTCTGCCAGTATTGCATGATCTTGCTTACTGGAGCTATGGAATAAATCTTAAAATAGGATAGAGTAATTCCTCCCATTTTATTCTCATTTTTCAACTTTATTGAAAATAAATAAGTTCAAAATTATTTTGAACTATTCTAGTTCCTTTTCATTCCATATAAATTATAGAATAATCCTCTCTATGTCTTTAGAAAATTTCATTGAGGTTTTAATAGAAATTGCATTAAACCTGTATATAAATTTGGGGAGAATTAACATCTTCACTATCTTGAGTCTCCCAATCCTTGACTATAGTATATCTATCCATTCATTTAGAGATTTTTTGAATATCTTTAATTATCATTTCAGGATACAAGACGTGTACAAGTCTTATTGGATTTACATATAAGTATTTTTGTGTGTGTGATTGTAAGTGATATTGTATTTTTAATTTGGTTTCCACAAACTTACTGCCATTGTATAGAAATATGATTTATTTTTATGTTTATCTTGTATTCTATGACCTTGCTTAACTTACTCATTAGTTATAGGAGTGTTTTTATAGTGTCCTTGGGATTTTCTATGTAGACTATTACAGCATCTACAAATAAGGACAGTTTTACTTCTTCCTTTTTGATCAACCCACCCTTTATTCATTTTCTTGCTTTACTGCACTGGCTAAAACAGTTGATGAGAGATGAAAGAACACGTTGGATGGTTAAGATCTTCTTCAGGGAGCAATGAGAAATTTAACTTGGCAAGAACAAAGGGTACATCTATGTTATCAAACTCCTGTATTAAACTCTTGATACAAGTGGAGGAAGGGACTGGAGAGGTGCTTTCGAGTTAGTTACAATGAGAAAGACCCCAAATGCCAGAACAAATGGTAGAAAGTAACACGACACATAGTATATGACGGCTACAAACCAAAGCTTTTCATAGATTATTTTTCTTACTTTTTCCCTCAAATTGGAAGGTATCACCCATATTTTGTATTTTGAAACTTCTTAGAAATTTATTCCCAATTAACAGTCTAGATTCTAAGGTTTTTAAAAAGTAAAATAGCAGAAAGTTTTCTTTTTGGCACTGGTTTTGAAGTTATTATATATTTTTTTAAAGCAAAAGCAAAGTATGCTTTTCTACTTAAATTTATTATTATTTTATTTTTCATTTTTTATATTCTCACCTTTGTTAAGCAATGAATTCCTACCTCCTTATAAATTCTCCTTGTCCAGAGTTATCAAATGTTTCTGTTATAGAGAAATCTATTGGAAGATGTTTGAAGGAGCTTCTTCAAACCAAATCAAGGATAAGTGACCAAGGAGAATATTTCTGAATAACATATAAAGATTGACAAATTTTAGTACCCCATTTTCTTACTCACTATAAATAACAGTTGGTAGAGGAAAGTTGAAAATAACTGCTACTTTTAGCATATTTATTAAACAGCTTTGTAGGTGGAAATTTTGTCAAATGCTAAAAAATACAAACAAACAATAGACAAGCTGAAAAATGGGATTGTAGTGGGTGGTTGAAGCATCTTTCTGCTAAATCATGTCATGGATACTTCCTTCACATGAAGACTTGCATCATTTCTTGCGGGATTTTGTTGTCATGACAAGTTTTACAAGAGCATTTTCAGCTTCCATAGTTAGAAGTGCACAAAAAAGAGTGCACTGATACAATGCAATGATAAAATACAATACAATGATACAGTGAACACAGGTGAGCCTTAGTTATTACATCTGAATAAAAGCCCCCTGCTTTATCACAGTCATATCCTTGAAAAAATTTTAAATGTGATACTTCCTCCCTTTTCAAAGAAAGTTTATTTTACTATAAAGTTTATTTCCTGAGAAAATGAGTTTAAAAGGCTCCAAGTTTTTCTCAGTTTAAATGCTATTAGATTGAAAGGTAATTTATAAGACATGATGACACCTAATATATGAGAGGACTTTGAAGTTATATTCTATTTCTTGTAGAGATGAATTTTGATGATTACTAGTAAGCCTAATATAGTTGAAAATACAGGTTGAACATGAAAATACTGTTAAGAATGTGATGGCAATCTGCACTGGGCAAATTATTTTATCTTACTTGAAAATCTCATTAATATAAAAAAAAAAACAACCCTCTTGGGTTGTCTTGTTTCTCTTTTGCAAATAACTCCAAGATAAATGGAAAGTCTTTCTTTGTGTTAATTTTAAATGTGTACACCAATAGAGTGTTTTGTAGCTATGAATTAACAGATAATCATCTTCAAATAATCAACACGTAAAGTTTTATCTTGGAATGTTCATTATCATCTTATTTCTAAATAGAGGTAAGAGGTGAAAACTCAGTATTGTGCTCTTTAAAAGCATTTCTTTAATATTCAGATTTCTTGAAGAATTACAAATCATTATTTGAACCAGGAGTATGACTGTATTATAGCAGCTTAACTGGGCCCAAATTTTAGTGCCTTCATATTACTTTAAGAATGCTTTTTCTGACTCCAGCTGTGTCTCCAATCTATCTTAATAAAAATGCTAATATTCTGAAAGGATTCATTTTTATGATCATTCTAGCTTATCAATTAGAATATTATATACAATGTATAATAAATTGCAGCTAGAACTTGAGGGAACTGCATAGCTCAGTGGCTAAGAATGTTCGCTCTGGGGTAAGTCTCACTGGGTTCTAGCCCTAGCTCTATCATTTAGTAGGATGTAATCTTAGGCAAGTCTTTTCACCTGTAGGCATTTTGTTTCCTCTTATCCAAAATAGGGCTAGTATGGTTATTCTAGAGCCTTCTGGAACTCATGTTCCTTTAGTTTTCAGATTCATCTTCCCAAGGTGGGATTTTAATTCTCATTATCAAAGATGGCTACTAGAGCCCATTTCATTTACATTCCAAGCAGTGGACGTAGGGAAAAGAAGGGAGAAGAAGACATGGGCCCCATACTTTTAAGGGGACTTCATAGAAATACTATACACCACTTCTGATTACATCTCATTGGCCAAGACGGACTTACAGACCCTATTTAGGTGTAAGAATGACTGCAATATGTTAAATTTTAGCAGGGTGGCAATAAGGTTGGCCAAATATACTGGGTTACTTTTGCTAAATAGAAATAGCAGAATGGATTTCGGGAGATAATTTCCAACACAAATTCCTAGTAAAATGTTTATAATGCTGCTTTACACTTAATATTCCAAAGTAATATGTGAAATGACTGAATGCTTCAATTAGGAAAGTACTTGATAAAACCATCTTTTTCCTTGGTGTACAAAGGCACAGAGCTGATTCCTTTAATGGGTTTGTACGAAGATATTTCTTCAAAATCTGTTATTTGTGAAATATTAAGTTTGATGCTGCTAGGGCTGTAATAGTAAGATACACTCCCCACTTTTATTGGGGTGGTGGGTAAAATAGCTAACCATTGTTTAAGGAATGATACGGTAAGTGCTATAAAGGATCTATAAAGGTTTGGATCTCTAGGGAAAGTAAGTGAAACCTGGAATTGGATGGATGGATTAGAATAGAATAGAATTCCAATGGCTATTGCATTGAAGGGTGGCATTGGGGGAGAGGTAAAGATAAAATATATAACATAAGCACAGTTATGGATGTGGGAAATAATGGCATTAATTTGGGGGAATGGCTTGACTACACCATGCATGTATTGGAGAGGAAGACATAAAGCTTAGGGAGGCTAGAATAAAGAGGGCATTACATGCTTTACTAAATGGAAAATGTGTTCTAAATTCATTTAAAAAATGGTGAGCCATTGAAGGTGAAAGCAAGAGAGTGACATGATTAAAATTATGTCATAGGATAATGAATTTCACTATAGTGTGTAAAGCAAATTAGAGACAATGAGAAATGGAGGCAAATAAATAAGTATACACTTACCTGAATAGAAATGTACAGATGAGAAGTGAACAGGACTTGGATGAGAGAGTCAGGAAAGGTGCTGGAAATGATAGTCCAGACCAGGTTTACAGATGTTTATGGGGTCAACTCTGTGGGTTCAAATCCTCCCTAGCTAATTACTAATGGAGTCAACATGGACAGGTGAATTAACCTCATTGCATCAGGTTCATCACGCACATGACGATAGCACCTGCCTCATTGGGTTGTTATGATGATAACATGATTGAATACCAGTCCCTGGCTTGTGGTCAGTAATTTTTGTTAGTCATCACGATTGATATAATAATAAGCATTATTATTTGTTAATTGTTAAGTGATTGTAGGGGTCGAGAAGATAGAGGCTGACAAAGGATATGGAGGAAGAAGAGCAACAGAGAAGGAGCAATGGCTTAGAGTCCACGAGCAGAGGGAAACTTTGTTTCTAGAGTTATAACCTTCCTATGAAGAAGACCAAAAAAATGCCAATAGTTTTGGAAAGTAGAACTGCTGAGGTAGCAGATTCAGTAGAGAAGTTAATGGCAGAACCCAGACTTTGAGGGCTTAAGAGGTAAGAAGGTAGTGAAAAAGCAGAAGTGAATAAATTTATCCTATTTGTTTAAAGACAATTGGTACTTAAGGAATAAGGTTATGTAGCTAAAACTCATAACAGAAGAGAGAGAAACTTTTTTAAGATGGGTTTATTTGTTTCTGTATGTCGGGAGAAGGTGAACATGTTGAGAGGTTGTATTATTCTGACAGCTTTTTTCAAGACTTTCCAGGAAAGCATTTTACAAGAGAACCTGGATGTACCCACAGAGGTTTTGCTTTTGTTTCTCGTTTTTTTCTTTCTGTTTTTTTTTTTTTTTTTATGATTCATAGCCTTATCACCATTTAGAGGAAAGGCAAGAATATTGTTTACAAATGGAGGCTTGTGATAATCTTGTGAAGTTATTTGTATGCTTGACGGTTGTTAAATCTTTATTTTCAATAACATATGGATGATAATTTAGCAGTGTTTTGTTTCCACAGTTATTTTTCATTCATCAACCAATAAATGTTTGTTGGTCCTTTACTCTGTGTAGGCAATGTTGGTGCAGTGGGAAACAAAGAAATAAAGGATCTCTGTTTCACTGTGTGCAGGAGACAGTTGGAATCTGGGTAAACACACTTTCTAAAACATTAGAGAAATATACTCTAGAGTTTTTTCTAAAAAAGCACAATTTGTGTTCTTATTTGTTTATTTTGGTAGGAAGTTCATGTAGGTTGCTTAAAGGCTTTAAATTGTTTCACCTATGTTTTGTATGTGATTATTTTATTCCAAAAAATTTAAGAGTGTTACAGACACACATATACACACTTCAGTAATGTGACTCATTTGAGAAAATTTCTGTTAGAATTACAGAATATTTTAAAACTGATATTCTGTTATTTTCAAATAACTATTATGATTGCAATTCACTGCTAAAAGCATTGATAAGTAGAAAACACACCAGACCCTATTTTAAAAGGTGACTTTACCATTATTATCAGTTACCTACAAGTAGTTTAAGGCTGAATTACAGAGATACAAATATGGAATTATCCTAAGTGACAATGTCTTGCTGCATGTTGACATGCACAAGAGAAGTGTTGTGGTCCTATCTTTGCAGGTATGACTGGTGGTAATTATCATCTGTGTGTGAGGCTGTGGCTCAGATGATCAATACCAAGTGGTGGGCCTCACCACACTGTACCCATCCTACATTGATCTTTGATTTGTGGTTGAAACCATTGTCCACTATAATTTTGCATCAGGTAAATTACATACATACTTTTGTGGTTTAGGGTTACTGATATGTCTTATTTAGAATCTGTATTCTCAATATTTACGCTGTGGAAGCCAGGTTGTAACCAAAACACTCTGTTGCTAAATATTCCTTACACCTTAGTGAGCAACAGGGCCATTAGGAAACCTGGAGATGCAGTCTTATAGACAACACAATATGCTTACCATCACAATTCCTACAGGCTTACTTGAGGCCAAAAAGTAAGGTCATACCTTACATTCTGTCTGCTCAGTTGACTACTTCTGCAGTCTCATGTCCAGACCTGAGCCTAGAGACGGCTCTTAATTAAGTAAAGTATGTCTTTGGTTCTCCCAGGAGCTCTTTCTCCTCTTCATATCCTCTCTTTCTTATAATTTCCTATAGTTAGCCAAAGGCTTAATTTCTACGTAGAAATTCGTGACACTACACGGAGGTATATGCCTTCTTAACAGAGAACATCTTTCATATATCTTGTGAATACTAAATCAAACCAAACAAAGCAAAAACTATGGTTATTTTGAGTAGGCTGTAGTTTTCCACAGCTATATGTTTGTTGCTATATCTTGATGATATATACATACGTTACTATATTTCTTCTTAACCTGAAAGACCTAACTTCAACTTACTAAATCTCTGTACATCAGTATAGAGACATCTGAATATCTTCTGACCTTTTCTTATACTTTCTTCATTGATAACCTTTACATACTTCAAAGTAGTTGTTTTAAAAGATGCAGCTGGTAATTTTGTTTCTTCGTCTCCGTTTTTACTTGGAACCCCCGTATTTTGGATCATCAAAATATGTAGAAATTCCTCTCCAGAATTTTAGGGAAGCAAACTTCTCCTATTTTCTGGACTCTTCATTCTTCTTTCTTCCTTAGTTGAACTCCTACAGCATGATAATGACTCCCTGTTATCTAGGATAAATCATGGCATTTGGCAAGAGAGATTTGGGAAGCTCTGATCTAATACCCTGGGAGACAGATGGAGATCACCTAAGAGTCTTCTCTGACCTTGTGTCCTAGTTCATGCTCCCAAACTAGGTCACTCCCTGTTTCAGTTTTCTCATTCCTTAAACCTGATTCCTGGACTTGGTGTCCTGCCTTCATCCCTGACTTGATCTTGGCACTTTCCCATCAATCATGTATTCTTGCCCTCAACCTCCAGGCTACTGCGACGGTCCTGCTATCTGTTCACAAATTCCACAGTGTCCCATTACCCTGTCCAAAACCTCATAGTGCTCTGTGTCTGTGTGCTTTTAAGAGATACTCTTTCTACTAGAGGCTGAGGCCAGTATCTTGCTACCTTTAGTTCTCCTTGTTCCCTCTCTTCACCTATTTAGTCAGTTGCCACATTGTGTAGATTTTTTTGTTCACCATCTCAAAGGTGTCCCTAACTTATCCCATGGCTGTTGCTCTGATTCAGGCCCCCATTATCTCTTATATGAATATTGTAATACAAGTGATCTTATTATCACTGATGGTCTCTCCTTTCAACTGCTGTAAGTCCATTCTTCTGTGAAAACATCCATGATCTTCACTGAAAGTAGTCCCTTCTCTTTTGCTATCTATCTATGTAGTGTCTCTATGAGAGTAATAATTACACTGTATCAAAGCAGTATTTGTATGTATGTCTAGTGCTATTCTAAGAGCTTTACAAGTATTAACTCATTTAATACTTACGAAAACCTTATTCTACTTTTACCTGTGAGAAAACTGAGGCATAGAGATGTTGTCATGTGTCCATGGTACCTAGCTAATACCACAACAGAGTCACAATTTGACCTGGAAGTCTAACTTTAGAGACTTTCACAGCCTCTCTAATTAAGATTAATTATTATATCCTCTTCAAGGATATTCATAAATATTCAACAAATTGTACATAAGCTGGCAAGAATAATCTGGGCTTCTTACTTTAAAGAAACTTTCTATTTTGAGTACTAGATGCTGTTTTAACAGGTTTGTTTTCTCTGCTTCAGTAGAGATGAAATATCTTTGGATATTAGTTATATTAGTGATTTTTTCATCAATCTAGGCAAGTTATTAATAGTTCAGGATATACTACCTTGAAATAACTAGTCTTCAAGAAGGAGAAAATAGAGTTAAGAATGGTGGAGGCGGCTATGAAGTACCAGAAGGCCTTGAAAGTAAGCACCATATTTTATGTGTATATAAGAAGAAGTAGGCAGAAGGTATCTGAGGTCAAAGACAAGGAGAGGCAGTAAGAATAGAGACAAAAGGAGAAGCAAAGAGAAGGATCATTTCAGCTTGCTCAGAGGAAAGCAATGGATTGTAAACTGTGAACTCTGCATTTGTCCTTTTGGACTGGAAATGCCACTACTATTAATTGGATACTAGCATTTTATAAAGAATTATAGTAATTTAGTAGGATGTATCTTCTATTGAGTTGGTGTAATGTCAAGAGATGGGAAGAAATGAGAGAAATGCATTTCTAAGGGAAAAAATTGTTAAGTAACCTCAAAATTTCTCCCATAATATTCACTCATGTGATGATTAACTATGACAAGTTTGAAACCTCAACAAAGTTTCAGTTGAATTATTTATCCAGATTTGGTCCAAAGGCAGATTAATATGTGAAACTCTTTCCATTGTCACCAAGAGAGAAATGTTACTCTAAAAATAGCAAATATTAAAACATGTGCTATACTGTGGATAGAAAGTGTCATTCTCCTTGCTGTGCTTTTAATATCTGTAAATATGATCCCCATGGCATATTATCCACCAGGACTATGTTATTTCACCATTGGTGACGTACTTCTTTACCTCCTGTTGATTTATTTGATTAGTAAAAAAAAATGAGGGTTAAGGATGGCAATTACTATAAACATTGTTAATAACCAAGACTTGAGACCCTTTGTACATGAGGAAAGATCCTTCTAAAGAAGCCTTTTAATCATCTCTCTACTTCCTCTATTCATATGTAAAAGCATGGATTTTAAAAGCATAGAAGATGAAAGAAGGGGCAAATAAATAGAAGTTTTGCTCTATTAAACTATGATCATGACTTCCTTTTTAACTTTGTTTTTCCATAGGGTATTGCACACTCCTATAAAATATAAAATGAAATGCTTTGGATTATCCTAGTAGCCATGCTTGTCTATGAGGCAACCAAAAGTGGCTCTATTTGCTGATTCCCTATCATTAAATAAAAAAACAGCAAAAACAAACAAAAAACTTCTGAATCCTGCATCTGCTCTATTTATATATCCTTTGTGTAGCAGGCATGCCCAACATGATTATATCCTTATTCAAGGCTGATAATTCATTTTTCGCAAAAGAAAGTAGCTGTTTTTCAAAGATTAGTTCTTAGTATTTATTAAGTACATATTCTGATGCCAGAAAAAAAGGGAAATACATCAAGCTGAACCGATAGTGAAAGGGATGGAGGTGAAAATCACAGATGGCATGAATCATTTGGATCCCTTGGTACCCCACATTCAGCATTCAAACAAGGGTTTGGGCAAACAGGCACCTCTCTGCCTCTTCCTCCTGGATTCAGAATATCTTTGAATCACACTGGATTGCCTTCACAAAGCAGCTGGGCATACTGCCTTCAATCAAGAAAGCTAGCCAGGGCTGCTAGGGGTGGTATAGTTCTGGTTTGTTCCCTATGCTGAAGTGTAATGAATGAAGATTATTATTTTAAGAAATCTTGGATCTTCCCTAAACAAAACTCAAATTATTGAGCATTTGGAACAGGCTAACTACTAAAAGTGATCAATTACTCATGGCATATGCAGAACTGATCACATCTATGCCTCTGAGGGCCCTTTCCAAGATGGTTCAGTTTTATTTCTCTGGTGTGAGTGCCTGGCATACTGTGAAAACAGTAGTCTCAGAACTTGTTTTATTTTAGACAGTGGTGTGCTTAGAGTATTTGACCTCTGGAGCAGATCTGTTTTTTTAATACCTTATTCCTCTGTAGAACAAAAAATTTATGGTAATAATATAATAACTAAAAATAATTATTTTAAGATTCTTTAGTTTTATAACAAAAATTAACAATTAAAAGTGAAAGATAAAAACTGATTTAAAGAAATTATTCAAATTCAGTAAAATGTTTTACCTATGAACTAAAACTTGCTCTTAACAATAAAAAAATTATATCTCACATGTCACACTTTGTTTCACTGTTTTAAACTGTAAATGCAAATAAAAACAAATTACAAATATATTCTATGCATATAGAATATATGTGTAAAACTCAATAGTAACTGTAGGATTTGTTTAGAACTTAGGTAAACAAAATAGTTTGTGAGAGATATATTTATCACTGATGTTAAGAATTGCCAACGAATGGTGCTAATGAAATATAGACCCTTTTTTAGTTGGTTTTATTATTACTTTTCAATTCTGTAGAGTCAAAGCATCCTCTTATTGCTGTGCCAGGACAGACCTCTCGAACACTAGCCTTGGTACTACTCGGCTTGAGAAGATTCCCAGTATCTCAAATTAGCATCCCCTATGCCCTTCCACATAATTGAAAGTACTTAAGGTCAAGTGAGTACATTTTGGTGTGCAGCAGCCTGTCATTCTTCCTCCTTGCCCACACACATCTCTTTCAAATGGCACTATAAATGATCTTCATGTGATCAGAACTTTTACTATAAACATTTCTTTCTGAAACACCCTGTGAGAATTGTATTTCTCTTTGATCTAACAGCCAGCCTGAGGGTAATAGATAATACTGGCCATGATGTGATTTATCCCCACGTTTCTTTTAGAATTCAGTTTAGCTCAATTCTCTGCTGCACACCAAGCTTCAGGCCTAAGAAACCTAGAGATTTCTCTTTGCTCATAGCAGGACTAGAAGACAGGTTTTCCTGGTCCAGATTTAATGCATTAAAATTACGCATAGATGAAAGTATAATGATCTAACATTCATTTTAAAGCTGTTACCTCCACCGAAGGGGAACAGAAAATAGAATATCTAAAGAAAGGAACATGCATAAATATCATGTTAATAGCTTTCTTGCTGGTTAGGACACAGTGAGCAAATAAAAGTAAGTATAATAATTCACTGTAAGACAGAGCATATTAAAATGAATCATTACCAAAATGGGGCCAAAGCCAGTACTGCTGAAGTAGATTCCTCTCGCAAACTTTATCAGGTCTTGACAGTGAGAGTTTTTATTTGCTGAGTATTGAATATCTATATTTACAGAAATTGTTATTGTTAAGCATGGGATCTAATAATCCAAAAGGCCAGAAAGCTGCATGCTTTTCAAAAATCTCCATTCTGGCTATAAATAGCAGGTAATTGTGTGAGAGTCCTCTTGTGCTTCTTTCAAACACGTGTGTATGTTGGTGGGGGGGCAATGGGTAGAGAGTTGTGGCAGGATAAACATGTGACCTCATTAACTTTTTTTTTTTGAATTTTATTTTATTTATTTTTTTAAAGAGCAGGTTCTTATTAATGATCATTTTATACACATCAGTGTATGCATGTCAATCCTAATCTCCCAATTCATCACACCACCAACCCCCACCGCTGCCACTTTCCCCCTTGGGGTCCAAACGTTTGTTCGCTGCATCTGTGTCTCAATAACTGTCCTGCAAACCAGTTCATCTGTACCATTTTTCTAGGTTCCACAGATATGAATTAATATACGATATTTGTTTTTCTCTCTCTGACTTACATCACTCTGTATGACAGTCTCTAGATCCTTCCACGTCTCTACAAATGACCCAATTTCATTCCTTTTTATGGTTGAGTAATACTCCATTGTATATATGTACCACATCTTCTTTATCCATTCATCTGTTGATGGACATTTAGGTTGCTTCCATGTCCTGGCTATTGTAAATAGTGCTGTAATGAACATTGAGGTGCATGTGTCTTTTTGAATTATGGTTTACCCTGGGTATAGGCCCAGTAGTGAGATTGCTGGGTCATATGGTAATTCTATTTTTAGTTTTTTTTTTTTTTTTTGTGGTACGCGGACCTCTCACTGTTGTGGCCTCTCCCGTTGCGGAGCACAGGCTCCGGACACACAGGCTCAGTGGCCATGGCTTACAGGCCCAGCCGCTCCGTGGCATGTGGGATCTTCCCGAACTTGCAGGGGACACGAACTTGTGTCCCCTGCATCGGCAGGCAGACTCTAAACCACTGCGCCACCAGGGAAGCCCTATTTTTAGTTTTTTTTAAGGAACCTCCATACTGTTCTCTATAGTGGTTGTATCAATTTACATTCCCACCAACAGGGCAAGAGGGTTCCCTTTTCTCCAGCATTATTTGTTTGTAGATTTTCTGATGATGCCCATGCTAACTGGTGTGAGGTGATACCTCATTGTAGTTTTGATTTGTATTTCTCTAATAATCAGTGATGTTGAGCAGCTTTTCATGTGCTTCTGGGCCATCTGTATGTCTTCTTTGGAGAAATGTCTATTTAGGTCTTCTGCCCATTTTTGGATTGGGTTGTTTGTTTTGTTAATATTGAGCTGCATGAGCAGTTTATATATTTTGGAGATTAATCCTTTGTCCATTGATTTGTTTGCAAATATTTTCTCCCATTCTGAGGGTTGTCTTTTCTTCTGGTTTATGGTTTCCTTTGTTGTGCAAAAGATTTTAAGTTTCATTAGGTCCCATTTGTTGATTTTTGTTTTTATTTCCATTACTCTAGGAGGTGGATCAAAAAAGATCTTGCTGTGATTTATGTCAAAGAGTGTTGTTCCTAGGTTTTCCTCTAAGAGTTTTATAGTGTCTGGTCTTCTATTTAGGTCTTTAATCCATTTAGATTTTATTTTTGTGTATGGTGTGCGGGAGTGTTCTAATTTCATTCTTTTACATGTAGCTGTCCAGTTTTCCCAGCACCACTTATTGAAGAGACTGTCTCTTCTCCATTATATATCCTTGCCTCCTTTGTCATAGATTAGTTGACCATAGGTGAGTGGGTTTATCTCTGGGCTTTCTACCTTGTTCCATTGATCTATATTTCTGTTTTTGTGCCAGTAGCATATTGTCTTGATTACTGTAGCTTTGCAGTATAGTCTGAAATCTGGAAGCCTGATTCCTCTAGCTCCGTTTTCTTCGCTCAAGACCGCTTTGGCTATTCAGGGTCTTGTGTGCCTCCATAAAAATTTTAAGATTTTTTGTTCTAGTTCTGTAAAAAATGCCATTGGTAATTTGATAGGGGTTGCATTGAATCTGTAGATTGCTTTGGGTAGTATAGTCATTTTCACAATATTGATTCTTCCTATCCAAGAACATGGTATATCTCTCCATCTGTTTGTTTCATCTTTAATTTCTTTCATCAGTGTCTTATAGTTTTCTGCATACAGGTCTTTTGGCTCCCTAGGTAAGTTTATCCCTAGGTATTTTATTCTTTTTGTTGCAGTGGTAAATGGGAGTGTTTCCTTACTTTCTCTTTAAGATTTTTCATCACTAGTGTATAGGAATGCAAGAGATTTCTGTGCATTAAATTTGTATCCTGCAACTTTACCAAATTCATTGATTAGCTCTAGTCATTTTCTGGTGGCATCTTTAGGATTCTCTATATATAGTATCATGTCATCTGCAAACAGTGACAGTTTTACTTCTTCTTTTCTAATTTGTATTCTTTTTATTTCTTTTTCTTCTCTGATTGCCGCTGCTAGGACTTCCAAAACTATGTTGAATAATAGTGGTGAGAGTGGACATCCTTGTCTTGTTCCTGATCTTACAGGAAATGCTTTCAGTTTTTCCCCATTGAGAATGATATTTGCTGTGGGTTTGTCATATATGGCCTTTATTATGTTGAGGTAGGTTCCCTCTATGCCCACTTTCTGGAGAGTTTGTATCATTAATGGATGTTGACTTTTGTCAAAAGCTTTTTTCTGCATCTATTGAGATGATCATATGGTTTTTCTTCTTCCATTTGTTAATATGTTGTATCACATTGATGATTTGCATATATTGAAGAATCCTTGCATCCCTGGGATAAATCCCAGTTGATCATGGTGTATGATCCTTTTAATGTGTTGTTGGATTGTGTTTGCTAGTATTTTGTTGAGGAGTTTTGCATCTATATTCATCAGTGATATTTTCTGTAATTTTCTTTCTTTGGAGTATCTTTGTCTGTTTTTGGTATCAGGGTGATGGTGGCCTCATAGAATGAGATTAGCAGTGTTTCTTTCTCTGCAATTTTTTGGAAGAGTTTGAGAAGAATAGGTGTTAGCTCTTCTCTAAATGTTTGATAGAATTTACCTGTGAATCCATCTGGCCCTGGACTTTTGTTTGTTGGAAGATTTTTAATTACAATTTCAGTTTTATTACTTGTGATCGGTTTGTTCACATTTTCTATTTCTTCCCGGTTCAGTCTTGGAAGGTTATACCTTTCTAAGAATTTGTCCATTTCTTCCAAGGTGTCCATTTTGTTGGCATAGAGTTGCTTGTAGTAGTCTCTTAGGATGCTTTGTATTTCTGTGGTGTTTGTTTCAACTTCTTTTTCATATCTAATTTTATTGATTTGAGTCCTCTCCCTCTTTTTCTTCATGAGTCTGGCTAATGGTTTATCAATTTTGTTGATCTTCTCAAAGAACCAGCTTTTAGTTTTATTGATCTTTGCTATTGTTTTCTTTGTTTCTATTTGATTTATTTCTGCTCTGATCATTATGATTTCCTTCTGCTATCTTTGGGTTTTGTTTGCTCTCCTTTCTCTAGTTCTTTTAGGTGTAAGGTTAGATTGTTTATTTGAGATTGTTGTTTCTTGAGGTAGGATTGTATTGCTATAAACTTCCCTCTTAGAACTGCTTTTGCCACATCCCATAGGTTTTGGATCATCGTGTTTTCATTGTCATGTGTCTCAGGGTATTTTTTGATTCCCTCTTTGATTTCCTCAGTGATCTCTTGGTTATTTAGTAACGTATTGTTTAGCCTCCATGTGTTTGTGTTTTTTACATTTTTTCCCATAATTGATTTGTAATCTCATAGTGTTGTGGTCAGAAAAGATGCTTGTTATGATTTCAATTTTCTTAAATTTACTGAGGCTTGATTTATGACCCAAAATGTGATCTATCCTGGAGAATGTTCCATGCACACTTGAGAAGAAAGTATAATCTGATGTTTTTGGATGGAATGTCCTATAAATATCAATTAAATCTATCTGGTCTATTATGTCATTTAAAGCTTATGTTTCCTTATTTATTTTCTGTTTGGATGATCTGTCCATTGGTGTAAGTGAGGTATTTAAGTCCCACACTATTATTGTGTTACTATCGATTTCCTCTTTTATAGCTGTTAGCAGTTGCTGTATGTATTGAGATGCTCCTATGTTGGGTGCATATATATTTATAATCGTTATATTTTCTTCTTGGATTGATCCCTTGATCATTATGTAGTGTCCTTCCTTGTCTCTTGTGACATTCTTTATTTTAAAGTCTATTTTATGTGATATGAGTATTGCTACTCCAGCTTTCTTTTGATTTCCATTTGCATCGAGTATCTTTTTCCATCCTCTCATTTTCAGTCTGTATGTGTCCCTAGGTCTGAAGTGGGTCTCTTGTACACAACATATATATGGGTCTTGTTTTTGTATCCATTCAGCCAGTCTGTGTCTTTTGGTTGGAGCATTTAATCCATTCACGTCTAAGGTAATTATCGGTATGTATGTTCCTATTACCATTTTCTTAATTATTTTGGGTTTATTGTTTTCTTCTCTTGTGTTTCCCACTTAGAGAAGTTCCTTTAGCATTTGTTGTAGAGCTGGTTTAGTGGTGATGAATTCTCTTAGCTTTTGCTTGTTTGTAAAACCTTTGATTTCTCCATTGAATCTGAATGAGATCCTTGCCTAGTAGAGTAATCTTGGTTGTAGGTTCTTCCCTTTCATCACTTTGAGTATATCATGCCACTCTCTTCTGGCTTGTAGAGTTTCTGCTGAGAAATCAGCTGTTAACCTTATGGGAGTTCCCTTGTGTGTTATTTGTTGTTTTTCCCTTTCTGCTTACAATAATTTTTCTGTCTTTAATTTTTGCCAGTTTGGTTACTATGTGTCTTGGATTGTTTCTCCTTGTGTTTATCCTGTATGGGACTCCTTCCTGGACTTAGGTGGCTATTTCCTTTTCCGTGATAGGGAATTTTTTGACTATAATCTCTTCAGATATTTTCACGGGGTCTTTCTCTCTCTCTTCTCCTTCTGGGACCCCTATCATACGAATGTTGTTGCATTTAATGTTGTCCCAGAGGTCTCTTAGGCTGTCTTCATTTCTTTTCATTCTTTTTTCTTTATTCTGTTCCACAGCAGTGAATTCCACCATTCTGTCTTCCAGGTCACTTATCCGTTCTTCTGCCTCAGTTATTCTGCTACTGATTCCTTCTAGTGTAGTTTTCATTTCAGTTATTGTATTGTTCATCTCTGTTTGTTTGTTCTTTAGTTATTCTAGGTCTTTGTTAATCTTTTCTTGCATCTTCTCCATCTTTGCCTGCATTCTTTTTCCGAGGTCCTGGATCATCTTCACTATCATTATTCTGAATTGTTTTTCTGGAAGGTTGCCTATCTCCACTTCATTTAGTTGTTTATCTGGGGTTTTATCTTGTTCCTTCATTTAGTACATAGCCCTCTGCCTTTTCGTCTTGTCTATCTTTCTGTGAATGTGGTTTTTGTTCCACAGGCTGCAGGATTGTACTTCTTCTTGCTTCTGCTGTCTGCCTCTAGTCCAACTCATTAACTTTTAAATCCTGTTTTGTGAATTCCAGCAGTGTTAGGACCCCTAAGTAAATTTAATCAATAGGGCTTCCCTGGTGGCGCAGTGGTTGAGAGTCTGCCTGCCGATACAGGGGATGCGGGTTCATGCCCCAGTCTGGGAAGATCCCACATGCCATGGAGCGGCTGGGCCCATGAGCCATGGCCGCTGAGCCTGTGCGTCAGGAGCCTGTGCTCCGCAACGGGAGAGACCACAACAGTGAGAGGCCTGCATAATGCAAACAAACAAAAAAATTTTAATCAATAAAATTGTTTATCTACATGTTTGTGGCAAAAGAAAGATTTAAGAAACTGGAAAAACACAACTTAATATGGGATAATGGATCTCTATAAGTACAGATGAGAAAAGTAATACTTGGGTAAATAATATCTGTAAAATTATTTTATCCCATTGTAAGTAGTATAGGAAAAACTAATAGCTCTTTGAATTCAGAAACTTCAGTTAATTATTGAACAGGGTCATAGATGTATTTATCACTCAACTCTACTAAATATAATGGTCATGAAAATGGGATACCTTATTTACATGTGTAGAGTATATAAGATGTCGCTTTGTTAAGTACCTCATATATATACAAATATTTCATGTATGGAATTATATATATATATATGTAATCACAGGTAGGTCACTTAATAATTACCCATTTTTGAGTTTTAGTATTTATGTATATTTTATACACCTATTCACATACAGTTTGTTTTTCAAGCCTCACAGCTTGTCACCCCTTCTGGTTCTCCAGCTCTTTCTAGCTGCAAGAGTCACTTGACCTCAGTGTATAGCACTGATGAAACCAGCCCTGAATTCTGGCTAGAGTGACAGAATATCAAGAAAATTCTTTGTGGTTCAACATTGAGCCATTCTGATTTGCCTCTAATCTGGGTCTAAGCTTGAGTCCTCATGACTAACTGGATCTTCATCTTGCTCCTTGTATCTACATTTCGAGATCAGACATGGACTTAGATCAAACTTCACTGAGAAACGTTCTTTGACTCATCTAAAAAGCCCAGACCCTCAGGCAGGAAAGGTCATTCCTGAATTTGTCTTTCTGAATGTTCTTTCTGCTCCTTCAATCCCTGAGATCTAGTTAACTATGGGTTTGCTTTTTTCACTTTGTTCTGTTCTTTGAATTACACGGCATCCAAATTTACTTTACATAAAGTAGGTGTTCAGAAAATGTTTGATCACCTGGTTTCCAAAATTCTAAACCTTCTACATTTGATTTGCCTTCTGAACTTGGCATCTTCTGGTTCTTTTCTGGCTTATCACTTGTACCAGTCTTAACTCTTCCTCTATGTTGTAAGGGTTTGTCTCTCTGGAAAATCTTACTGAGAATCTTTGGTACCCAACTATTGGGAACTTATTTCCTGCCCTAAATTTTACCCTGACCACCTGCTTCTCAGCTCAACCCTATTCTAATCAATCTGTTTCCTTCTGGTCCTATCATTCTAATCTATCTCTTTGCTCTGAATTCTTTACCCTGTCACCAACAGTCCTCTAAAGTTGATGTTTAATGTACTTTGTTTGGGGAGAAGGAGCCTTTATCAAGTTATGCTACACAGAGAAAATAGTACAAAGCTTGAATTTGGTGCCACAGAAACTTGTGTGGCTTTAGTACTTTTATCTTTTTTTTTCCAATTTAATTAACAATGAAGCTTTGTGAGGTTTTAATTGGACAATGTATAGCAATGCACCTATATACAGGGCCTGGCGTACCTTCTCTGTCATTCAGGATTTGGTCAGAGCAGCAAAACCATCAGAAATGAGATAGAATAAGGGATTAATTAGAGGGGCTTGACATTGTGCAAGTGTGGGAGTTGGTTAAACAATTTATGTATGGCTGTTGGTTTTGCATCTGGTGCTGGACCTGAAGTGAGCAGAGAGTTGGAAAGGAGAGATGGGTGTGAAGTGAACAAGAGCCAGGACAAGTTGTAATACAGGAGGATAAGCAG
Organism: Lipotes vexillifer; assembly: GCF_000442215.2. Taxonomy (NCBI): domain Eukaryota; kingdom Metazoa; phylum Chordata; class Mammalia; order Artiodactyla; family Lipotidae; genus Lipotes; species Lipotes vexillifer. The sequence goes on along the minus strand of NW_006797069.1, from coordinate 554,894 downwards.
GAACCAAATGATAAGCTGAAAATTGAGTTAATCTGTCACCACCACTAATACTATAATTCAGATGAGGCAGGTGACTTGTAGGAGAGGCTAACACTCTCTTTCAGAATCCTAAAAATGCACCTGGCTCAGGTGTTGGAGAAACGCAAGTAGGAGATAAGACAGAAGCCAACATGGCGAACCCCATATCCACAACAACATAGTGAGCTGAACTAGCATCTGACCTGCCAAGCAAAACAAGGCTCCTGATTCACTTCTAGAGTCCACTCCTTCCACGAATTTCCCTTGCCGTGAGCCCTCACCCAGAATTGTAAAGAGAAGAGAGTTCTAGGAAACACATTTCAAGCTTAGTTAAGCTGGCATAGTACAGAGACTCCAAATCCCTTTCTTTCTTCCCATTTGTGCTTCAAATCTATATCTCAAAAGGTATAGTAAAAAATTATATGTAAACTCTTTAGGTCTTGTTTAAATGACCTAATTGAATTGGCAATCTCTGATTCAATCAGCAAGGTGAGTTTATTCCATTTGTCAGAAAATTGGACATCTGCTCAACCCTCTTTTTGTCTTTGTTCTTTAAGCTGGATCAAGTTATTTCACTTCTCTTTGCTACAGTTATTGTGTGTCTAAGATTTAACACTGCTTTTGAGGCTATGACTATAGCAATTTTGTACTTCTTTCAAGCATGATGGGAGGATAATTGGTTTATGACATATGAAGCCCTTTTAAGCTTCTTCAGTGAGCAGGGGGGTGGGGGCATCACAGTACCAAAGTTCATAAAACTGTTCATTTAATTGTTTTTACTCATCCAGACCCACTGCCGATAATCCTGATATGAACACCATGCATTGTTCTTTCAAGGGCAGGGTTATTTTAGATTTAGAAAGGTCTCCAAAGCTTTTTAAACCTGTTTGAGCTCTGAAGGTCTGCAAGAGCAATGCATTTTCCACATTAAATAATACATTCAAGTGTAAGTGGTTTTCAAAGTGAGGAACTAAAGAAAAGGGTACCAGATGAAGCTGCTCTTGCTGTGTCTCCAAGGTGACTGTCACGTAGCAATGGGCCTGGCCCCCTGACAAGGCTGTTAACAGTGGCCTTGGTGGAGACTGACAGTGTAATCACTACAGCCCCCTTCAGAGCTGTTGCTCATAGACTAGATCTGACTAAATTCCTCGAAACATTGAGTTCAGTGGTAGAAAAGGAAATAGCCCACTGCCTGTATCAACCTTGAAATTTGAAATCAAATATAATATATTAATTTTCAAAAGAAAGAATCTCTTAAGAACTCAGGTTTGCAACATATGCAGGTGCTTTGCAGGGAGGAGAATCTTGGAAACACATTCTTGACCAACCTCTAAGCAACAGGAGGATAGGATTTTTAAATCCTACTTTAACTATTAATATTTAAAGATCTCAGTATCCCTTTTCCTGAAAAAAATGTAGTATTTCTTAGAATATTTGCAATGTCGAAGTGAAGAATTTATCTGTCATCCCTTTGAATATTGAATGTGTGTTTAAGCACCACATGGAAATGATTGGTAATTTTATTTCCAGTTTCTAAATTAATAGTTTCTAGATCTTCTGGCAACAGGTCTCTAATGTGTCATCTTATCATTTATCAAAGATAGACTACTATATTAGCAATTAATTATGGCCAAACACAAACCCAGTTAAGACCTCTAGTGATAGTCCAGAGGGAAATAAAAGGACCTGAAGTGTGGCAGTGGGGCCAGGAAGGAGGAGGTGGAATTGAGATTTCTTGACTTTGATGGTCGGGGAATGTACAAAAAAGCCAATTTGGAGGTTTCTAGCTTGGGCCATTGGGTAGATGGTAATGCAGTGATCTGAGAAAAAAATGGAGGAAGAGAAGCAGGCAGGAGATGAAAAGATCAGTTTGTAGCCAATATCTGGAACTAACTGCCGCATCACTGGGTTCATCTGTGGAAGTTCTGAGTGGCTTTCCCATCAGTATCCATCCTCCTGAGCACCAACAAAAACAGTCTAACCTCCCACCGTCTGCATTTAGTGAGGAGAATCGCAGCTGCTTTCCACGTCCCCACAGTTGGAAAGCCCCGTGATGCTGTCAGCATTTCAGAGTGGTTGGTTGGCACTGGTTCAGTTTGTGGGTGGATTTTATTGTTGTTAATGATAGTGCTGTTGGCTGTTTTCAGGGCTAGTGATTTGTCCGCTACTTGGCATAGGATGCAAAATTGCTGAAATCAGGGCACCTGGGGGAGAATCTTAAAATCGTGCCCTTTTAAAATGTTAACTAATGAACTTCAGTTTGATATTTTACCAGAGCCCGTGGGATTATGGGTGATAAAAACTAAAAACATAAGGTTGATGTGCTGGAAGCAATGATAAAATTTGCTTTTATGCACTTTTAGAAAATGCATAAACGTTCCAGGTCAGGTGGCACAGTAGCTGTCATAATGTGTTGTCATAATGTGTTGTCATCTTCAGGTCCTTTTATTTCCCTCTGGACTATCACTAGAGGTCTTAACTGGGTTTGTGTTTGGCCATAATTAATTGCTAATATAGTAGTCTATCTTTGATAAATGATAAGATGACACATTAGAGACCTGTTGCCAGAAGATCTAGAAACTATTAATTTAGAAACTGGAAATAAAATTACCAATCATTTCCATGTGGTGCTTAAACACACATTCAATATTCAAAGGGATGACAGATAAATTCTTCACTTCGACATTGCAAATATTCTAAGAAATACTACATTTTTTTCAGGAAAAGGGATACTGAGATCTTTAAATATTAATAGTTAAAGTAGGATTTAAAAATCCTATCCTCCTGTTGCTTAGAGGTTGGTCAAGAATGTGTTTCCAAGATTCTCCTCCCTGCAAAGCACCTGCATATGTTGCAAACTCTTACACTTTATCCTCTGCATAGGATTGTGTTTGTTCAGACTCTCAATTGCATTAAGCTGCTCCTTATTAGAATAAAATATACTCAGTTCCATAAATACCAAACTAAATTCACTTGGGTATTTTAATACTGGTTTTTATGCCCAATCTTAATAAGCTCAGATGCACAGCTGCATTAAGTGACAGTTGAGATGTCCTTTACCTTCTTATATAATGAGTAGAGAATGGGGTTTCATAAATACTGACTTTCATGAATATTGTGTGGGTGTGTTATACATTTAAATTTTTTTCCTGTCTACACAGGAAAAGTATAACTTTTAATAGAGTGGCCCTGTCCTTGCATTCTTACTTTTGTATTATTCAGAATACCTGCCTATGTTTAGAATGCATTCAGAATATTGGTTATAGTTGTTACTCTCTATTTGGAGGAAAATGGAGTAAGAAGGAAAATCAGGCTTTCTAAAACATGTTTGGGAAAATTAAATGGATGTATATCTTTTAAGATATCTGAACATGTCATCTTTTAAAAACTTAAGCCAACTCCCAGTTCTTGCCAAGATTATCTTACTATAAATAAAAATTTGATTTACTTATCTTTAAAGTTCTTTAAAGTTTGGTACTATGAGCATCCCTTTGCCTCACCCCTGGGCAGTCTGCATCATTTAATTCTTCCTTCAAGTGCTCTCTCTTATCCATCCGTTCCATTCACGTAGGTCTTCATCACATCACCTCTGAAATTACTGAAAGGCTTTTTAGCAGGACTTCTTGCTACTAGTCTAGTCACTTTTCATTGTCGTATGCCAGTTTAATCTTCTTTAAAATAAATTTCTTCATAATATTCCTCTTTCAAAAACTGTCTGAGTTCCTTTTTCTTACTATGCAGATATGAAATTGAATCTTTTAGCACTCAAGGATTTTTCACAATCAGAATTATCTCCCTAATTCAATATTTGTATCACTCATCCATTACTCATAAACTGGCATTTTTATTGTTCAATGGCATATCCCTCTTTCCTTTCCCCATGATTTTCCCTTGTTGAAAGTGCCTCCCAACTCCTCTGCCTTTCCGAACTGTACCCACCCTTCCACATTCTGCCTCCAGTCCCACTCCCTTTTGACACTCCCTTGGAACCTTCTCTGACTTAATAATCTCTACCATGCAGTTTAGTATTTAATTAAATGCTATTTTAACATATAGAACTCTGAGGTATGAACTTTCACTGTTTAAAAACTTTAAATTGTGGAAAAGTATTTCAACACGTGCAAAAGTAGACAATTTAGTAAAATAAGCATCTAAATATTCAATTGCCTGCCTCCAAAAAGGACCAACTCCTAGCTAGTCTTGTTTGACCTATGCGCCACCTCTTTTCCCTGCCTTAGTATTTCAGAGTAAACCTCAGAAATCATTGCATTTTATTTTTAAATATTAGTAATGTGAAACAAACTTTTTGGCAGCACTGTCTACCTGTTTTTAATTGCCCTGGGCACCTGAATCTATCCTGCAATAATCAGGAGGTACCTACCCAATCCAAAGAGCTATCTCTATCTTCATATTCATAACCATATCTATAACCTATCTATATCTGTATCTATATTCACATGCATATGAATATATTTATATTCATATCTATATATCTATAGCTATATATATAAATAGGTATATCTGAACCTGTAACTCTATCTCTGTATCATGTCTGTCTGTCTATATCAATCTATATACCAGAAGGGATTCACAAGCAAAAGATTTGAACAAGCTGAAGCTGTGTTATGGAATGAAGAGACTTCACATTCTGCTATTCATTTAGCACAATCATAAATAGCTATTATAAATGATATCTTTCCCACAATAAGTACCTCATACTTGTTTGCTTCCTTATTAAATAAGCATCTTCTCTTCTTATATAATTATACAGATGCTCTCTGAGAGTTCCATGCTGCATTTGACCCACATTAATCTATCCTGAGATGCTCAGTAATTTTATCAAGGCCCTTGCCAGGTATTCTTAACTGATACATGAACAAATATTCCCAGTTCACTTTTACACCTTCATCAACCACAATACTAAGGAAGCTTCGGGTCCCTGTAAGATGCTCTGCAAATGCCTGCCACTGATTACTATTGCTCTGGGAAGGAGTGCTCTCCTTGTATCTCACTGGAACCAAGGTTGATCTGAATTCTTTGAAGTCTTTGACCAGTTTCTTCTTTGTTCCACCTTTCTGTTTTTCGTAACTGTATTTTCTTTTCTAGTTGATAGGTAAGAGATACTCCTCTAGGCCAGATGAATAACTTCCCAATTACACTAGCTGACAGTAGTTCTCCCATTTATTGGAAGGTAGAAATGCAAATGTCAGGACACCACCATGACTGTTTCAGTGCAGGGTATTCCTGTTAACTCACTCATGTGTAGACTTCCCTTAGGGGAAAATTTTGAATGGTATCCCCAACTCCTTCTCTGGCAGCAACCATGTTTTATACTTCAATCCAAAGAACACTTCTGAGTACTTATCATGTGCCAGATATTTTATTAGATGTTGGGTCTTTTGGGGTTAAAAAAAAAATCACTGTCCCTTCTACTGAGGGCCTTACAGACAAAGAAAATAATTTGTTTAATAGGGTATTGATCATGCCATTTTTTTTCAATATCTCTCAATCCAACCATTCTGTGTTACAGCTGTCCCCAGTTTCCTTTAACTTCTCTGATCATTCATATTTTGTTCCCACTGCAGGCTCCTTTTTTTCCATCAATTCCTCAAATGTTGGTGTGCTCCCATACTCTGTATTTTGTCTTCCTCTCTCTCTGTTGTCCATATTCTCCCAGCGTGATCTCATATACTCTATCCTGGTGATTAATATTGGTACTCCTAACTAAAATATCTCCTTTGCATTCCAAACCCACATATTTCCAATTTGCGGGACATCTTTTCTTTTTCCACGAAATCTTTTACTCTTCTGCCACTGGCACTCCATACCTCCACCAAAGTCTGGCTGTTAGCCCAGATGCTCCTCCGTTCACTCCCTATGTGCAGCCCTTGACAATTCTTTTTTCTCTTTCATTTCTCAAATTCATTTCTTCTCCCATTTTCCATTAACACTTCAATTTTACTAGTTGCAGCTCTCTTTTCTCTTCCCTGGGATATTACCAAAACTATCAGATATTCCTGTCTCCTCTTGTCTTCTCTAATTCATTCTTCATACCACAACAGCCTTCATATACTATTCCATAAAACATAAAGCACAAAAGTAAAGTATAATATTTCCCTGATTAAATGATTCTCAGTTACCTATGTGATAAACTCATATTCCCTATTTAGGACAGGCTCTCCAAATTCTGACTCCGTCTACTTCTCCAGTCTTATTTCATGATTCCACCTCTCCCTACTTTCACATCCCATCTCCACCAACATACAAACATTCACCCAAATCACATGCATGACTTCCCTATCTTTTCTCATGCCTGGGAATCCATTCTGGTACTTTCCCAAGAGAACACATCTTCATTTTCTAAGACTTTGTTCATTTATTTATCTTTTAACCTGAAGTGTTTCCTTCTGCTTATGTAGATTTGATTTCTCACATATTGTACCTCCACTGTGCTGTATACATAATTTCATAAAGCACCAAAGCTGCACTATTGCATTGTCTGTTTGCACATATGTCTTCTACTATAATAGGTTAATTGAAGACAAGAACAAGGTTAAATTCACCTCTGAACTCCTGATACCTAACGGAGCACCTAGTTTATGGAAAACACTAAATGAATGTTTATTGACAGATGGGATGGAAGAATGATGCAAAACTTCCTGTTTATTTAATGTTATTCAATTCCATATTTGTGTGTTTATAAACTTTGTCTTTTGAGGCCTTGATATTCGATTCTCTGAAGAATCTCTACCAGTCTACTCTCCTTGAAGTGACTAATATTGTGATATGATAGTTAACTTTGCTTCTTCAGATGTTAAAAGGAGCATGTTAAAAGTTAGCCATTTTGAGTCTAAAGGTTTTTTTTGTTTTGTTTTGTTTTTTTGTTTTTTTGTTTTTTGCGGTACACGGGACTCTCACTGTTGTGGCCTCTCCCGTTGCGGAGCACAGGCTCCAGACGCGGAGGCTCAGTGGCCACGGCTCATGGGCCCAGCCTCTCCGCGGCGTGTGGGATCTTCCCGGACTGGGGCACGAACACATGTCCCCTACATCGGCAGGTGGACTCTTAGTCACTGCGCCACCAGGGAAGCCCGCGTCTAAAGGTTTTGAAGGAAACATAATTTAAACTTCATGCTGGGTCTTACCACTGAGTGTAGTGGACACGTGGATTTATTTATTTATTTATTTGTTTGTTTGTTTGTTTATTTATTTATTTATTATTTTTGTGGTATGCGGGCCTCTCACTGTTGTGGCCTCTCCCGTTGCGGAGCACAGGCTCCGGACGCGCAGGCTCAGCGGCCATGGCTCAGAGGCCCAGCCGTTCCGCAGCATGTGGGATCTTCCTGGACCGGGGCACGAACCTGTGTCCCCTGCATGAGCAGGTGGACTCTCAACCACTGCGCCACCAGGGAAGCCCCGACACGTGGATTCTTTGACTGCCCGGCATCTGCCTTCCCTTCCTATGTTTCCACTATATGTCTTGGTAGGAGGTAACGCCTGAATCCTACCACAATTCCAGAAAGCCAGTTAATTCAGGTTAAAGCTTCTCTCATGAATGAGATCTAGCCTTGGCTAACAAGATCAAGATCCTCCTGGCATTTTAAATTTGAGGGAGTCACACAAAATTCAGAGACAGCGGGATGCATTCATTTGTGCAGAAGCCACATCTATTTCCCAGGTTGGGTAGCCGTGTCCGTTTCATCTCCAGTGGCAGAGGAAGAAATATCTTCACATAACATTTCTTGGGGTCCTGGTACCTGCCTGATATTTCCTTGCTCCTGCTTGTTTTCATTTCATTTGCTAGACTACTGAGGAGTTTCCTAAATTCATCCAATCTTTTTGATAAAATCCTTCAGCTTCAATTGACCAGAGTCAATTTTTGTTTCTTTCTGCTAACAAAATTTACTGATAACTATTGGTGAATTTTATTTATGTAAAACTCTTTAAGTGGAAGGCTATGTGCTAGTATGCCTCTCATTTAAAATGGATGTATTTAATTCACTGAATACACTGAGCACAGTTATTCCAAGTAATGAATACAGAAGCAAAATATTCTAACACAACGCCAGAGAGCAGACTCTGTGGGTAAATGACGTAAGTAATTTATGGACAATAGCCACTGCTTTGCCTTCAGATATTTATCTCTTTTGTATGCCTTTCCCCAGGTGCCATCTGAAAGGGGAATAGTAAGCAACTAATGAAGGTGTTCTCTGTGGTATTATAAGCAGTCTCAAGAATAAGGAATAGAGCAATTGTCTGCAATCATAAGCAGATGTTGCAAAGCTCTATAAGCCTTAATGGCTGTTGTTCAATAAAGCTTTTTAGGAGGAAAAAAAATCAATAACACTAAAATAAATTGTCTATGGGAAACATTTACTCGCCATTTTTCATGAGAAAATTACTGTATGGAGACAAAATTGTGCTCTTTGGATACAGTTAGAAAGTTGAAAAGCTAAAGGGATTGTGTTTATACTTGCATGTTTGGCTTCTGTGAGTTTTATGAATTATCATTGGGACATCTACAGAGCCTTTACGAGTGAAAACTATGCATGATGTTAGACTTTAAGCAACCTAAACAATGTGAAAGGAAAACTACATCCTGTTCAGCTGAAATCACGTAGTACTAAATGGAGATGTGGGCCTCAAGATTTGAATATGTCAAAACTATAGATTCCTTCCTCTCTCTTAAATTGGACCCCTGGTGGCTACAGGAAAAGCGAGCAATCTGTGTGTGAAGCCATCTAGATATTTTCCTCCTATTCATACAACAGATTCATGAACAGGCCAGGCTGTAAATTAACTAGGAGATGCTGGCATCTTAGCCATATTTTGAAAGCGAAACCTTGTAGTCTCTACCAGTGTTTCCCAAAGGGTGGCCCTGTGACCACATACAACAAAGTCACTTGGGATGCTTATTAAAAGTGTAGATTCCTTATCCCCACCCTACAAACTCGAATTAGGGAGTAGTCTTTACATGTGTCTATGATGCTACACTCTCTAGTATTAATCATTGATAACATCTCTCTCCTCTTAAATAACCTCCCTAGGACCAGAGTTAATTCTAATCAAAATGTGAATAAGTACAGATTTATATGCAGAACCTTATTTCCTGCCCAGTCCCCTCCCTTCCCAACTCATTTGGCAGGCATATCTTAGCCACTTCCCTACCCTTTTCCACATAATCCATTATCTGTTGCTTCTCCTAATGCCATATGCTTTCTGTGACCCCAGGCACTCAGAATTTGGCCATCACATTCCTCAAACTCTATTCTTCCATTAAAACAACTCTCCTAAGTTTTCTCCCCATAGCCAAGTCATCCAAAGCAATAAGGAACTATCGACAATCTACTCTGTAATTAATTGAGAGGGCTGAAGAAAATACCTAAATAATCCTTCCATCTTGAATGATACTCAAGTATTTAACAGACCCTCCCCTGCGCAAAGCACCTCATCAGCCGTCTCTTCCAAGGGAGTCAATAATCACATAAGATTTTGCAGCTAGTGTTCTTTTAATAAATATTTGTTAAAAGAATGATGGAAATTACAATCCAGGTTGAAGGGAATGGTAACATGGTGGTAAGCCTATGAGAGAAATAAAGCCTCTAGTACAGGAAAAGGAAGTGAAAAAGGCTTGCCAGTGACAGGTAAATTATTTAATAGAAGTGAAGTCAGAATGTACTGTGCTGAATGCTCCAAAAACGTCATTAGCCAAAGAAAGCAGAGAGATATCTACTGCCTGTGTGAGGGGGTGGGTGGTGGGGAGTAGAGTGTGTGGTACGTGAGTGGTGCAGCAGGGCAAGAGAATTTTAAAATACATCTTAAAGTGCAGTGGTTGAGAGTCCGCCTGCCGATGCAGTGGACGCGGGTTCGTGCCCCGGTCCGGGAAGATCCCACATGCCGCGGAGCGGCTGGGCCCGTGAGCCATGGCCGCTGAGCCTGCGCGTCCGGAGCCCGTGCTACGCAACGGGAGAGGCCACAGCAGTGAGAGGCCCGCGTACCGCAAAAAAAAAAAAAAATCTTAAAGGAACTTAGGTAAGATTTCACTTGATATACCGAAAGGGATGCGAGATGGAGGAAACAGCACTGAACTTGGACACGTAGAGGTCTAAACTGGAGGTGAGAAGGAGGGAGCTGGCACTGGAATCATTAAGGAAGAGGTATCTAAAGTGAATTGACTACAGCTCTACACAGGTGTGTGGGAGGGGAAGCTGGCTCTGCTTTCAAGTTCAGCTGACAATAAATACGTTGGTAGTTTGAGTGTGATAATAAGCCTGTTATTTTCTCTGAAAGTCCTGCTCAGGTAGAGTTTTGGCCTCTTACACCTCCCATGCATTAGTGAAAACACAACTCCTGTTATCCATTATTTGCTGAAAGTACCCACGTGGTGATTGTCTTAATACTGGAATTGCCCAAGTAACATTTTTGGGAAATGGAGAAAGGATGTTTGAAAAATGCAGTCTGCTCTTCCTTTGAAATGGGAAGCCTAACATTCTTAGTGATACTAGAAACCAGAGATCCTTAATTTGATTTCTTTCCACCACAGATAAAAACATCATGATTGTTTTGCTGCTTTAGTGAGGAGAAAGAGTTACCCATAGGCAAAAAACTGTAGGGGGAAAAGGCAGGAGAAAATTAGAGTTATTTACAAATAAAGAAACGAAGAATCAAACCACATTTGGCAGGACCAGTCATTATCCAGGAGGCATTTACTGTTTAAGTGGCAGAGTCTGTTAATCCAATAATAATATTTAGGAAGAAAGTGTAATATCTTTTTAACATAAATATATCTTCCTATCAGTGTAATTTTTTTTGAATTTCTGAATTTTATTTTATTATTTTTTTTATACAGCAGGTTCTTATTAGTCATCCATTTTATACACATCAGTGTATACATGTCAAACCCAATCTCCCAATTCATCACATCACCCGCACCCCACCCCCACCCCTTCCCCCATTGGTGTCCATACATTTGTTTTCTACCTCTTTGTCTCAATTTCTGCCCTGCAAGCTGATTCATCTGTACTATTTTTCTAGGTTCCACTTATATGCGTTAAAATGCGATATTTGTTTTTCTCTTTGTGACTTACTTCACTCTGTATGACAGTCTCAGGATCCATCCACGTCTCTACAAATGACCCAATTTCGTTCCTTTTATGGCTGAGTAATATTCCATTGTATATATGTACCACATCTTCTTTATCCATTCTTCTGTTGTTGGGCATTTAGGTTGCTTACATGACCTGGCGATGGTAAATAGTGCTGCAGTGAACATTGGGGTGCATGTATCTTTTTGAATTATGGATTGCTCTGGGTATATGCCCAGTAGTGAGATTGCAGGGTCATATGGTAATTCTATTTTCAATTTTTTAAGGAACCTCCATACTGTTCTCGATGGTGACTGTATCAATTTACATTCCCACCAACAGTGCAAGAGGGTTCCCTTTTCTCCACACCCTCTCCAGCATTTGTTGTTTGTAGATTTTTTGATGATGCCCATTCTAACTGGTGTGAGGTGATACCTCATTGTAGTTTTGATTTGCATTTCTCTAATAATCAGTGATGTTGAGCAGCTTCTCATGTGCTTCTGGACCATCTGTATGTCTTCTTCGGAGAAATGTCTATTTAGGTCTTCTGCCCATTTTTGGATTGGGTTGTTTGTTTTTTTAATATTGAGCTGCATGAGCTGTTGATATATTTTGGAGATGTATCCTTTGTCTGTTGATTCATTTGGAAATATCTTCTCCCACTGTGAGGGTTGTCTTTACATCTTGCTTATGGTTTCCTTTGCTACAAAAAAGTTTTTAAGTTTCATTAGGTTCCATTTGTTTATTTTTGTTTTTATTTCCATTACTCCAGGAGGTGGATCAAAAAAGATCTTGCTGTGATTTATGTCAAAGAGTGTTCTTCCCATGTTTTCCTCTTAAGAATTTTATAGTGTACGGTCTTACATTTAGGTCTGTAATCCATTTTGAGTTTATTTTTGTGTATGGTGTTAGGGAGTGTTCTAATTTCATTCTTTTACATGTAGCTGTCCAGTTTTCCCAGCACCACTTATTGAAGAGACTGTCTTTTCTCCATTATATATCCTTGCCTCCTTTGTCATAGATTAGTTGACCATAGGTGCGTGGGTTTATCTCTGGGCTTTCTACCTTGTTCCATTGATCTATATTTCTGTTTTTGTGCCAGTACCATACTGTCTTGATTACTATAGCTTTGTAGTATAGTCTGAAGTCTGGAAGCCTTATTCCTCCAGCTCCGTTTTTTTCCCTCAAGACCACTTTGGCTATTCGGGGTCTCTTGTGTCTCCATACAAATTTTAATATTTTTTGTTCTAGTTCTGTAAAAAATGCCATTGGTAATTTGATAGGGGTTGCATTGAATCTGTAGATTGCTTTGGGTAGTATAGTCATTCCAACAATATTGATTCTTCCAATCCAAGAACATGGTATATCTCTCCATCTGTTTGTTTCATCTTTAATTTCTTTCATCAGTGTCCTATAGTTTTCTGCATACAGGTCTTCTGTCACCCTAGGTAGGTTTATCCCTAGGTATTTTATTCTTTTTGTTGCAATGGTAAATGAGAGTGTTTCCTTACTTTCTCTTTCAGATTTTTCATCATTAGTGTATAGGAATGCAAGAGATTTCTGTGCATTAAATTTGTATCCTGCAACTTTACCAAATTCATTGATTAGCTCTAGTCATTTTCTGGTGGCATCTTTAGGATTCTCTATATATAGTATCATGTCATCTGCAAACAGTGACAGTTTTACTTCTTCTTTTCCAATTTGTATTCTTTTTATTTCTTTTTCTTCTCTGATTGCCGCTGCTAGGACTTCCAAAACTATGTTGAATAATAGTGGTGAGAGTGGACATCCTTGTTTCATTCCTGATCTTACAGGAAATGCTTTCAATTTTTCACCATTGAGAATGATGTTTGCTGTGGGTTTGTCATATATGGCCTTTATTATGTTGAGGTAGGTTCCCTCTATGCCCACTTTCTAGAGAGTTTTTATCATAAATGGGTGTTGAATTCTTTCAAAAGCTTTTTCTGCATCTATTGAGATGATCATATGGTTTTTCTTTTTCAATTCGTTAATATGGTGTGTCACATTGATTAAGTTGAGTATATTGAAGAATCCTTGCATCCCTGGGATAAATCCCATTTATCATGGTATATGATCCTTTTAATGTGTTGTTGGATTCTCTTTGCTAGTATTTTCCTGAGGATTTTTACGTCTATATTCATCAGTGATATTGGTCTGTAATTTTCTTTTTTTGTAGTATCTTTGTCTGGTTTTGGTATCAGGGTGATGGTAGCCTCATAGAATGAATTTGGGAGTCTTCCTTCATCTGCAATTTTTTGGAAGAGTTTGAGAAGGATAGTGTTAGCTCTTCTGTAAATATTTGATAGAATTCACCTGTGAAGCCATCTGGTCCTGGACTTTTGTTTGTTGGAAGGTTTTTAATCACAGTTTCAATTTCATTACTTTGATTGGTCTGTTCATATTTTCTATTTCTTCCTCATTCAGTCTTGGAACCTTATACCTTTCTAAGAATTTGTCCATTTCTTCCAAGTTGTCCATTTTATTGGCATAGAGTTGCTTATAGTAGTCTCTTAGAATGCTTTGTATTTCTGCGGTGTCTGTTGTAACTTCTCCTTTTTCATTTCTAATTTTATTGATTTAAGTCCTCTCCCTCTTTTTCTTGATGACTCTGGCTAATGGTTTATGAATTTTGTTTATCTTCTCAAAGAAGCAGCTTTTAGTTTTATTGATCTTTGCTATTGTTTTCTTTGTTTCTATTTCATTTATTTCTGCTCTGATCTTTGTGACTTCTTTCCATCTGCTAACTTTGGGTTTTCTTTGTTCTTCTTTCTCTAGTTCCTTTAGGTGTAAGGTCAGATTATTATTTGAGATTTTTTTGTGTCTTGAGGTAGGCTTGTGTAGCTATAAACTTCCCTCTTAGAACTGCTTTTGCCGCATCCCATAGGTTTGGGATTGTCGTGTTTTCACTGTCATTTGTCTCTAGGTATTTTTTGATTTCCTCTTTGATTTCTTCAGTGATCTCTTGGTTATTTAGTAATGTATTGTTTAGCCTCCATGTGTTTGTGTTTTTTACATTTTTTCCCGTAATTGATTTGTAATCTCATAGTGTTGTGGTCAGAAAAGATGCTTGATATGATTTCAATTTTCTTAAATTAACTGAGGCTTGATTTGTGACCCAAGATGTGATCTATCCTGGAGAATGTTCTGTGAGCACTTGAGAAGGAAGTGTAATCTACTGTTTTTGGATGGAATGTCCTATAAATATCAATTAAATCTATCTGATCTACTATGTCATTTAAAGCTTTTTTTTCCTTATTTATTTTCTGTTTGGATGATCTGTCCATTGGTGTAAGTGAGGTGTTAAAGTCCCCCACTATTATTGTGTTACTGTCGATTTTCCTTTTTATAGCTGTTAGCAGTTGCCTTATGTATTGAGGTGCTCCTATGTTGGGTGCATATATATTTACAATTATTATATCTTCTTTGTGGATTGATCCCTTGATCATTATGTAGTGCCCTTCCTTGTCTCTTGTAACATTCCGTATTTTAAAGTCTATTTTATCTGATATGAGTGTTGCTACTCCAGCTTTCCTTTGATTTCCATTTGCATGGAATATCTTTTTCCATACCCTCACTTTCAGTCTGTATGTGTCCCTAGGTCTGAAGTGGGTCTCTGGTAGACAGTATATATATGGGTCTTATTTTTGTATCCATTCAGTGAGCCTGTGTCTTTTGGTTGGAGCATTTAATCCATTCACGTCTAAGGTAATTATCGATATGTATGTTCCTATTACCATTTTCTTAATTGTCTTGAGTTTGTTTTTGTAGTTCATTTTCTTCTCTTGCATTTCCCCTTAGAGAAGTTCCTTTAGCATTTGTTGTAGAGCTGGTTTGGTGGTGATGAATTCTCTTAGCTTTTGCTTGTCTGTAAAGCTTTTGATTTCTCCACTGAATCTGAATGAGATCCTTGCCTGGTAGAGTAATCTTGGTTGTAGGTTCTTCCCTTTCATCACTTTAAGTATATCATGCCACTCCCTTCTGGCTTGTAAAGTTTCTGCTGAGAAATCAGCTGTTAACCTTATGGACATTCCCTTGTATATTATTTGTCGTTTTTTCCTGGCTGCTTTCAATAATTTTTCTTTATCTTAAATTTTTGCCAATTCGATTACTGTGTGTCTCAGTGTGTTTCTCCTTGGCTTTATCCTGTATGGGACTCTCTGCGCTTCCTGGACTTGGGTGGCTCTTTCCTTTTCCGTGTTAGGGAAGTTTTCGACTATAATCTCTTCAAATATCTTCTTCAGTCCTATCTCTCTCTTCTCCTTCTGGGACCCCTATAATGTGAATGTTGTTCTTTCATCACTTTAAGTAGAGGTCTCTAAGCTGTCTTCATTTCTTTTCATTCTTTTTTTTTTTTTTTTTTGGGGTCCGCAGGCCTGTCACTGTTGTTGCCTCTCCCATTGTGGAGCACACACTCCAGACTTGCAAGCTCAGTGGCCTTGGCTCACGGGTCCAGCCACTCCGCGGCATGTGGGATCTTCCCGGACCAGGGCATGAACCTGTGTGCCCTGCATCAGCAGGCAGACTCAACCACTGCGCCACCAGGGAATCACATTCTTTTTTCTTTATTCTGTTCTGCAGCAATGAATTCCACCATTCTGTCTTCCAGGTGACTTATCCGTTCTTCTGCCTCAGTTATTCTGCTATCGATTCCTTCTAGTGTAGTTTTCATTTCAGTCATTGTATTGTTCATCTCTGTTTGTTTGTTCTTTAATTCTTCTAGATCTTTGTTAATCATTTCTTGCATCTTCTCGATCTTTGCCTTCATTCTTTTTCCGAGGTCCTGGATCGTCTTCACTGTCATTATTCTGAATTAGTTTCCTGGAAGGTTGCCTATCTCCACTTCATTTAGTTATTTTTCTGGTGTTTTATGTTTTTCCTTCATCTGGTACATAGCCCTCTGCCTTTTCGTCTTGTCTGTCTTTCTGTGAATGTGGTTTTTGTTCCACAGGCTGCAGGATTGTAGTTCTTCTTGCTTCTGCTGTCTGCCCTCTGGTGGATGAGGCTATCTAAGAGGCTTGTGCAAGTTTCCTGATGGGAGGGACTGGTGGTGGGTAGAGCTGACTGGTGCTCTGGTGGGCAGAGCTCAGTAAAAGTTTAATCTGCTTGTATGCTGGTGGGTGGGGCTACGTCCCTTCCATGGTGGTTGTTTGGCCTGAGGTGCCCCAGCACTGGAGCCTACCCGAGCTCTTTGGTAGGGCTAATGGCAGACTCTGGGAGGGCTCACGCTAAGGAGTACTTCCCAGAACTTCTGCTGCCAGTGTCCTTGTCCTCAAGTTGAGAGACAGCCACCCCCTGCCTCTGCAGGAGACTCTCAGACACTAGCAGGTAGGTCTGGTTCAGTGTCTATGGGGTCACTGCTCCTTCCCCTGGGTCCCGATGTGCACAGTACTTTGTGTGTGCCCTACTGTTTTCCCAGTTCTGTCAAAGTCCTGCAATCAAATCCCACTAGCGTTCAAAGTCTGATTCTCTAGGAATTCCTCCTCCCGTTGCCGGAACCCCAGGTTCGGAAGCCTGACATGTGGCTCAGAACCTTCACTCCAGTGGGTGGACTTCTGTGGTATAAGTGTTCTCTAGTTTGTGAGTCACCCACCCAGAAGTTATGGGATTTGATTTTATTGTGATTGCACCCCTCTTACCATCTAATTGTGGCTTCTCATTTGTCTTTTGATGTGGGGTATCTTTTTTGGTGAGTTCCAGTGTGTTCCTGTCAATGATTGTTCAGCAGTTAGTTGTGATTCCAGTGTTCTTGCAAGAGGGAGTGAGAGCATGTCCTTCTACTCTGCCATCTCGAACCAATCTCCCTCCCTATCAGTTCATTTAGCACTTCACATATTTCTGAGATTTAGATTTTTAAAAATCTATCTACAAATTCTGTCCTTATATTAAACTTGCCTTTTTGGTCTCTGAGAAAATTTCTCATATGTACTTTGATTCAGTTACATTTCTTCCTGGATTAGATTCGTTTTTGTTTTGTGTTGTTTTGTTTTGTTTTGTTTTTTGCTGTACGCAGGCCTCTCACTGTTGTGGCCTCTCCTGTTGCGGAGCACAGGCTCCGGACACTCAGGCCCAGTGGCCATGGCTCACGGGCCCAGCCGCTCCACGGCATGTGGGATCTTCCTGGACTGGGGCATGAACCCGTGTCCCCTGCATCGGCAGGCGGACTCTCAACCACTGCACCACCAGGGAAGCCCCTGGATTAGGTTCTTGGAATGAACCAATCATACCTAAGTATCTTGGAGAAGATTGATATGAATCCACCATATCAGTCACCTGGCCTCCCTTGTTTCAGTTTAAACATATCATCTTTATCCTGTTTGCCAGTTCATCTCACTATTTCTTTAGCTGTGCATAAAGAAATCAATTTTACTCCAGGATTGAGAAGAGATTGTTATCAAAGTATGCATATTTTTAGGTCCTAAACTGTATATGAAATAAGAAATTTGATTTTGTTTCCCTTAACACAGTTCATCATGTCTTATAAACTCAGTAAGAACACATAATATAAACAAGATAGCAAATAATCTACACATGACAGCATGTTGGCATTTATAATCTTTAAGGCTTTCAACTGCCACAAAAATAAACTAAATCTTTTAGTACTATTTCTAATTCTTATTATAATTAAAGTTAATTCTTTACTCCAAAGGGTAGGGAAACATATGTAATAATTCAACAGTGATATTAATTATTTAAGCTTTTATAACTCTTTAGAATTGTCAAAGTATTTTTCATGATTTTAAACTTATTTAATTTTCACAACCCCAAAACTAGGAAAGCAGGGCAGATATTCTTTCCTTTTGATGCATGTCATAGCTGAGCTGCTAAATGGCTAGGCTTAGGTCTGAAAGCCAGTAAGAGGCAAAGCCAGAACTCCCATCCTGGTGGGCTTCCGACTTCAGTGAGCAGTGTGCCAAAAGAGTGCATAAAGTAGTGTCTCCTGATTTTTATATAGGAATTCAGAATAAGGCTGCCACTAATGTAAAAAGGTACAAATATATTTCAGCAATGGATCTTTTAAATATATTCTAATTTTTGTAAAGTAGCTTGTAAGATAGTAAATATTTTTTTAATTTTCAAAAATTTTTATACAATTTTTAAAAGTTACTTTGCATTTATACTTATTACAGAATATTGGCTATATTCCCTGTGTGTTGTAGAATACATCTTTGTAAATAGTAAATAGTTTTTTTTTTGATAATAAAAATACAGCATAAATAGTAAAACAATAAAGTTAGGCAATTTCTTTTCAAACTTTATTACAAAATGCTTTGCAAATTTAGAAACTGGAAATCAGGATAAAAGCTTAATGACTAAAAGGTGTATACTGAATTAATATTAAGGAATTGAATAGTAAATTTTAATAGGGTAGATCGATTTAAGTACTTATTCTTAAATGGGAAAAAGTAAGATTAAAAAAGGAAGAAAACACTCATTTTATTATCACGTATTTTAGAAGCAAACACTGCAATTAGTATTAAAAAAATCATTATAACCTTTTAGTTTGTTTTCAGCAATTTAAAATTTCAATCATTTGGAATACCCTGAATATAAAAATCAGCCTGAAGCCACCAATTCATGAAAAACTCGAGCAAAATCCTTCATATTTTAAAATTATGATATATTTTAGTACTTCTTAATTTAAGCAAGGAAAATTATCACCATAATATATGACTTGCCTAAAGCCACTTGTATCTTTTCATTGGAGCTTTTGAGCAAAAAGAATGAATAAAGTTATGGATTGAAAATATGCTAATGTTTTATGAGAACACTAGAAGAAAAAAAAATCAGAAGTTGATATGAGACTTCATGAAGGCTTCAAAAAAGTTTCATGACCAAGAGCACCAAAGCACCTTGTTAACATAAGAAAGCACATACATATGTCAAGCAAATAATATGCAGAATGATTTTGGTGTCACCTTCCAGTTCTTTCTGTCTAAGGCTACTTCAGTGTATTTAGGAGAAATGTGTCTCCACATCTCATCAGATGTCTCTTCTTCCATGGTTCTGATTCTGAATTTCGGTGTTCTAAATTGACCTTCACTGGTCGATTACCTGGATAGTGCTAGGACAGCAATTTCAAGGAAATTCTCAGTCTCTCTTTGCATTTTTATAAAGTTCACAGTTTAAATACATCATCTGTTTAATTCTTATTTTGCCTTTAATTTGCTCTTTACAGTTCTGAGAATTACAACTTCAGGAGACATGTAACTTAACTCCTTCACTGTGTATTATCTGTAAAAATGTCTACAGAGATCCTATCCCAGGAAATATATATAGACTGTCATGCCTTTCAATAAAAAGAGCCTTTAACCCCTATCCTCCACACCCCACCATACTGCAAGAGTCATAGAGACCTCATTACCTACCATGCTGCACTCAGGAAACCCTGTCCATCTTGAAGACCATCCTCCCTTCGTCTTTTGATAACTGGAACACCAATAGGTTAGGAAAGGTGTTGGCCTTTTAAGCAAGGCATTGCTTAGCTTAAAGTGACGAATGAAATTTTAGGCATTGGGGCATGGTGAGTGGAAGATATTTATGAACAAAAAGGAAAAGCATTGCCACATATGGGTCACTTTCCATTCTTTTGCTAGATACCATCTTTAGAAAAATCTTCCTGGTTTCCATGGCTTTGCCTTACTGGTTATATTTCCTCATAGAGATGTAAAGATGAATATGATAGTCACTGATCTCATCTAAACATTCAAGTTCTTTTCTTTCTAGACAGGGAGCAAGATTAAACTTTCTTCTTTTGAAGTTAGGAGGGATTGTGTGACTTGCTTTGACCCATAAACTATGATCAGAAGTGTCATGAGTCACTTTCAAGCAGGTACCTTAAGAGTAAGCACACCAGTCACCATACTCCCTTTTCCCACCTTTGTAATCTTGGAAACACAGAGATAGAGCACCTTAATCTGAGTCCCTGAGTGTGGATGATATAGGGCAAAACTCCCTCCCCAGATGACTCAATGATAAACAAGTAGCAAGAATATGTGTTTATTGTTTTAAGCCAATGGTATGTTGGTGTGGTTTGTCCTTACAACAAAAGCTATCCTATCCTGACAGGTATAAGAATCAAGTTGAGGGCTTCCCTGGTAGTGCAGTGGTTGAGAGTCTGCCTGCCGATGCAGGGGACATGGGTTCGTGCCCTGATCTGAGAAGATCCCGCATGCCGTGGAGCAGCTGGGCCCGTGAGCCATGGCCACTGGGCCTGTGCGTCCGGAGCCTGTGCTTCGCAACGGGAGAGGCCACAACAGTGAGAGGCCCACGTACCGCAAAAAAAAAAAAAAAAAAAAAAAAGAATCAAGTTGAATACAGTGTAGAACTACTTCAAAAATGTTAAAGCTCACATAAACATAAGCTACCATTTCCATGGGAGATGCCTTTTGTTATTCATAAAACAGGCTCTAAGTTTCATCAGTTCATTGTAAGCAATTTGAGTTTTAAGTTCAGTCTTGATTTTTGTGCTTGATCAATCAATAAGAGTTTTGCTAGTAAATATATTGATGAACAGAGAATTCTGGAAGCTGCCTAAGTAACTTCTTTTGTTTCATCTTACTTTTTATTGTGGTAACTGGCTTATAGCATTATGTAAGTTTCATGTGTACAACAATATATTTCTACTTCTGTATATATTATAGCATGCTCACCACCAAAAAGTAGTTTCCATTTATCATCTTACTTTGCATCCCCTTTACCCATTTCAACCTCCCCTCCACCCGTTCCCCTTTGGTAACCACTACTCTGAACTCTATCCATGTGTTTGTTTTGTTTGGTTTGCTTTGTTCATTTATTTTGTTTGTTTTTTTACAATCTGTATATGAGTGAAATCATATGGTATTTGTCTTTCTCTGTCTGACTTACTTCATTTAGCGTAATACCCTCAAGATTCATCCATGTTCTCCCAAATGGCAAGATTTCATTCTTTTTTATGGCTAAGTAATATTCTATTGCATATATATACCATTACTTCTTTATCCATTCATCTATCACTGGACACTTAGGTTGTTTCCATGTCTTGGCTATTGTATATAATAATGTGATGAATATAGGGATGCATATATTTTTTCAAAGTAGTGTTTTTGTATTCTTTGGATGAATACCCAGAAGTGGAATAGCTGGATCATATGGTAGTTTTATTATTAATTTTTTAAAAATTTAAAGTGGGGCATTTTATCACTTTAAAGAGAAGCAGAGAAAGCTATTTGGTGGACAGCAGATAGTTCTAGGATAGAGATTGTCCTGATTTTCCACCCCAGGGATACATCAAGATTCATTAACAGAGCAAGAAGCTGTGGACAGTTTTGCTGGCCATCCTGAGAACCCAAGGCAATTTGGCCCTCGTGTGTGTTTTTGTCCCATCTCATTGTCTTCAGGTTTTTTGCTTGGTTATACAATATAGGTCCTGATTAGGTTGGGACAGAGTTTAGGGTAAAAAGCAGTTTCCGTGGATTTCAGGACTGCAGTTCTAAGCTATATTTAAAGTCACAGGTATATTTAAAGTGACTATTAATAGTCCAGGCTATTTGGAAGCCTGGAATAAGTAAGAGTTGTGTAACAATATAATGACTGAGAATCTAATGATTTAAAAAAAATAAAAAATAAAATGCATGTCAAAACGATAAAAGGCCATAAGATGTTTTTCCAGTATGTGCTTCTGAAAGGCTAGTATTTTCTCCTTTCTTCTCTCTGTTATATTTCTCTCCATGTAATTGAATTCCATCCTTCTGCTCCATTAACTTTCAAAAGAAGCTATATAACAGGTGCTAGACTCAGGCAATGTCAGAGCCCTACAAAGATCCATTAAGTAACAAACACTTAAAATATGTTAACAATTCATCAGTGCATTAAACATTTTGAAAAATGACTATTAGTAATTAGTCATGTTAAATGTTCAGTATATAAGGAAAATGACAGTTGTAACTCTTCCTGCCACCTTGAAAATAAGCAATATATTTATTGATCTGACCTTACAAAGTGAACTTCTAACCTACAGTTAACTGTTTTGACTCAATCTATAACGTTTTCCTATCATTATTTGATGTGTTTAATGGAACTTCTTATATCCTAATGTTAAGTGGTTGCTAAACTGTAAGTAGGCTTTTTTTTTCCCTAAAAATGATCCCTAATTATGGATATTTTAATTTCTACGGTAGCTCCTATGTGTAGAATAAGGTAGTCAATAAAAGCTTTCAAGGTCTGATCAGAAGAACAGTCGCTATTTTTCCTTAACCATACTGCTTGATTTACAAGAAAAAAGCTATTCTGTTTGATTATTTTCCTCCAAGGGTTATTTGCAGAGCATATGTGATGTAGGGCGCCATATTTCGGGGCTTTTTAAGGACAGTATTCTGATCTCTTAGGCTTAGCGAGCAGCGTTTTTTAAACTTGGGCAAGCAATAAAAGCATTCCTTCACTAGGGCAACCTGGGAGTCCAGGGAGTTCAGCGGCTTTCCCCTCAGAGGCATTCTGCCCAACCTGAAGTAAAATGCAGCATTAAGAGAATAAAACTACTGGGCTAAAGCAGGAGCAATGTACAAATGAGATACTCAGCTAACAAACTCAGTAGGAGAAAATATTTACACATTTTAATATGCTTAGTGTTCTATTTTTGTTTCTCACAGTACAACTGTGGGTGTGGAAGGTATCTGCTCAAACATGACCATCTGCTTGGAAGATCTATTTAAAATAAAGGTAAAATGCACGAGTGTAACTATATCAACACACACACGAAGACCGGTGTAGTTTTATTTTCTCTTGTAAAGTTTAAATTCCTAAACCTTTCTCATCCAACAAGCTGATAGTTTTTGACTCCAAACTTCCAGTTGACTGCCCTTCCTGAAATAGCCTTTGTGCTTCTTTAGTCTTTAAGCAGTTTGTGTTTTGCTTAGCTAGTCATCCCAGTTTTTTCCTTTTCTCCATTTCTGCTGAAAGAAAAATTGAGATGCGGCCAAACTCAATGATTCAGGGGACTCAGGGAGAAATGTTCTCACAAAATAGTCATTCTACTTCTTCAGACAAACCACTGGTGGTTCATTTCAGTGTGTGTCCAAGTTGCTGTTGTGTTGCTTGGCAAAATCATCTGAATTTTGAGATGGAAAAGCATCTAAGTTAGGTACACAGTAAAGTAGCCTAGCTAAGAAAAGAAAGTGAAAATTATGACAGTAAAAGCAGAAGAACATCATGAGAAAGGATTACAGTTACTGAAAAGTTAATGTATCAAGCTAATGAGATTGAAGATATTGACAAGTCTCATCACAACTCATTGGAAGGATTTTACTTGCTGATTCACTGATTTTTTCCCCCAAATGCTATTTCCCTACTCCAATAATGAGAATATTGTAAGCTTTAAACAGTGAAGTATCAATGTGAATAATAAGATTTTTAGTAGATTCACTAAATTGAAAAAAAAGGACCAGGTCATTATTATAGCCATCATATTGCAAATGCAACCTAAAAGCTATCACAAACATGAGACATATTGTATTTTTATTGGCTGTTGATATAGTAGGTAGGTCTGAGAAACATATCAGTTTAAGTGTATTATGTAATTATGGCAATTAAATATCTTCTGTGTTTAAGACAAAATGCAAGCTACTGTATGCTCCATTATATGCACAAATAAAAACCCATAGAAACAATGTAGAAGCTGGATAAGTTTACAAAGTCCTCACAGCCAGCATTGACTCATTACTGGTATTAACTCAAACTCACAATCAAAATTTACTTTTCAAATAATTCTTGAAAGCAAAGCCAGAAAATAATCTGAAAAGAGAGGATAAGAAACTCTGTAAAGTAAACCTACAAAACTTAATTCAGTGTAATGGTTCAGAAAAGTACTGTTGATTATGATTGAGCTTATTCACAGCTTAATCACAATCATTGTACGAACAGTTGACAATAGAAATACTTGTTATTTACATCGATGAATAGCAATCATTACCTTGTAGGTATTAATTGTGCACTTACCCTCTGAGCCTCATTTTCCTCATCTGTGAGGTGGGTAAAGTAATAATCCCTATTCCATAGAATTAACGTGAGGACCGACTGAAGTAATGCTCATAAAGTGGTAAGTCAAGTGTCTTGGTCATAGAAAGTTATTTAAAATAGAATCCAAATCATTTCTATGTCTTTCTAATTGCAATGAGAATAAAAATCAAATATACTATCAAGGCTTTTTATACCCTAAACATCTGACACTTGCCTACCTATCTCTATCTCATACTCTATTCCCTTTGCTCAGTATGTGCCAGCCACACATGCTGGCCTTCTTCTGGAAGCTTGAACACACCAAAGAAATTCTCAGTCCAGGACCATTGCCCCTCTTGCTGCCTTTTCCTGGAATGATCATTTTCTAGGCCTTTGAGAGGTGATCCTTTCATCAGTCAGCTCTCAACTCATTGGCTCCATCCTTTAAGAGGTCTTTCCTGACCAGAGGTCTAAAGCTATCCAACCCCTCCTCCAGCGTCAACCCTCTATGTCTCACTAACCTGGCTTATTTCCTTCATAGACTTTAACCATTGTTAAAAGGTGACTTTCAGAAAAAGGTAAAATTATAACCCTCAGGAAGACATAAAAATAAACATTTAAAGATTCTATTCTACTCCATACAGTGTTATAACCAGTTCAAAAGACAACCTGTAATAGGGAGCGTGGGAGGGAAATGCAAGAGGGAGGGGATATGGGAATATATGTATACTTATAGCTGATTCACTTTGTTATACAGCAGAAACTAACACACCATTGTAAAGCAATTATACTCCAATAAAGATGCTAAAAAAAAAAGACAACCTGTAAATCAGACAAATTTGTAGATCAGGCATATTGAAATGAATTTGCAAATGGAGATGAAACTGACTTTTTTGGCAGGGGGAGTGGAAGGAAATGGGGAAGAGAAGTCAATTGTACTTCTACTAGACGGGACAGAATTTGCAAGTGTACAAGAATAATTTTGCATTGCTATCAGTTGTCTACAATTTATAAAACTACAGTTACTGAAAGATGATGAATGATTAAAAGCAGATAAACTGGAGGGATATCCTCTTGACAGTGCATCATTTTCCATTGAAGCACAAGTATTTTCCGTACTATATATTAATTCATTTATTTATTTACTTGTTTATTTTCTATTTAACCCACTTACTCATTTATTGAAGACTGTCCTCATTGCAAGCTTCCTCAGGGCAGGGATTTTGATTTGTATACTGATGAATCCCAAATGCCTGGAACCATGCCTGACATATATTCTATAAATACAGTTTTAAAAAAAGGAAATACTTGATATATGCTTGTTTTCACTGCTTTATAGGTACCATTTTCACCTTTCTTGAAATTTGTACAATCTTGTTCACATTTTCATTGTCTTCCTCTTCCCCTGCTAACTTCAATAGCCTTAGAAACATGGACGTTTAGAGCTGAGGGGGAAACTCAGAAATCAATAAACTTCAAAAACTTTGTTTTATGGGTAGCATAATTGATGTCTTGAGTGATTTGACAAATGTTGTTAGCAGAGCCAGGGCTAAACCCTGCTGTCCTGGTATTCATCCCAGGGTTCTTCCCCAAAAAAGATTTTCTTAAATTTGAAAAATAGAGTAATTTCTTTTAATATGAATTAAAAGTCTAACTCAGAGAAGCACTGACTTATGAGCTCAAAGTATCAAAATATATTTCAATTGTACATTATCACCTCAAAAAACAAGTTTATTTTTATAATTGATAAAATATTAATTTAGATTATCATCAAAATAAAAACTGCAGATTAAAAAAAAATCCTCATCTCAAAAATCCTCAAGAATGTATGCATGGATTCAGGGTGAAGAAACACTGAACCCAATTATGACCCTCCAGCCAATCTGATATCACAGATTTGCAACCTTTTTTTCACTATCATTGCCTTCAAATAGATTTTAATTCTATAAATGTCTATAGTACTTGGATATTGAAAATAAGGTACAATGAGACAGCAAATATAAAAATTAAGAAGTTACAGGCATCTTGAAGAATTTTTGGTCTAATGAAAGAACTAAGACAAATATACAGTAATTATAACACTAGGAAAAATATGTGTATTAGTCACAGTTCTCCAGAGATACAGAATCTACAGGATATACACATGGAAAGAGATTTATTATAAGGGATTGCTCTTGGAGATCTGTATCTAGCAAGTTGGAGACCTGAGAGAGTCACTGTGTTACTGACCAGGGTTCTTGGCCTTCCCTAATCAATAGAAATTGATAAGAGGCCAGACAGGAAATTCTAGCCAGGCTTTTTTGGGGCTCCTGCTGCAGCAGGGAGGAGCAAAAACAAGTAACAGGTTTCCTCCGTCACTTGCTTGCTGGGGGAGGTGGTGAGCTGGTTCCTTATATGGGGTGAGGGTAGGGGTGGGGCCAGGGGTGGGGCCGGAGGCATGGCTTAGGTGGTTTGCCCACCCCTTTAGTGGTGTTGTGTGCAGGGGGCATGTACAGTACCCTGCTTTTGCTCCTGGTACCATGTTTTTGCTCCCGACTCTTCAGAAGTGGCAGTTGGGTTTTTGGTCTTTTTTGTAACTTTTTGTCCATGATTTTCCCCAGTGGTACATACATGCAGCTATTTTTAGTCCCTTAGAGTGTCTTTGTATTTTGTTGCTCAAGGAGATGTTTGTCCAGGTGCAAACACTGCAGCAAAGGGTCCCAGGTCCCAGATTCCAGTCTCTCTGAAGTGATATAGTTCCAGTTGGAATACATAGACCTGAGAATCAGGAGAGCTGATGATACTGTAAGTTCCTGTCCAGAATGGTAGGCTTTAGACCCAACAAGAACTGATTTTTCAGTTCAAGTCCAAAGGTGGGAAAAGACCAATATCCCAGCTCAATCAGTCAGGCAGGAAGAGTTCTCTCTCTCATGGGTGGGTGAGCCTTTTTGTTTATTCAGGCCTTCAACTGATTGGGTGTGGGTCTCCCACATTAAAGAGGACAATCTACTTTACTCAGTCTGCTGATCCAAATGATAATCTAATCCAAAAACATCTGCACAGACACCAGAATAATGTTTGACGAAATATCTGCATACTCCAAGTCCCAGTCAAGTTGATACATAAAATTTCCCAATACAATTTGTAACTTGTTGTTAAAAATAAAACTTAATTGCCTCAAAGGTTTAAAAGGTTTGAAACAAGAGTTCACTTCAGAAAAGAAGTTATTGATTTCCCTCATTTATTCTTCAATCCTATTGTTCACTCATCTGGTATTTATTGAGCAATTACATGGGAGAGTTTCCATTTAAAGACTGGGATTTCAACACAAAGCCCCACCCCTATAGAGAACGTATGCTCTGGCGATATGGACAGCACCTAGACCACAGAATCATGTAGCATTCCTCCCTGCTCTCCTGCTAAGATCTTGGCCTGGGTGTCTCCATTCCTGCACTTTTCACAGCTTTCTACCTGTCCTTTCTCTTGCTTGCCAATGTTCCTGGCAGATTAGCCATTGAATTCCTCCTCTGTTCACCCATTTCAAATATTCGTTAAGAAAGTTGGTGATTATTGGCTCAGCCTGGGTCTGTGGTCCTGCTAAGCCTTTTAATCTTCCTCCACCTTTATATTGTGCCCGCAGGTCATGTCCATATCTTGCTGTTGACCTTCACTGCACCTGGACCGCAAAAGACCCTCACAGTCACTGTGGAAGCCACACACATAGAGTCTGTGTGGTCCTCCATGCCCCATAATACCCTCAGTACTGTTCTACAGATTTTCTCTTTAGGGCAGGCCCTGTGTCACATGCCTTACAGACATTATCAAATTTTCACATCCTAGGAACCTTCAAGCTTGGGAGTTATTATGATCTCCATTTTGCATATGAGAAAATGGAAACTTTAAGAGGCTAAAAAAATCTTCAAGGTCACACATTCTCAAAAATGATACATCCAGAATTAAAAGTCCCACAGTCTAGTTCTGGATTCCAAATTCTTCCAGCCACGTAATTCTGTCTCCTCTGTCATTATCCTCCTTCTGGGACACCCTCCAGCTCCCATTACTCCCCCTGGGCTCTTGCTTCTACTTCTGTTTCCTTTTCTATGTCTGCCTTCATTTTTTCTCTATTCTGTTAACTCTTTCCTGACTCCAAACCTTCTCAGCTATCTCTATCCTGGAGGGGAAAAAAAAGTCCTAAGTTAAACAAAAAAAACACATATCTATTTGTTCAGTACACCTTTCAATGAGGCACTGAGGCCTGCCAGCTATCAGCCTACTTCTCTCCATGCCAACTTGCAGAAAAAGCAGCCAATTTCTACTTAAAAAAAAATCACATGTCTCTCTTTCTCTCAGACCTTGAATGTAGTCTACATTATTCTCACTCTGCCAGAATCATATCTTTCCATCCCCTATGATGTGCACACTGTCAAACAGAATGGCTTTTTCTGAACCCTTATTCTCTATGCCCCCCATGTTCTCTTGGTACTGTGGACCACAGAGTCATTTGCAATATTTCAGCATAGGTTGAATCTCTAAATAGAGCAGTGGTTCTCAACTGAGCAGAGGTCAGGGGAGGGAAATTTTGTCCTCAGGGGACATTTGGAAGTGTCTACAGACGTTCTTTTGATGGACATGGGGAGGAAGTCTACTGGATTCTAGTGGGTAGAGGCCACGGATGCTGCTAAATGTCTTATAATGCACAGACAGCCCCTCATAACAGAGAATTATCCAGCTCAAAAGTTAATAGTGCTGAGGTTGAGAAATCTTTAGAGTGGAGGGGAAAGAGGATTTTTAAAATTTTCTGTTTCAAACTCGAAGTAGATCCATCTGGTTTAAATTGCCATAATTGGATTATAGAAATGTTTATTCTACTTTTATTTCCCACTTTGGCATCTGGCACAGACAAAATGGTAAATGCAGCAGAGAGCACATCATGACCAGGCTCTGAGTGTGTGTCAGACTATAACACCGGGTGCTAACTACCAGCTACAAATTCCTAAGAGGTTTTCAGTCTGGACGCCTTTCAAAATCTACCCGTGTGCCATGATTTTCAGCTGGGCAGCGGTGTTCCTATTAGTAGTGCTCAAAATCCAGCTTCATGAAACTAATGACAGGGAATTTTCCACAAAGAGCCTTGTTCTCCATATTTTTCCTCATTTCTGTCTTGATTGGAAGAGCTTCCATTTTCTGGTCATCACTGCTCAGGCATAGAGGGACTGTAGAAGGAGTTGGTTGCAAACTTATTAAAAACAAGATTTTATTACATTGTGGAATATCTGAAAAATACTCAGTAAAGTATAGGAAATGTAAGCTTAATTCCTGATACAAAAATTGCAAATGTCTTATACAGTTGTAGATTTTCAACAAGTATTTGTTGAATAAGCTACCATCTTTCCATTCTGATTCCATAGATTGAAACCATCAAATCCCCACCCTGAACTCCATGGTCCTCTTCAATTCCAGGACCTATTCAATTAGATTACAGCCTGACTCCAACTGACCTTCAAGTTTAATTTCTCAGTAATTTTGCCTATGAACCCTGCTGTATTCAAGCCAGTATAATTAAAGTTTCAAAAATAGTCTGTTCCCACAAGTCTCTCTGAAGTACAAGGTTTGTTCAATAGAAAAAAAAAAAAAAAACTCTTCTGAAAATGTAAATTCTATGCAATGAGGCCCAATAGCTTTAATCATTTTTATAGTCAATATTGTAGTGTTAAATTTTTACAATATGGAAATTGTATAAAATGGAAAAAGTTGAGAACAAACTGAGCTTCAATAAAAAACATAATGTATAAAATAGACTCCTATCCAGGGATCTGATGCTAGAACATGTGAAATCTTGCCTCTTAAACAAGTAGAAAAATCTTGCCAAAATGTCAAAATATGTTAACCACCCTTTTCTTTACCTAATCCATGCACTTCAGAAAAATCCCACAGTACAAAAAGCATTTAACAATCTCCACTTTTATTACAATATCACCAACAATTAGAATCTAATGCTACAAAGTTGATTTATATGTGTCATATTTAATACTAAATATACTTCATTACAATACCCTACTTCCACAAATGTCTGGAGGACATGAGTTCCTTTTTTGCCTTGTGTTGTGGAAACTCCTTATTCTCCTAAAATCTTATTGTCCTACCCAGTTTATCATTCTTTTTTTTTTTTTTTTTTTTAAGGATCCTGCCGCTGGTAGTTTATTTGTGGCTGTGCTGTAATTTTTGTGTGTGTATGTGTGTGTGTGTGGTATGCGGGCCTCTCACTGCTGTGGCCTCTCCCGTTGTGGAGCACAGGCTCCGGGCGCGCAGGCCAAGCGGCCATGGCTCACGGGCCCAGCCGCTCCGCGGCATGTGGGATCCTCCCGGACCGGGGCACGAACCCGCGTCCCCTGCATCAGCAGGCGGACTCCCAACCACTGCGCCACCAGGGAAGCCCCAGTTCATCATTCTTAACTCCTCATTGCTATTGTTTTTCTTCTTTTCTCTGAAATCCTCTCCCTCCCTGGAAGCTCATTTCATTCCAGCTGTGGTGAGGTGGTGTACCAAAGTGATTAAGAGCATTTTGGTTTTGGAATCAGACATTTCTGGATCATAGTCCACATGTTGACACTTACTAGTTGGTACTTGAGGTCTCTCACCCTCAGGGAAGATGGTTGCTGCTGCTTAGAGAATTACATCCACATTCCTAGCTTAAAGGAAAGGAAAGACCAAGAATGAAAATCCTTCTAACAAGGTGTTTTCTTGGAAGAGATACTCTCTTCAGGTTTGGTTATATCTAATTGGCTAGAACAGTGTCACATGGCCACTTCTAGATTTAGAAAGAACTGGAAATTGGTTTATTTTGTTCCTCTTGTCTATATTAGAGGGACCTGGAATTGAGAAAGAAAGAGGTTATAATAATGCTCACCCTTTACTCTTTGCCACGTGCAGTTCCACCAATACAGAAGGCTTGATATGGCATCTTTATGCATTTGTTCAATTTCAGTGTATTGTCATGTATTTAAACTTACATACTCTTGGTGAGGGGGATTTATGGGTTACATCATCTAATTATAACTGAATGAAATCTCACATAAAAGATAAGTATCTTAAAAATGATTTGTCCAAGGAAACTATGGTAGGAAGATAATACTACTAATAAAAGAAACACAAACTACAATACAAGGTCATTATCACACACATTCTGTGACTAAAATGATCACAATCCAAACAGATCAGACTAGAAATCAGGCAAAAATGTTGAAATTGTCTGAAAGACTTAAGGATAAACTTCACCTAAAGTGTATATGTGATGTTGAGATGCCATATACATGAAACCATTGTGATTTGTCTGAAAAACACTCAGAATTTAAAACATACAAGCTCCAAGCATGCAGAATATAAAAACAAACCCTACAACTTTTTAAAGTAATGTTTAAATTTATGTGAATCTCAGTCCGTTACTTTAAATTTTTCAGTGAATTTGATAAATATTTAGAGTCTTCTGTTGAAATTTTCTTACCTAATAGGAGAAAACAAAGAGACATCAATAGGGAAATACTTACTTCTTTGCCACAGCAAAGTTGGCTGAAATGATATATGAAAAATAATGTGGAAGGTGATAAACTGAAATGCATTTCTCTGTCAGCAAGTTCTATTGGAAGACTTGTGGAGAGGGAGGGGAAACATTGCTCCTGCAGATTTGGAGAACGTAGTATTATATTTGAATAAATTATCCAGGGTGGGTGAATGACTATAGAGTTGGATAAAAGTAAAAGTATTTTTAGCATCTCTCAGCTCTTAAGCTGAGAGATTTTTTTAAAGATTCTTTTTTCAATCATGACTGTACAAATAACTGCATCTTTGTGTACCATTGAAAGAAAATGTACCAGAGATTATATAGTCTCACCATAAAATGAATTATCTAATGTATT
This sequence comes from Lipotes vexillifer, assembly GCF_000442215.2. Lineage (NCBI taxonomy): Eukaryota > Metazoa > Chordata > Mammalia > Artiodactyla > Lipotidae > Lipotes > Lipotes vexillifer. The sequence continues at coordinate 522,913 of NW_006797069.1, read as the reverse complement.
CACCAGGAGAGGCTGTGCTATAATTTAGTAACAAGTTAAATCAAAATTACAAGGGCTTAACAAATTAAAAGTTTATTTCTTGCTTTTACCAGGTCTTCTATGTGTCTAATAGCTTCTTCCCAAGGGGGCTTTCAAGCAATGACCTAGAGATCCAGTGTGCTTCCACTTCTGTGCTCTATCCTCTCAGCACACGGCTGCCAGGTCACTGTAGCAGGAAAAGAAATGGCTGGACCTTCATGCGGGGGCTTTTTACTGCCTTAGGCAGTAAAAAAAAAGAAAAAGTCACTTCCAGTTACATTCCACTGATCAGAAGTGGTTGATGGCTCCATTAATGGTAAAATGGTGGGAAATATCATTTCCTGTGTGCACAGGAAATAGAGATGAACTGAATAATGATGACCACTAGTACAGTTTTCCACATTTAATACACATAATTTTTAAAATTAGAAGTGTGTAAAAGTAAACATTATGGAGCAGTTTCTTTGATGGAATGAGAAAAGGATTCCAGAACAAGATTACAAAGGTAGCACTATATGTGAAACTCATTTACTGCATATTTCACAATGTATTTTAGCAATGAGATTGAAGCCAGAGTATTATGGATGAGGTTAATTTGAAAATTAGAATTTTCCATTATATTCTCACTAGTATGAAATATTAAATTTATCATCTACCAGGTTCTTATGTTTGCAGTGATCAGTGCTGTTTAATTGCTCTCAACTGTTGCAGCAGACCTGCATTACTTTTAGTTATTGTAAATTTCACATTTTAGCAACTGTAGGGCAAGCATTACCCTGATACCAAAACCATACAAAGATATCACACACAATAAAATAATTACAGGTCTATATCACTGCTGCACATACATGCAAAAATCTTTAACAAAATATTATCAAGCAAAATGCAATGAAACATTACAAGGATCATACACCATGATCAAGTGTGATTTACCCCAGGGATTCAAGGATGGTTCACTATCTACAAATCAATCAAATATGATGCATGATATTAACAAATTGAAGAAAAATGATCATTTGATTGTCTCAATAGTTATGGAAAAAGCTTTAGGCAAAATTTAACATCCACTTGTGATAAAAATTCTCAATGAAGTGGGTATACAGGGAAAGTGTCTCAACATAATAAAGGCCATATATGATAAGCCCATAGCTAACATCATATTCAATGGTGAAAAGCTGAAAGCACTTTCTCTAAGATCAGGAACAAAACAAGGATGCCCACTCTTGCCACTTTTTTAAACGTAGTATTGGAAGTCCTAGCCACAGCAAACAGACAAGAAAAATAATAAAAGAAATCCAAATTGGAAAGGAAGAAGTAAAACTGTCACTGTGTGCTGATGACATGGTATCTACTTTAGTACAAATCCTAAAGATGCACCAAGAAACTACTAAAACTCATCAGTGAATTTGGTAAAGTTGCAGGGTAGAAAATTAATATACAGAAATCCGTTGCATTTATGTACACTAACAATGAACTATCAGAAGGGAAATTAAGAAAACAATCCCACTTACAATCACATCAAGAAGGATAAAATACCTAGGAATAAATCTAACTAAGGAAGTGAAAACTTGGAAAACTATAAGACATGGATAAAAGAAATTGAAGACAACACAAACAGATGGAAAGATATACCATATTAATTGGTTGAAAGAATTAATTTTGTTAAAAAGACCATACTAACTAAGGCAAACAACCAATGGCGTTTTTCACAGAACAAGAAAAAATAATTTTAAAATTTGTATGGAAACACAAAAGACCCTAAATAGCCAAAATGATCTTGAGAAAGAACAAAGCTCAAGGTATCATAATCCCTGATTCTAAAACTACAGTCATCAAAACAGTATTGTACTGGCACAAAAACAGACCCATAAATCAATGAAAAAGAATAGAGAGCCCAGAAATGACTCCACACCTATATGGGCAATTAACCCACCACAAAGCAGGCAGGAATATACAATAGGGAAAATATAGCCTTTTCAGTAAATGGTGTTGGGAAAACTGGACAGCTACATGCAAAAGAATCAAACTGGACTACTCTCTCACACCATGCACAAAAATAAATTCAAAATGGCTTAAAGACTTAAATGTAAGATCAGAAAATATAAAACTTCAGGAAGTAAATATAGGTAGTACGATTTTTGACATTGGTCTTAGAAATATTTTGGGGGGATGTGCCTCCTCAAGCAAGGAAAATAAAAGCAAAAATAAACACATGGGACTACATCAAACTCAAAAGCTTTTGCACAGTGAAGGCAACTATCAACAAAAAGAAAAGGCCACCCACTGAATAGGGGAGGACATTTGCAAATGATATATCCGATAAGGGGCTAATATGTAAAATATACAAATAACTCATACATCTCAACATAAAAAAAAACCTAATTAAAAAATGGGCAGAGTACCTGAATAGACATTTTTCTAAAGAAGACATAATGATAGCCAACAGCACACAAAAACATGATCAACATCACTAATCATCAGGGAAATGCAAATCAAAACCACAGTGAGATATCACCTCACACCTGTCAGAATGGCTATTATTAAAAAGACAACAATAACAATGGAATACTACTCCGCCCTAAGAAAAGAATGAAATCCTCCCATCTGTGACAACATGAATGGGCCTTAAGTGTATCATGCTATGTGAAGTAAGTCAGACAGAGAAAGACAAATACTGTATGATTTCACATATATGTGAAATCTAAAAAAACAAAACGAACAAACATAAAACAGAAGCGGAGTTACAGATACAGAGAACAAACAGGTGGTTGTCAGAGGGGATGAGGATAGGAAGACGAAATTAATAGGTGAGGGAGATTTAGAAGTACAAACTCTCAGTTGTAAAATAAATAAATCATGAGTATGAAACATACAATGTGGGGAATATAGTCAATAAATATGTAATGTCTTTATCATGACCTATGATTTCTAGACTTATCATGATGATCATTTTGAAATGTATAGAAATATTGAAACACTGTGTTGTGTAACAGGAACTAACATAGTGTTGTAGGTCAATTATATTTCAAAAACAAACTCGTAGAAAAAGAGATCAGATTTGTGGTTACCAGAGGCAGGGGGTGAGGGAAGGGAAAATTGGAGGAAAGTAGTCAAAAATTATAAACTTTCAGTTACAAGATAAATATTAGGAATATAATTACAGCATGATAAATATAATTAACACTGTTGTATGTTATATATGGAATTTGTTAAGAGAGTAAATCCTAAGAGTTCTCACCACAAGGAAAATTTTGTCTATTCCTTTAATTTTGTATTTATATGAGATGACAGATTCTTACTACACTTGTGATAATCATTTTGTGATGTACGTAAGTCAAGTCATTATCCTGTATACCTTAAACTCATACAATGCTGTATGTCAATTAGATCTCAATAAAACAGGAAGAAAAAATTCAAAAAAGAAAGCCATGGAAATAGGATATATATATTACTTCAAGAGTCCAGGTAAGAAATGATGGTGTCTTTTTTTTTTTTTTTAACATCGTTATTGGAGTATAATTGCTTTACAGTGGTGTGTTAGTTTCTACTTTATAACAAAGTGAATCAGCTATACATATACATATATCCCCATATCTCTTCCCTCTTGCAACTGCCGCCCTCCCAGCCTCCCTCTCCCACCCCTCTAGGTGGTCACAAAGCACGGAGCTGATCTCCCTGTGCTACGAAGCTGCTTCCCACTAGCTATCTATTTTACATTTGGTAGTGTATATATGTCCATGCCACTCTCTCACTTTGTCACAGCTTACTCTTCCCCCTCCCCATATCCTCAAGTCCATTCTCTAGTAGGTCTGCATCTTTATTCCCGTCTTGCCCCTAGGTTCTTCATGACCATTTTCTTTTTTTTTTTTCAGATTCCATATATATGTATTAGCATACATTATTTGTTTTTCTCTTCCTGACTTACTTCACTATGTATGACAGTCTCTAGGTCCATCCACCTCACTACAAATAACTCAGTTTCGTTCCTTTTTATGACTGAGTAATATTCCGTTGTACATATGTGCCACATCTTTATCCATTCATCTGTCAATAGACACTTAGGTTGCTTCAGTGTCCTGGCTATTGTAAATAGAGCTGCAATGAACATTGTGGTACATGACTCTTTTTGAATTATGGTTTTCTCAGGGTATATGCGCAGTAGTGGGATTGCTGGATCGTATGGCAATTCTATTTTTAGTTTCTTAAGGTAGCTCCATACTCTTCTCCACATTGGCTGTATCAATTTACATTCCCACCAACAGTGCAAGAGGGTTCCCTTTTCTCCACATCTTCTCCAGCATTAATTGTTTGTAGATTTTCTGATGATGGCAATTCTGACTGGTATGAGATGATACCTAATTGTATTTTTGATTTGCAGTTCTCTACTGATTAATGATGTTGAGCATTCTTTCATGTGTCTGTTGGCAATCTTTATATCTTCCTTGGAGAAATGTCTATTTAGGTGTTCTGCCCATTTTTGGATTGGGTTGTTTGTTTTTTTGATACTGAGCTGCATGAGCTCCTTGTAAATTTTGAAGATTAATCCTTTGTCAGTTGCTTCATTTGCAAATATTTTCTCCCATTCTGAGGGTTGTCTTTTCGTCTTGTTTATGGTTTCCTTTGCTGTGCAAAAGCTTTGAAGTTTCATTAGGTGCCCTTTGTTTATTTTTGTTTTTATTTCCATTTCTCTAGGAGGTAGGTCAAAAGGATCTTGCTGTGATTTATGTTACAGAGTGTTCTGCCTATGTTTTCCTCCAAGACTTTGATGCTGTCTGGCCTTCCATTTAGGTCTTTAATCCATTTTGACTTTATTTTTGTGTATGGTGCTAGGGAGTGTTCTAATTTCATTCTTTTACATGTAGCTGTCCAGTTTTCCCAGCACCACATATTGAAGAGGCTGTCTTTTCTCCACTGTATATTCTTGCCTCCATTGTCAAAGATAAGATGACCATATGTGCATGGGTTTATCTCTTGGTTTTCTATCCTGTTCCATTGATCTATATTTCTGGTTTTGTGCCAGTACCATACTGTCTTGATTACTGTAGCTTTGTAGTATAGTCTGAAGTCAGCCAGATTCCCAGCTCTGTTTTTCTTTCTCAATATTGCTTTGGCTATTCGGGGTCTTTTGTGTTTCCAGAAATATTGTGAAATTTTTTGTTCTAGTTCTGTGAAAAATGCCAGTGGTAATTTGATAGAGATTTCATTGAATCTGTAGATTGCTTTGGATAGTAGAGTCATTTTCTCAATGTTGATTCCTCCAATCCAAGAACATGGTATATCTCTCCATCTATTTGTATCATCTTTAATTTCTTTCATCAGTGTCTTATAATTTTGTGCATATAGGTCTTTTGTCTCCTTAGGTAGGTGTATTCCTAAATATTTTATTCTTTTTGTTCCAATGGTAAAGTTTTCTTAAATTCATTTTCAGAATTTTCATCATTAGTGTAGAGAAATGCCAGAGATTTCTGTGCATTAATTTTGTATCCTGCTACTTTACCAAATTCATTGATTAGCTCTAGTAGGTTTCTGATAGCATCTTTAGGATTCTCTGTGTATAGTATCATGTCATCTGCAAACAGTGACAGCTTTATTTCTTCTTTTCCAATTTGTATTCCTTTTATTTCTTTTTCTTCTCTGAATGCTGTGGCTAAAACTTCCAAAACTATGTTGAATAATAGTGGTGAGAGGAGTGGGCAACCTTGTCTTGTTCCTGATCTTAGTGGAAATGTTTTCAGTTTTTCACCATTGAGAACGACGTTGACTGTGGGTTTGTCATATATGGCCTTTATTATGTTGAGGCAAGTTCCCTGTAGGCCTATTTTCTGGAGGTTTTTATCATAAATGGGTGTTGCATTTTGTTGAAAGCTTTCTCTGCATCGATTGAGATGATCATGTTTTTTCCCCTTTAATTTGTTAATATGGTGTATCACGTTGATTGATTTGCATATATTGAAGAATCCTTGCATTCCTGGGATAAACCCCACTTGATCATAGTGTATGATACTTTCAAAAATTTTTTTTGGTAGTACACGGGCCTCTCACCATTGTGGCCTCTCCCGTTGCGGAGCACAGGCTCTGGATGCTCAGGCTCAGCGGCCGTGGTTTACAGGCCTAGCTGCTCCGTGGCATGTGGGATCTTCCCGGACCGGGGCACGAACCTGTGTCCCCTGCATCGGCAGGTGGACTCTCAACCATTATGCCACCAGGGAAGCCCTAGTGTATGATACTTTTAAGGTGCTGTTGGACTCCCTTTGCTAGTATGTTGTTGAGGATTTTAAAATCTATGTTCATTAGTGATATTGGCCTGTAGTTTTCTTTCTTTGTGACATCTTTGTCTGGTTTTGGTATCAGGGTGATGGTGGTCTCGTAGAATGAGTTTGGGAGTGTTCCTTCCTCTGCTATATTTTGGTACAGTTTGAGAAGGATAGGTATTAGCTCTTCTCTAAATGTTTGATAGAATTCGCCTGTGAAGCCATCTGGTCCTGGGCTTTTGTTTGTTGGAAGATTTTTAATCACAGTTTCAAGTTCATTGCTTGTGATTGGTCTGTTCATATTTTCTATTTCTTCCTGGTTCAGTCTAGGAATGTTGTGAATTTATAAGAATTTGTCCATTTCTTCCAGGTTGTCCATTTTATTGGCATAGAGTTGCTTGTAGCAATCTCTCATGATCCCTTGTATTTCTGCAGTGTCAGTTGTTACTTTTCCTTTTATCATTTCTAATTCTGTTGATTTGGGTCTTCTCCCTCTTGTTTCTTGGTAAGTCTGGCTAATGGTTTATCAATTTTGTTTATCTTCTCAAAGAACCCACTTTTAGTTTTATTGATCTTTGCTGTCGTTTCCTTCATTTCTTTTTCATTTATTTCTGATCTGATATTTATGATTTCTTTCCTTCTGCCTACTTTGGGTTTTTTTTTTCTTCTTTCTCTAATTGCTTTAGGTGTAAGGTTAGGTTGTTTATTTGAGATGTTTCTTGTTTCTTACGGTAGGATTGTATTGTGATAAACTTCCGTCTTAGAACTGCATTGCTGCATCCCATAGGTTTTGGGCCGTTGTGTTTTCACTGGCATTTGTTTCTAGGTTTTTTTTGTTGTTGTTAATTTCCTCTTTGATTTCTTCAGTGATCTCTTGGTATTAAGCAGTGTGTTGCTTAGCTGCCATGTGTTTGTATTTCTTAGAAATTTTTTCCTGTAATTGATATCTAGTCTCATAGTGTTGTGGTCGGAAAAGATACTTGATACGATTTCACTTTTCTTCAATTTACCAAGGCTTGATTTGTCACCCAAGATATGATCTGTCCTGGAGAATGTTCCATGAGCCCTTGAGAAGAATGTGTATTCTGTTGTTTTTGGATGGAATGTCCTATAAATATCACTTAAGTCCATCTTGTTTAATGTATCATTTTAAGCTTCTGTTTCCTTATTTATTTTCATTTTGGATGATCTGTTCATTGGTGAAAGTGGGGTGTTAAAGTCCCCTACTATGATTTTGTTACTGTCGATTTCCCCTTTTATTGCTGTTAGTATTTGCCTTATGTATTGAGGTGCTCCTATGTTGGGTGCATAAATATTTACAATTGTTATATCTTGTTCTTGGATTGATCCCTTGATCATTTTGTAGTGTCCTTCTTTGTCTCTTGTAATAATCTTTGTTTTAAAGTCTATTTTGTCTGATATGATAATTACTACTCCAGCTTTCTTTTGATTTCCATTTGCATGGAATATCTTTATCCATCCCCTCACTTACAGTCTGTAAGTGTCCCTAGGTCTGAAGTGGGTCCTTTGTAGACAGCATATATACGGGTCTTCTTTTGTATCCATTCAGCCAATCTATGTCTTCTGGTTGGAGCATTTAATCCAGTTACATTTAAGGTAATTATCGATATGTATGTTCCTATTACAGTTTTCTTAATTGTTTTGGGTTTATTATTGTAAGTATTTTCCTTCTTTTGTGTTTCCTGCCTAGAGAAGTTCCTTTAGCATTTGTTGTAAAGCTGGTTTGGTGGTGCTGAATTCTCTTAGCGTTTGCTTGTCTGTAAAGGTATTAATTTCTCCATCAAATCTGAATGACATCCTTGCTGGGTAGAGTAATCTTGGTTGTAGGTTTTTCTCCTTCATCACTTTAAATATGTCCTGCCACTCCCTTCTGGCTTACAGAGTTTCTGCTGAAAGATCACCTGTTAACCTTATAAGGATTCCCTTATGTGTTATTTGTTGTTTTTTCCTTGCTGCTCATAATATTTGTTCTTTGTATTTAATTTTTGATAGTTTGATTAATATGTCTTGGTGTGTTTCTCCTTGAATTTATCCTGTATGGGACTCTCTGTGCTTCCTGGACTTGATTAACTATTTCCTTTCCCATATTAAGGAAGTTTTCATCTATAATCTCTTCAAATATCTTCTCAGTCCCTTTCTTTTTCTCTTCTTCCTCTTGGACCCCTATAATTCGAATGTTGGTGCATTTAATGTTGTCCCAGAGGTCTCTGAGACTGTCCTCAATTCTTTTCATTCTTTTTTCTTTATTCTGCTCTGCAGTAGCTATTTCCACTGTTTTATCTTCCAGGTTACTTATTCGTTCTTCTGCCTCAGTTATTATGCTATTGATCCCTTCTAGTGAATTTTTAATTTCATTTATTGTGTTGTTCATCACCATTGGTTTGCTCTTTAGTTCTTCTAGGTCCTTGTTAAATGTCTCTTGCATTTTCTCTATTCTACTTCCAAGATTTTGGATCATCTTTACTATCATTATTCTGAATTCTTTTTCAGGTAGACTGCCTATTTCCTCTTCATTTGTTTGGTCTGGTGGGTTTTTACCTTGCTACTTCATCTGCTGTGTGTTTCTCAGTCTTCTCATTTTGCTTAACTTACTGTGTTTGGGGTCTCCTTTTCGCAGGTTGCAGGTTCGTAGTTTCTGTTGTTTTTGATGTCTGTCCCCAGTGGCTAAGGTTGGTTCAGTGGGTTGTGTAGGTTTCCTGGTGTATGGGACTAGTGCCTGTGTTCTGTTGGATGAGGCTGGATATTGTCTTTCTGTAGGGTAGATCCACGTCTGGTGGTGTGTTTTGGGGTGTCTGTGGCGTTATTATGATTTTAGGCAGCCTCTCTGCTAATGGATGGGGTTGTGTTCCTGTCTTGGTAGTTGTTTGGCATAGGGTGTCCAGCACTATAGCTTGCTAGTTGTTGAGTGGAGCCGAGCCTTGGCGTTGAGATGTAGATCTCTGGGAGATTTTTGCCCTTTGATATTACATGGAGCTGGGAGGTCTCTTGTGGACCAGTGTCCTGAACTTGGCTCTCCCACCTCAGTGGCACGGCCCTGACACCTTGGGGCAGCAAGGGCCTGTCCTCCACATGGCTCAGAATAAAAGCATGAAAAAAAAGAAAGGAAGAAAGAAGAAGATAAAATAAAATAAAGTTATTAAAATGAAAAATAATTATTAAGAAAAATTACTTTTAAGTAATAATAATAAAAAAACGGACAGACAGAATCCTAAGACAAATGGTAAAAGCAAAGCTATACCGACAAATTCACACACAGAAGCATACACATACACACTCACAAAAGAAAAAGGGATAAAAAATATATATTGTCGCTCCCAAAGTCCACCTCTTCAATTTGGGGTGATTTGTTGTCTATTCAGGTATTCCACAGATGCAGGGTACATCATGTTGATTGTGGAGCTTTAATCCGCTGCTCCTGAGGCTGCTTGGAGAGATTTCCCTTTCTCCTTTGTTCGCACAGCTCCTGGGGTTCAGCTTTGGATTTGGCCCCGCCTCTGCGTGTAGGTCACCTGAGGGCGTCTGTTCTTCGCTCAGACAGGACAGGGTTAAAGGAGCAGCTGCTCTGGGGGCTCTGGCTTACTGAAGCCGGGGGGAGGGAGGGGTACGGTTGCGGGGCGAGCCTGCGGCGGCAGAGGCTGGCATGACGTTGCACCAGCCTGAGGTGCGCCGTGTGCGTTCTCCTGGCTAAGTTGTCCCTGGATCATGGGACCCTGGCAGTAGCGGGCTGCACAGGCTCCCGGGAGGAGAGGTGTAGACAGTGACCTGTGCTCGCACACAGGCTTCTTCGTGGCTGCAGCAGCAGCCTTAGCGTCCCATGCCCGTCTATGGGGTCTGCGCTGATAGCTGCAGTTCGCGCCCATCTCTGGAGCTCCTTTAAGCGGTTCTCTGAATCCCCTCTCCTCGTGTACCCGGAAACAATGGTCTCTTGCCTCTTCGGCAGCTCCAGATTTTTTCCTAGACTCCCTCCCGGCTAGCCGTGGCGTACTAGCCCCCTGCAGGTTGTGTTCACGCTGCCAGCCCTAGTCCTCTCCCTGGGATCCGACCTCCGAAGCCCGAGCCTCATCTCCCAGCCCCGCCTGCCCCAGCGGGGGAGCAGGCTTTCGGGCTGGTGAGTGCTGGTCAGCACTGATCCAACGTGTGGGAATCTCTCCACTTTGCCCTCCGCACCCCTGTTGCTGTGCTCTCCTCCGAGGCTCCGCAGTTCCGCCCTCCGCCACCTGTAATCTCTGCCTGCGAAGGGGCTTCCTAGTGTGTGGAAACCTTTCCTCCTTCACAGCTTCCTCCCACAGGTGCAGGTCCCATCCCTATCCTTTTGTCTCTGTTTTTTCTTTTTTCTTTTGTCCTACTCAGGTACGTGGGGAGTTTCTTGCCTTTTGGGAGGTCTGAGGTCTTCGGCCAGCGTTCAGTAGGTGTTCTGTAGGAGTTGTTCCACATGTAGATGTATTTCTGATGTATTTGTGAGGAGGAAGGTGATCTCTGCGTCTTACTCTTCCACCATCTTGAAGCTCCTCCTGATGGTGTCATAAAACATTTGGTCGCAGGAGAATTAAAAATAAACATATTCTGGAAATATTTAGAAAAAAAGAGCAGATATGATTTACTCAAAGGTGTAATAAACAGTGTGAGTGAATGTGAGTGTAAAAAACAAAGTCAAGGACTTGGGCCTGAATGACTAGAAAAAAACTGTTTCCGTTTCTGAGACTGGAAACACTAGGAGAGAGGCAGGTTTGAGATGAGTAAAGAGTTCAGTGTAGGAAATATTAAGTTTGAGAGGCTTGATAGAATAGAGTGAAGTGGGGATGTCAAGTAACCAGTTTTATATATTTGAGAGTGAAGCTCAGGGTAGAAATTGGTGCTCAAGATGTACATTTGAGAATCATTACCAAAGTGATATTATTAAAATTCATGGGACTGAATGAAATAATCAAAAATATTTATAAAAAAAGAGATGTGTAGAGCTAAGACCTAGGGCAAACGAATGCTTAGAGGGCTGAGAGATGGGTAAGTATTCGGAAATGTGACTAACAAAACATAGGATGTGATATGAAAGGGCAAAGAAAATGGTATTCTGGAGGCCAAGTGAAAAAAATCAGCCACTGTGTCTATAACTGGTTGGCTGATAGACTGAAGAAGATGAGACCTGAGAAGTCATATTGAAACTGACATAGAATTTTTGTGGAGAGGTGGTGGTGATGATGAAGGCCTGCTTGTGGTTGATTTAAGAAATACTGGGAGGAGCTGAAGTGGCGTTGGTAGCTAGGGTTTTGCTGTAATAGGAATCACAGAAATGTGTAGTAGCTGGGGTAGAATGTGGGGTCAAGGCAGTTTTCTATTAAGGTGGGATATATTAGAGCATATTTTTATAACTTTGGAAATGATGCAGCAGAGAGGTACAAATTGAGATGCAGGTAAAAAGTGACAACTGCTGGGGGATATGAAGTTGAGTGCTTGGGTAGAGGTGTTTTATATTATGATTTATGAAAGAAGGAATGGCATAGTGCATGCAGGCAGGGTCATTGATTTGAGAGTGGAAGCATCTTGACATTCTCTTTTTGTTCCTTTTATTTTATCAGTGAAATAACAAGGAATTTATACCAACTGAGCTTGAAATAGAAAGCAATATGTCCAGAAAAGGGGAGAAAACATGAAATAACCTATTAGGAGAGTGGGGGAGTGAATAGACAAAGGAATTTAGGAAGATATCTAGGTAGCACTAAGAGCTTTGTCCTTAGACCCTTTAGCTTGGTTGTGTGATTTCTCCTGTCACATTCCTCTACTCAAGTGCAGGTGTGGGGTAAGTAAAGAGTTGGATTTAACTAATGATGACAACTATTATGGTAAGAAGGAGAAGGAACAGATTGAAGAGGATGCAAGAGAATGATTAGAAAGATAGACCTCATACTGGGCAAAGAGAGAAGTGAAGAAGAGAAATGGGGTTCATGAATGAAAATGTAATAGTACTTGTGAAGATATAGACCAGTAGTTTGAAAAATGTTTTAAAACTGCATTATGAAGGCTGTTTTCTGGGTCATAGTCAGCATTCACAATGGAAGGGGATGGAACTAAATACAAAATACCAGATAGCATCACAGGTAATAAATGTAAATATTATTTCATAAAATGTTTGTTTTAATTATATACATGTGTATATGTATATATGTTTACGTATGCTAGACTGCAATGTAAAATTATTTTTTTAATCTGGGTCTTGGTCAAAGCTCTTTGTAATCTTATTTAAGAGACATGCTGGGACTTCCCTGGTGGGTCAGTGGTTAAGAATCCACCTGCTAATGCAGGGGACACTGGTTCGATCCCTGGTCCAGGAAGATCCCACATGCCATGGAGCAACTAAGCCCGTGTGCCACAACTACTTTTGTTTTGGAAACAAAAGCAATCAACATTTTCAACTTTATTAGGCTGTGAATTATGGGATTCTTATTCAATTTAGATTGCAGGCTGGGGCAGAGAACAGCTCTCTTAGCAGTGCCCTATTTCTTTCCATCTTAGCTTTTTGACTGGTGAAGTCTAGTTTATGTTCATATTTCTCTATCAAGACATTTTTGCTGAAAATGACAAGATATAATCAGCATACACCAAAAAAAATCTGGATTTCCTGCCATTTCCCGTAACACAGTAGACTTAATAGGAACAAGGCTTGTGTTTCAAGTTACAGCAGTGAAAAAGTGGCCAAATATCTCCCCACCACATAACGAAGGTCACCAATTCTCCATGACAATATGTGTGTCGTCCCTCTCAAGGTCCTTATAAGTCAATTTTATATTCTAGCATCTTACTTCCCCTTATGAAATTCTATTTAAGGCAAGGATGGTAATTAGCCAAATGCAGCAGAGAATACAAATAATAGCTATTTAAACAAATGAGAATTTACCTTATTTTTCATGTAACAGAATAGCCCAGGGCTGCTGAAGCAACTCCTCCTTGCCACCAACATCCCAAAATGTATCTTTCCATCTAGTCGTCTTTGGTTATTTATCTGTTTTCTACCAGCTTTATGCCTATTCTTCTCTACTCTGCTCTGAACTACTGGCAATGGGACTCTGCAAGCTATGTTTCCCAGATTCTTTTGGCAGATGGCTTCTTGTTAAATTTTGCCAAAAAAAAGTCACTGATGGGAGATTTTAAAGTAGGAGAAAGGAAGAATAATTCTGATTCTGGCTCTGAAAGTATGGGCAGTTGCTCTAGTAGCTGGTGGTTGTACGAGTAGTGGAGACCAGATGACGGTGCGTTTACTGTAGCAGGTTAGCTTTTCCTGGATTCCAGCTCTGGCAGGTATAGCTCCATTTGGAAGTTCTAGCCCCTGTGTGCTAGAAAGTGCAGGTAAATGGGCTCCACTGCAGAGATGATAGTGGTTTTCTGCTTTCAGGGTGACATCTTTTCTTCCTTCTGCTCCTCTAGTCCTTTTCATACATTTTAACTTTTCCTGTATTCAATTCTCTATGCTTGAAGTATCTAATTTTTTGTCTTGTTTTGTTTTCCTGAGAAGATCACAACTACTTGATCTCAGGAAAAAGATTATCAAACATAAGAATCTGAATGGTCTTGAGCAAAATGATGAGTGCATTGCCATTGAAAAGTGTAATACTGATAACAGTCCATGGCATGGTTAATGTTTACAATTACTTTAAGTATAATCTGTTTGAGCCAGAGAAAGAATGTATATAGAAGACAGAGCATGAGAAACCAATTGAACACTTGAAGATCCTCTGAAGCAGGTGTCTTGCAGGAAGATGCTCATTCTCCCCTAGTATCACCCCACTACTCCTAGTTACTTCTAGACCCATAAATTAGAGCCATAGTACAGGAAGTTCTAGAAGGAAACTTAAAACCTCTAACCAGGATAGAGTTGAGTTTGAACTAAACAGTAGAAAGTGTTAAGGTATAACAGTAGAAACCTGGAAACTATGTGTCGAAATGGATTCTAAGATCTTAGTGAGGGTTTATGGAGATCAGCTTTTAAATGGAGTTTGTTTAGAGTCTCTCTCACAGTAGGCCCAATGGATCTAACCATCATGTGGTTATTTCCTCAGTTCCTAAATACAGAATTAGAATAAACACACTCAGCAAATGACAAAATCATCACATTTGTTCAGGAGCTCCCCTTCCTTTTTGGTGTGTAAACCAGAGCCAAGGCTTCGGATGTGGGAGTACTACAGAGATTAGTGCTCTCATTAAAGACTTGAAAGTTGCAGGGGTGATGATTCATGTCGTGTTCTCATTCAACTGCCCTGTTTGGCAAGTCGATTCTAGAGAATGACTATGGAGTATCATACATGCAATTAGGTGTAACTTCATTTAGAGCTCAGGATGTGGTATATTTATTGAAGCAAATTAAACAGCCCTTGACAGCTGATATACATATTGATCATATTGCTTTTTTTCCTCCATATAAACAACAAGAACAACCAGAGGCAATTTTTTTCACCTGGTGGGGAGAGGGTCCTATCAACCCTTCTCCTCTTAGTTGTAATAGACTGTGGAGAACCTTGACTCTCCTGACATCACATAGATCACTCATTATATTGACTGGGCCTGAGGAGCAGTGCAAGATAGAAATCCTAGAAGCCTAAATAAGACAAATATGTCCCGAGTGTGGGAAATGAACACCATGAAAATTCAGGGCTCTGTTTCTTTAGAAAAGTTTCTAAGAGTTCAGATGTGTGGGGCTTGTTGGGATAGTCCTTCCAAAGTAAAAGATAATTTTCCTACCATTAAGAAAGAGGCACAATCATCTCTTTGAATTTTAAAAGCAGGATATACCATTATGAGTGTGTTCTTCTCACTCATTAACTTAGTAACTGACATTTGGGTGAGTCCTGAAGCAAAACAAGGTCTGAAGCAGGCCAGGCTGCAGTGCAAGCTACTCTATCACTTAGGCCTTTTGACCCAGCAGGTGTCATGGTGCTGAAGTTGGTGGCCATCAAGGATGTTGTATAGACCTCCAGTTCCTGCTTGCTACTTGCCCAGATAAATACTTAATGACTGAATACGGGGTACCAGGTGGTCACACAACCTGAGTTACCCATCATGAACTGAATGATATATAAGCCACAAACCATAATGAAATCTATGGACATCAACACTGTTATTAAGTGAAAGTGGTATATATGTAATGGACCAATGACTAGAGTATGGTACTTTTTAATTCCATAGCCAAAACACAACAAATTCAGGAATCAACGGGTGGAAGTGGAAGAGATTCCTTCCTTTACTACTTTTAATAACCCACTCCCCAAAGTGTTGCTTCCTGTCCCAAAAAATTTGAACTCTACTCATTCAGAGATCTTAGTTCCTAAGAGAGTACATGATAGTTTGTATTAAGTTCTTTAAAGGCTCTCAGTTAGTCCCACAACAGCTTAGTGAGGTAAGTAAAGAAGTTCCCTTCTTAAGATGAGGTTCAGTAATCAGCCAGAGGTCACCCAGCTGTTAGTAGGGGGCGGTGCTGGAATCTGAACTTAGATTCTTCTGCTTCCAAAGCCTGTGCTCTTTCCCACTACATAATTTTAGCCTCAGAGATAACTACAAAACGCTACACCTCATCCCTAGCACAATGGAAACCATGTCTTGTTGGCAATAAGGAGCCATTTGTCCGCTTACCATTGCTGTGGAATAACCACCCTAAAACAATCACAGCTTTTAGTTTGTTCGTGGATCTGAAGTTTTGGCAAGGCTCAGTGGAAATAGCTCCACTCCATTAATGGAAGCTTGAAGCTTGAAGGCTAGAATCATCTGAAGGCTTGTTTACTTACATATCTACCAGGTGATACTGGCTATCACCTTGGACCTTACTGGAGCCAAAGGCTGAAACACATATGCATGGCCTCACCACAGAGCCTGGGCTACCTTACAACATGATGACTTGTTCCCAGGGGTGAGCATAGTAAAGTAGAGAGAAGCGGGTGGAAGTTGTATGGCCTTTGATGACTCAATCTCAGAAGTCGCACAGAGTTATAGTCACCCCTCTGTATCTTTGAGTTGCACAGGTATGGATTCAACCCACTACAGATCAAAAATATTTGGGAAAAAAATTCTGGAAAATTACAAAAAGGAAAACTTGAATTTGCCTCATGCTGGCAACTATTTATATATCATTTACATTGTATTAAGTATTATAAGTAATCTAGAGGTGTTTTAAAGTATACAGGGGCTTCCCTGGTGGCGCAGTGGTTGAGAATCTGCCTGCTAATGCAGGGGACACGGGTTCGAGCCCTGGTCTGGGAGGATCCCACATGCCACGGAGCAACTGGGCCCGTGAGCCACAACTACTGAGCCTGCGCGTCTGGAGCCTGTGCTCCGCAACGAAAGGCCGCGATACTGAGAGGCACGCGCACCGCGATGAAGACTGGCCCCCGCTTGCCACAACTAGAGAAAGCCCTCGCACAGAAACGAAGACCCAACACAGCAAAAATAAATAAATTAATTAATAAAGTATACAGGAGGCTATGTATAGGTTATATGCAAATACTATGCCATTTTATATTAAGGGACTTGATCATCCACAGATTTTGGTATCCCAGGGGTCCTGGAACCAATCCCCTGAAGATACAAAAGGATGACTGTACTGCTGCATTCTATTTATCCCACAAAGTCTGGCCCAGTTTCAAGAGGAAAGCTGAGAAGATGAGTCAATTGCTTATAACTTAGAGAGCAGATTAGGCCTATATATTTTTAGCTTGTAAGAAATTCCTTAACAACTCACCACCCACTCTCCCCACCACCGTAAAAAATGAGCCCACTCTACTCAATGTATCATGTCTGTTGAGTATTCTGCCAAAGTGTCTCTGAGTACAGCAATGAATCTTTACTGCCTTCTTTGAGTGGGTTAATACCAAATGTCATGAAGATAATTTTTATGAGGAAATAGCACCCTGTTCCCACTCTGTCATAATTTTATAAAGTGATTATTAATTACCAAACCACTTTATACAGGCAGAAAAGTTGAGAAGAAAATATATGAGGAAGTCATGTTATATAGAGAGGGTAAAAGTCAGTCTTACTTTGTGTCCTTATTTTCTCCCAGAAGTTGAAGGAGAGATGTAATAGTTTGATATATGATATGCTACATGAGCACTGACACACTAAACAAAGAACAGGGATAGGACAGCAGTACAAACTAGTGAATGACACTCAATGGTTACCTGAGTAATTCCTTGACTTGGTGATGCCAAGTTTCTCAGGGCCTCACTAACTCATTGACCTTTGGCAACCTGCCCCATACAACTACTTAACCCCTGTTCCATCATGAGTGTCAGGAGTGAGCCCAGGAGTGAGGGTGGGAGGAGAGGATGCTTGATGTCTTTATAGACTGTTTTCTCATGGTTTACTTCCTTCCTGTGAAAACTCTCATTTCCACACCAACATTGTTATCTCCCCATGCTCCCCAAAGTAAGACTCCTTCCTCACAGGGCCTGTGCTGGGTGATATGTGAAGCGCAGGAGGGGATCTCTTCTAACCACCCCATCACATGCAGCCACTTGACCTCTCACCAGAACCCCAGGAAACCAATTTCTTCAGTTTCCCCCTCCATTAACCTGGCACACATTTAATAGGTTGGACTAGAAATTGATGGCAGAGATAAGCGCTTCCAGACTATTTGTCCCCTGGGCACCTCACAGGCAACACCCATGTTTTCAGCTATGCCCAGATGAGTAGGAATCTCAGTATAGGCTTAGTATTGGGCCTCTATTATAAATACTTCATTTTGCAACCCTTTTAAGTGTTTGCAATATCCCCTAAATGTCATGTTATGTCATGGGGTAGTGATGAGATTTGGTGAGTCAGGCAGGACTCATGACCTGGAAGAAGAGTCTGAACTGTGGACTCAGGGATTACTCTGGGGGTAAAAAAAGCTGGAAGTAAGGACAAGGCAGAGGTGGGATTGTTGAAAATGTAGCCTGAAGCCTGATCAGATATGTAAGAACCAGTCACTGAATAATTACTTCCATTTCCCTTCAGACCCACTTACTTTCATCATGGAAGAGCTAGATAGGGACAGAAGTGGATTTATTGATTACAAAGATGAAACATTTCTAAAGCCTGAATTTTATTACCTCTCTTCTTCATTTAAATCTTTTGGTAGCTCCCCATTGTTTTCTGAATAAAATCATAAACTCCTAAACGTGGCATACAAGGACCTCACTAATCGATTCCTTGCCTTTTTAGCCTCATCTCCTGTATTAGTCTGTAAGGGTTAACAAGGTACCACAGGTTGGGTTGTTTAAATAAAAGAAACTAATTTTCTCATGATTCTGGAGGACAGAAGTCCAAGATCAAAGTGTGGTCATGACTGGTTCTTCCTGAGGCCTTGCTTCTTGGCCTGTAGATGGCCTTTTTCTCCCTGTGCCTTCACATGGTCTTTCCTCTCTGTGTATCTGTACTCATTTCCTTTTATGATAGGGACACCAGTCACATTGATTTAGGGCCCACCATAATGACCTCACTTAAACCTAATTACCTTTTTAAAGATTCTGCCTCCAAATGCAGGCATACCTCATTTTATTGTACTTTTCTTCATCATGCTTCACATGTACTGCATTTTTTACAAGTTGAGAGTTTGTGGCAACCCTGAAGCCTTGAGCAAGACTATTGGCACCACTTTTCCAACAGCATTTGCTTACTTTGCATCCCTGTTTCACATTTTGGTAATTCTCACATTATTTCAAGCTTTTCCATTATTATTATTTTTTTATGGTGATCTATGATTACTGATCTTTGATGGTACAGTTGCCACTGTTTTGGGACACCACGAACCCCAACCATATAAGATGGTGAACTTAATCGATAAATGTTTTGTGTCTTCTGACTGCTCCATCAACCAGCTTTTCCTCCATCTCTCTCCCTCTCCTCAGTCCTCCCTATTTTCTGAGACACAGCAATATCGCAATTAGTCCAATTAATAACCCTACAATGACCTCTAACCGTTTAAGTGAACAGAAGACTTACATGTTTCTCAGTTTAAATCAAAAGCTAGAAATTATTAAATTCAGTGAGGAGAGCATGTCAAAAGCCAAGATAGGCTGAAAGGTAGCCCTCTTGTGCCAAGTAGTTTGACAAGTTGTGAATGCAAAGGAAAAGTTTTTGAAAGAAGTTAAAATTGCTACTCCAGTGAATATGCAAATGATAAGAAAGTAGAACAGCCCTATTTTTGAAATGGAGAAAATTTTAGTGATCTTGATAGAAGATCAAACCAGCCACAACATTACCCTAAGCTAAGCCTAATCCAGAGCAAGGCCCTAACTCTCTTCAATTCTTTGAAAGTTAAGAGAGGGGAGAAAACTGCAGAAGAAAAGTGTGAAGGTAGCAGAGATTGGATCATTAGGTTTAAGGAAAGAAGCATCTCCATAACATGAAAGTGCAAGGTGAAGCAGCAAGTGCTGATGTAGAAGCTGCAGCAAGTTATTCAGATGATCTAGCTGAGATAATTAATGAAGGTGGTAACACTAGATAATAGATATTCAAAGTAGACAAAACAGCCTTCTGTTGGAAGAAGATGTCACCTAGGTTGATCATAGCTGGAGAGGAGAAGTCGATGCCTGGCTTCAAATCTTCGAAAAACAGGCTGCCTCTCTTGTTAGAGGCAAATATGGCTGGTGACTTGAAGTTGAAGCCAATGCTCATCTACCATTCAGAAAATCCTAAGGCCCCTAAGAATTATGCTAAATCTACTCTGCCTGTGCTCTATAAATGGAACAATAAAGCCTGGATGATAATGTATCTGTTTACAACATGGTTTACTGAATATTTTAAGCCATCATGAAGACCTACTACTCAGGGAAAAAAAAAGATTTCTTTCAAAATATTACTGCTCACTGACCATGTGCCTGGTCACCCAAGAGCTTTGATGGAGTTGTAAAAAGAGATACTAACACAATCCATTCTGCAGCCCTTGGGTCAAGGAGTAATTTTGACTTTCAAGTATTATTATTTAAGAAATACATTTTATAAGTCTATAGCTGCCATAGATAGTGGTTCTTCTGATGGACCTGGGCAATGTATATTGAAAAACTTCTGAAAAGAATTCAGTATTCTAGATGCCACCAAGAACATTCATGGTTCATGGGAAGAGGTCAAAATATCAACATTAACAAGAGTTTTGAAGAAGTTGATTCCAACCCTCATGGATGACTTTGAGGGGTTCAAGACTTTAATGGAGGAAGTCCCTGCAGATGTGATATAAATAGCTGGAGAACTAGAAGTGGAGCCTGAAGATGTGTCTGAATTGCTGCAATCTCATGATAAAACTTGAACTAATGAGAAGTTGCTTCCTATGGATGAGCAGAGAAAGTGGTTTCTTGAAATGGAACCTACTTCTGGTGAAGATGCTGTGAAGATGGTTGAAATGACAACAAAGTGTTTAGAATATTACATAAACATGGTTGATAAAGCAGTGGCAGAGTCTGAGAGGATTGACTCTAATTTTGCAAGAAATTCTACTGTGGGTAAAATTCTAGCAAACAACATTGCATGCTACAGAGAAATCATTCCTTTATGGAAGAGTCAATTGATGTGGCAAACTTCATTGTCTTATTTTAGGAGATTGCCAAAGCCACCCCTGCTTTCAGCAACCAACACTCTGATTTGTCAGCAGCCATCAACATTAAGGCAAGATCCTCCACCAGCAAAAATATTACAACTAGCTGAAGGTTCAGATGATGATTAGCATTTTTAGCAATAAATTACTTTTTTAAATTAAGGTATACACTTTTTTAGATATAATTCTATTTCACACTTAATAGACTACAGTATATTTTAAACATAACTTTTATATGAACTGGGAAACCAGAAAATTCCTCTTACTTGCTTTATTTTAATATTTTGCCTTATTGCAGTGGTCTGGAACCAAACTGGCAGTATCTCTGAGGTATGCCTGTATAGTCACATTCTGAGATGCTAGTTGTTAGGACTTCAGCATAAGTTTTGGGGATACACAATCAGTCCAAATATCTATTAACCCTTTTTTTCCTTTTCCCTCAAAAAACACACACACACACACACACACACACACACACACACACACACACACACACACACACACAATCCTTTAGTTATACCTAAAATTACTGTGGATTCTTTTTGCAAATATTGTAACTGTTGGAATGCTCAATAAGTCCACTAAACTCCGCTTCCTTAAAAGGCTTCACTGCAACTCTGTTCCTCAGATTATGTTTGCATAGAACCTTCTTTAAAGTTCTATCATGTTGTCTATCACATGGAATGGTACTAATCTATTATCTTTCCCCCACAGCCCATAGAGGTAACAAAGGTGTGTTTGAGGTTTTCCTGCATACAGTAGATGTCCCACAACTTTTTAGTGACTGAATGAAAGTCTATTACTACTTTCTGTACAATAACTAGAAGACAGAATGATTAAGTTAAGGAGAGGGGCCATGAGCAGTACGCTGACCCCCAATTTTGTCTTTGTCCAGGGCTAGGATAAGTGCTACAAGGAATAGAGGTAAAAGGTTATCATTAGATGCAGATTCTGGTGCGTAAGAGTATGGTAGGGGCCAAGGCAGCATGGAGGTTGGAGCAGCATGGGCTCAGAGTAGGCAAGTCTGGGTTCTAATGGTGGCTCTACTCCCCAGCTCTGCTTACTTTGTGCCTGCAGGTAAGTTTCTTTACTTCTCTGAACTTAGTTTCCTCACAATAAAAGTGGTGTTAATAATGACTATTTTGAGTTGGTGTTGTGAGAATTCAACGAGATAATGTATACAAGTATGTAAAATAATCATTATTTAACCTTTAAAAAGATATTGATATGTAAGTACCCCAGATATGTAAGTGCATTATTAAACATAGAATTCACATATCGTTGTATGGAATTTGCAGGAAGTACTCCTGACTGCAAGGAACCTCATTTTGACATCAAAAATCAAGGTCAAGTCTAAACTACAAATATAGGTTCTATGAGTGAGTTTCTATGAGTAAGGAAAAAATGGAGTTGCAGTACTTTTGAGTCTTGAGTGATTGATGAAGGTCTTAAGCATTGGGATGTTCCTCTTCACATTCAAATCTTTGTGTCATATCATCACAAATAGAAAGTAGAATACTTAAACTTGAGGAATTAAGCCAGAGAAAAGTTGTCTCTTTTATGTGTTTCAAATACCAGGCAAATTGTGCTCTGTGTCAATGTTGACACATTTAAATATAGTTAACCCTCTGCCCCAAGTACATACACTCTTAAGTAGAAAATGTTCATTTTGGTCCAATCTGGTTACATCTTAAGAAAATGGGGTGGCTTTGATGTTTCCTATGTCTCCAGTAATGTAAATGTCATAGCATAGAAGGTTGGGGCCTGATCTCACTTTTTAGTCTTCTAGTTTCAACTTATAAATAAATAATTAAGGTGATAGGATTTAGCAGATGAATGAAGCTTCATAAATTAAAAATATGAAAAAGATATTGATGAAAAAAGCTTTAATGACATGGAAACATTTTAATAATTAATAGAAAAACAATAAAATTTTTTAAATTAAGTCTACAATAGGAACTCAATTATGTAACAAAAATTAGACACATACACACAAACACAGACATTTAGAAAAAAAAGACTGAAAGCAAGTATTCCCTTATGTTAGTTGGTTCATACAGGAAGCACACATCATGATGGAATTAGGAGTGTAAGTGCTCTGTTTGTAAGGGGAGTGAAAGATAAAAGAAGGAGGAAGCAGGATTGGGTAGAAGTAGCCATTAGACCACTATACAGATCTGATACCTGTGACATGGGAGAGTACAGAAAGCCCTCTTCACAAAGCAGATCTGACCATCTCTGCCAACCCAAAAGAGAGCTCCAGAGTAAAGGTGGACCATTAGAGGAGTTTCATGTTAGGCAGAATTAGCTAGGGTGTGGTACCACCACCATGCTCATTTATTGGCTGGGAAGAGCATGGCCTCAGCTCCAAAGCTGAGGAGAATCTCCAAGGTGTTAGGGGCTGAAGGCTGGCAGCTAACTACATTCCTTGCAGCTGCACTGAGAGTTCTTTCTTGAAGAGAGATCCAAGTGACTTATCTTCATAGCTGCCACACCAATTACTTTTTTTGTTTTTCAAGTATATAGTACAGTTTTATTACTATAATCGTTATGTTGTACATTAGATCCCCAGTGGTTCTTCATTTATAACTGGAAGCTTGTAGTCTTTGACCAACATCTCTCCTTTTCCCTCAACCCCCAGCCCCTGATAAGCACAATTCTAGTCTCTATTTCTATGAGTTGAGCTATTTTAGTTTCCACATATAAGTGATAATATACAGTATTTGTCTTTCTCTGTCTGACTTAGCCTAATGCCCTCAAGATCTATCCATGTTGTTGCAAGTGGCAGTATGTCCTTCTTTCTCATGGCTGAATTATATCCCATTGTTATAATACCGTCATTCCCAGGTATCTATGGGGGATTGTTCCAGGACCCGCTGCAAATACCAAAATCTGCAGATGCTCAAGTCCTGTAGTTAGCCCTCCGTATCCTCAGTTCTTCCTCCATGGATTCAGCCAACCATGGATCGTATTTATTGAAAAAAATCTGCATATAAGTGGATCCACACAGTTCAAACCCATGTTGTTCAAGGATCAACTGTATATACCACATATAACACATCAACTGTATTATACAACAGATGAATCTTTATCCATTCACGTGTATTGATTTTTAAGAAGAGAAAGAACTATTTCCATTTCCTTCCTCATAATCGTCTCTATTTTTAAAATTTCTTATACTTTATCATTCATTCTCTTTTAGTCAGAAACATATTTTAAATTATGCCCAGAAAAAAACCTTTCAACTTCTTTTATAAATAATAAGACAACCTATAATGCTAGAACAGTAGTAGTTTTAATGATGATATGTGTAATAACTAATATTTTATTAATTGTATATTATAGGCCAGTCAATGTATTAAGTGCTCAATCTGTGTTTTCCTATTTAGTCCTTGTGAAAAAACCTTTCAACTTCTTTTATAAATAATAAGACAACCTATAATGCTAGAACAGTAGTAGTTTTAATGATGATATGTATAATAACTAATATTTTATTAATTGTATATTATAGGCCAGTCAATGTATTAAGTGCTCAATCTGTGTTTTCCTATTTAGTCCTTGTGATTGTATTATTTTTCACATTTCATCTGTCAGCATTCTTAGAGGAAAACAATAGAACCTGACTTGGGTTAGCTTAGAGAAGAACTGTGTTGGATGGACATGGGGAAGCTAACAGTCTTCAGGAAGGCTGGAGGATGGGGTAGGGAGCCGGTACACCAGGGGTGGGAGGAGGCAGCCAGCTCAGATATTGCTTAAGGCTTCTGCTCCTGGATGCCCCAGGCTGCCTCTGCTGTGCTTTTAGCATCATCCAATTCTCATCTCTCCTTATACGCGTGCACTCCTCCTACCTTACCTCCTGAGGTAAAGCCTCA
>NW_006797069.1:421722-498166 GCF_000442215.2 Lipotes vexillifer | reverse complement strand
AGCAGGAAGAATTGTTGGCCACATGCTGGAGTCTTAACCAATAGGATGGGGGTGGGTCAGGTTGAGAGGATGTCTGGCCTCTTTGACCTCCATGGTGGGAAGACATACAAGTGGTAGATTTCTCAGAAGGAAGCAAAGGAAGGTTGTGTGATGCCAGCTAAAAAAGAAGGAAGGGAAGGAGAGAGAGAGAAAAGAAAACGCAAGAGAGAAAAAAGAAGTGGAGAAAAAAAATAGGAGAAAAATTCCTTCCATTCCTATTTTATAGATGAGGTAACAGAAGTTAAATAACTTCCTCTCAGACTTACAGAGGCTAAGTAATAGAGCCAAGATTCAACACCAGACAGCCTGATTTCAAATTTTGTGCTTTTAATCATGCTGCTGTTCTTGCACCCCAGACTCTGACAAGCCAGAAACATAGAAGAGAATGTACTAAATACAAATTTCTGCTTTCCCAAGGTCACCTTACCTCCTAGACTCTGGAGCATTCCAGGCTGAGTTGCATAACTGCATACTAGTTGGATGTGAGCACTACCTCTGCTCCTTAAAGAAACCTTGTACTCATTGAGAAAACAAAGACCCCTGTACACTTGAAGCAAGCCAGAAAGAAAAAAAAAAGGCTGATCCCAACTGCAGACTGGGATGTCTTAAGGTAAAGCACATGTGCTGATATACAACTTTTCTTAGGTCTAGCTCACAGCCCTTCTTTCTGTCCCCCGTTAGGCAGGAGCAAAAGCTGACTGGGACTGTTGCTTTAATACCTCAACTATGGTCCTTGTGTGAGCTACAAAAAAAAAAAAAGAAACCTTTTTATCCTTCAAAGAGTAAGACTTACTCTGGGGTTTTATTTTTCACATCAATACAATAATCTAACTTCCTGAAGTGTTTAAACTAAATGCTCAATTTTCTAAAATGAGATCTTCCACTTGGACAGTGACTTGCATGCTTAACAAAAATATTCCTCATCTCTTTCACTAAATGTATTGCTTCCTATAGATTTTTCATTCAGGATCCTATCTGTCACTTTGTATTTCTCAGTTGCCTGGACACTCATCTCATAAAGAGACTGACACTGGCCATTTGCTATCTGTCACTTTGTATTTCTCAGTTGCCTGGACACTCATCTCATAAAGAGACTGACACTGGCCATTTGAATTTCTCTCTCCTTCTAAAAGACACTTTTACAATATCTTTTCCACGTGGCTCACGTTTTGCTCACCACGAGGTTCCAGAAAGAAGAGAATTGTTCCTGAAGTGCTCAAAGATCAGATGGCAACTAAAATGAGGATCTTAACAATCATCCAGGAACTGGGGTGATGAATGCCTCCAAGGGGTGAACACTATGACGTAGAAAGAGCTCCTGCTTTGGGTTTAGAAGAGGTGGGTCTCAACCCCAGAACCATAATGTATAAACTGTGTGACCTCGGGCAAGTCATGTATCCTTTCTGAGCCTTGATTTCCTCATAAATGAGAATACTAAATTGTGCATCCCTGGGTGGATGTAAAGTTCAAGCTGGATAATGTGCGGGGATGTGCTTGGAACTGGCCAGTGATATATAAATGATGTTATTTTTTTGCTGTGGACAGTCTGGAAAGGGTCTTGGAAGCTAGAAACGTAAGTTTCAAGTCTTCTTGAATATCAAGTTTTCTTTTGACAGACCTGAAACAGACCTTCCCAGGCAGTGGCCTATTATAGATAGTTCCAGGCCAGGGTAGGGGGCATGCCTGGCTATCAGACAGCAGGGTGCTCCCCAGCTGGTTCCTGGCCAACACACCAACGCACCTTGACTCAAGCAAAACAATAGGCTGCTCTGCTCACACTGGGGCTGAGGAATTGTTAGTTCACACCATTTCTGGGAGCACTGCTATGCCAGGTGAAAGGGAGGAGATGGCTGCTTAACAATTTTTGTTCTTACATTCTGCTCTTTACTTCATATCCTTTAGCATAAATTATAATCAGGCTTATTTTTGTGAAAAAAAATGTTTAATGCTGATCTCTATTTCTATAAGTTCATTAAAACATGGAAGTGGTCTATTTTTAGCACTTTTGAGTTCTCAGCACCACACCAGTGTCTGTCATAGTCACTTGGGAAGAATTTAGTGAATAAATTTATGAACAATAAAGTATTCTTGGGAAATTTAGCAATCAAATGTGGTACCGCAGTGACTGTCATCTTGTGTAGGGATATTTCCTTCCCTTTCAGCATCCTGTAAAAGTGGAATCATAGGAGAGGGCGTTAAGAATTGATATGTATACAAGGTTCTATGGAAACGTTGTATTTTCTCCATTTCAAATTTAGTTAATTATTTGAGTAGCTAATATTGACTGAGATAATTTTTTTTTTTTTTCCCTTTTTTTTTTTTTTTTGAGGTACGCGGGCCTCTCACTGTCGTGGCCTCTCCCGTTGTGGAGCAGAGGCTCCGGATGCGCAGGCCCAGCGGCCATGGCTCACGGGCCCAGCCCCTCCGCGGCACGCAGGATCCTCCCGGACTGGGGCACGAACCCGCGTCCCCTGCATCGGCAGGTGGACGCCCAACCACTGCGCCACCAGGGAAGCCCTGTTTTTCCTTTTTTAATCTCCTTTTTGATTTCTAAAGAATAATACATAAATGAAGTGTTCAAGCTTTGCTTCGTTCTTCAGAGATCCTTTGGGAACACTGTACTTTTAGATGAGACCCCAGAATCTTGGGGACACCACTGTATAAGTACGTGAATGACATTCATCTCCTTAGCGAAGAAAGAGACCAGCATAGAAACAGTTGGGAGCCATTTTTGAGACGTGCATAAACATTTCCCAACTCACTTTCCTTTTTCTGTGTACAGACAATTCATGCAGCTAACGACAAATGTAAATTTTGGAGAGCTGTTTTCCGCAAGACATTTCCAGAGACTATCTACAATTTACCTCATCAGGCAAGAAGTATGAATTTTCTTTTCTTTTTGATTGTTAAGAACAAAAAAAATGCTTTCTCAAATTCACTCTGGCATTGATTGGGAGGAAAAATGAATTTTAGTAGCTCTGAGATACATTCTCCCCCAACTGTCACTATTAAAAACCCATCATAAATTCAGAATTATGGTTGTTGCATGAATTGGATCAATCATGCAATCATTGCACAGTGCTTTGCAGGCAAGCCCAATAACTAATGGTTTACAGCTGTCATGGCACTCCAGTGAGGGTTAATAAGAAACGCTCTAGGATGTCTATTAAAGCAACTGGAATGCAAAATAAGAAAAGCAAGCTGAGTATTCTGTCAGAGAGAGGGACCTCTCTCTGTGTACAGACATAATGAAATGAAATAATGATAATGAAAGAGAATGTAAACAAACGCTACAGCATTATGAAAGGGGAGCTAGACTAGACCAAGTGCTTCATTGAGGGAAGAGGTGTGTCTTCATCTTTGTATATCTTTAGCTCTTAGCCCACTGCCTGGCACATGTATTCAGTTCTTCACAAATACTGAAATTGGTGAGAACAGAGATGCGATTATAGACCTTTATGATATAGGAGTTCAACTTTCCAGGAAGTGACAGTTGAACAGAATTGTTGATGACAGAGACTAAACAAGCAAAGAAATAGACCAAGAATATTCTAGGCAGTGAGAAAAGTATGTCCAAAAGAGGGGAGTGATTGAGAGTGGGGCAGTTTCCTAGAACTGCAAAACAGTATTTGTTACACGTGCAGGACAAGATGAATGGTAGGGAATAGTCAGACGTGGGGCTGGACAGGCTACAGGGACCAGATCTTAGAGAATGTCATGCTGAAGAGCTTGCATTTTAACCCTGAGGTGATTGAAAAACCACTGAAGCATTTTAAGCAGGGAACTGACATGACTGGATTTACAGGAGTAAAAGGCCACTATGATAGCTTTATGGAGGATCACTTAGAGGGGCGATAAAATTGTAGGCAGAGTGTGATGGAGAGGCTTTGAAATGATCTAGACAAGAATTGATGGGGACTTGATAAATAACAGTGGCTGTGAGGATGGAGATAGGTGGACTGATTTGAGAGATATATAGGAGTTAGAACTGGCAAACCTGGTGATCATAGGCAGAGGTGAGAAAGGAAAAGGTGTCAGGAAAAGTGCTGAGGGTTCTGACTTGGGCACTGAGGAGAAGAATAACACCATTCATTGACTGAGGTGGTGAACATGGAAGGGGAGAGACTTGGCCGAGGTGGATAATAGTGGTTCTCTTATTTATGTGATGAGCTTGAGGGTCTGGGGAAATTCAAATGGAGATACCCAATAGGTTGTTGAATATTTAGGTATATAGATCAAAAGAGGGCTCTAGACTAATGATATAACTTTGAGAGTCGTTGACTTGTACGACTTGTAGTTTTAGCGTAGAGACTGGGTGAGATCCTGCAGAAGAGAAGGTAGAATGAGAGGATAGTCTGCAGAGGAGAAAGAAAAGTTCCTCTGAGTAGCTTGTTTAAAATCAGAAGCTGAATAAATAGGAAAAGAAATAAGAAAAAAAGGTGAGCATCTAGAGTATATGCATATCCACTAAAGAAGCAGCACTCCAAAAAAGAAAAAGTAAATAAAGGATAAAGGATGGGTGAACATCTTGTCTCTAAGAATATTGCTTAATTTTACATTTATTGTCTCCAACATTCAGCATTCCCAAATAATAAATCAAACATACCAGAATTGTACATTCTTTTTTTTTTTCCAGTGCAAGACGAAAATGTACCTGTTTGATGATAATATCATGACAAGGAAAGCCCCAAAGAAAAATAGCTCCCATTTGGGAATCAGGGTATAATTGCAGCTCACTCCCATCTCTCCTGATAAAGCTCCTGCTGCTTATTTTGGGATATGTGTTGTGATGGTGATGGGGGTGAAGTGAGTGGAGTCTAAGAGGAGGAAATCCTGAAAGATGACATAAAGTGTAAAAGGATTTAAGCTTTATATAGCTTTGAAAAAGTGTACTCCCTGCAAAGGATGTATTGATTTGTTTCAACTATGCCTGAGGTGGTGATGGGCACCACACTAGCAATACGATTTCCGTCATCACCTCCAACACTGGGGGTTTTATGGCTTTCCTTTGAATCTGTTTTTTGAGGCTCTGTTTTTGTAATGCTCTTCCTCTAATTAACTTGGTTATTTTGAGGATGTAAAAGTCCGCTTTACTTGTCAGCTTTGGTGCTTAATTTGGTGCCTAATTCCCACTTTCAGTGGCATCGGCAATCATCTTTAAAATGGCAATCACCAAAATGGATTTAGAGTGTCCACCTATTTCCTGTGTGCAGCTGAGGGGCCTAAAATGGCCTAGCTCAGGTCAGATCCAGTGTTGATTAAAACATAAGTTATTCCTGCCTCATTCTGTTAAGAAGTAAAATGCTTATTTATACTTGTTTCTGGATATAAACATTTTAGTGTACACTTTACCTACAACAAAAAGCAGCATAGTCTAGACATGCATTAAAATGGACTAGTGAGGCCTTGAAAACAAGAAGGAAAGAAACCTACAAATCTTCCTCCAAGGAATAAACTCAAATGAGAGCACTTTGATATAAAGCAGAAATTAACACACCATTGGAAAGCAGTTATACTCCAATAAAGATGTTAAAAACAAAACAATAGCTTTATTTTCAAAGAAAACCACTTTTAAAAGTCCTTTCACACTCATTACTTTGTTGCCTCACTACCAATCCTTTCAACGCAAGGATTATTATCCCCACTTTACAGATGAAGAACCTGAAGTAGGTGGAGTAAGTGACTTAACCAAGGTCAGAGCTAGAGAAGAGATCAAAAATAAAACCCAGGTCATCCATAGTCACCTGCCAGAAATCATTCTTTATTCCATGGGAATGGAGAACTGGTGATCTGCAATTCTGTTACGTAAGAAATGATTGGGAAATCATACACTTCCAAAGTGCATTGAAAGCCTCTGGATTATCATCTTTAGGAAACAATCTTGTCCAAATAAAGACACATTTAGTGTCTGTGTTTTTGCCTTTAGTGTTCATTAATTAAAAATTTCTTGACAATTAGTATATTTCACAGGTGAAATTGAACTGTTTTACTGACAAGAATATTGATTAAATAGTGTAATAAGAGGCCTAGTTTATTTTTTTTCCTTTTCAAACAATGCAGTAAGCTAAACTTACTGTTTCTTTTCTGGTTTGTATTGGTTTTATGAACTTATCCGATGTGAATATTCCAGGGTAGGCAATTTATCTAGTTCACAGTGAGCTCACTAACTGCCAGTATGATCAGGCCATCAAGATGGCTGTTCTCCTGTTCTCTGTACATCCCCTGCCTGACTAGTCCATGCTTCACCTACACCCTACTCACATAACTAGCCAATCCTCTTAATTATAGGGCTTAATCAGTAACTGCCTACAGGCTTGCCCCTGCCCCAGCTGCTGGTTTCTCTGGTAACTGACGAGCCAACCTGACGTCAATTCCCCATCTAACTAGTAGCCTCCTTCTTCCCGATCGGTAGCGAAGGTGCTGCAATGTCCTGCCTGCCGTCTGCTGTCCGTGGCAGTGTCGGTCCAGGACTTTTGCTTCAAATGTGTAAGATTCCCTATCCAATACATTGTGGGTGTCTCCAGGCTCTTTCTTCAGTCTCGCAGCTGGGAAATTACAAGGTTTGCAGGCCTGCAGGGTGCAGCCAAACCCTTTCACTGGAGCATATTTTAATGAACATCTTTTGGTAAGTGACAAACATTTTTGTAGCTAGATGTGAAGGTTTTCTTTACACATATATGTAATTCACATGTAATATATATGCATATTCTTTACTTATGTATAAATGTACATGTATTGGCAAATAAATTGATAAACAAGTGAATATATATATATATATATATATATATATAGAGAGAGAGAGAGAGAGAGAGAGAGAGAGAGAGAGAGAGGACAGAAACTCAAAAGATAGAAGATCCTGAAGCATTCTCCTTTTATTCTAAAACGTTTCTAATTCTTCTAACGGGTCAGTCAGAGCTATTCTGGACCAAAACTGAATTGAAGAAAGTCTAATTGGATTCTATACTGAGATTGAGATATTTATTCATTTCCATGTGAAATAAGGTGTATGATATATTTTAGAGCAGGCTTTGCAACAAGCCTTCGTAAGAGTTTTAATACTCAATTCAAAATAAATAGTTTAATAACTCTGAACTGCACTAAAGAGCAGTCCAAATTTCTGCTCATTTAACAGGAATTTTTACATTAACTTGTCTCCCAAGCCTTCTATAATCCAGGAAAATGTTTCAAATTTAACTTAAGTTAAACACACTTGTGTAATTGTGTTATTGCAATGTTTTATCAGGTCAAGCATAAGGTATATACTGCTAATAGTTAATGGTAGGAATATTCATACATTAAATATCTCATTTAACATATTTTATATTGAAGTTTATCAATCCTGTTTCCTCAGAAATATAATTTAATCTTGGTTTAAGATGACATAATATTCCTAGGTATTTTATTCTTTTTGATGTGATGGTAAATGGGATTGTTTCCTTAAATTCTCTTTCTCATCTTTCATTGTTAATGTATAGAAATGAAAGAGATTTCTGCATATTGATTTTGTATCCTGCAAATTTACCAGATTTATTGATGAGTTCTAGCAGTTTTCTGGTGGCATCTTTAGGATTTTCTATGTATAATATCATGTCATCTGCAAACTGTGATAGTTTTACTTCTTTTCCAATCTGGGTACAGTTATTTCTTTTTCTTCTCTGATTGACTTCCAAAACTATGTTGAATAGAAGTGGCAAGAGTGGACATCCTTGTCTTACTCCTGATCTTAGAGGAAATGCTTTCAGCTCTTAACCATTGAGAAGGATGTTTAGCTGTGGGTTTGTCATATACGGCCTTTATTATGTTGAGATAGTTTCTCTTTATGCCCACTTTCTGGAGAGTTTTTAATCATAAATTGGTGTTGAATTTTGTCTAAAGCTTTTTCTGCATCTATTGAGATGATCATGGTTTTTATTCTTCAGTTTGTTGATGTGGTGTATCACACTGATTGATGTGTGGATACTGAAGAATTCTTGCATCCCTGGGATAAATCCCACTTGATCATGGTGTATGATCTTTTTAATGTATTGTTGGATATGGTTTGCTAGTATTTTGTTGAGGATTTTTGTGTCTATGTTCATCAGTGATATTGACCTGTAATTTTCTTTTTTTGTGGTATTTTTGTCTGGTTTTGTTACCAGGGTGATGGTAGCCTCATAGAACGAGTTTAGGAGTATTCCTCCCTCTCCAACTTTTTGGAAGAATTTCAGAAGGGCAGGTGTTAACTCTTCTCTAAATGTTTGATAGAATTTGCCTGTGAAGTCATCTGGTCCTGGGCTTTTGTTTGTTGGGAATTTTTAAATCACAGTTTCAGTTTCAGTACTTATGATTCTGCAATTCCACTCCCGGGCATATATTTGGAGAAAACCATAATTTGAAAAGATACATGCACCCCAGTGTTCATTGCAGCACTATTTACAATAGCCAAGACATGAAAGCAACCTAAATATCCATTGACAGAGGAATGGATAAAGAGGATGTGGTACCGTGGGCTATTAGCTATAAAAAAGAATGAAATAATGGTGGAAAATGGTGCCTTTTGCACCAACATGGATGGACCTAGAGATTAGCATACTAAGTGAAGTAAGTCAGGCAGAGAAAGACAAATATCATATTATATCACTTATATGTGGAATCTAAAAAAAAAAAAATGATACAAATGAACTTATGTACAAAACAGACTCACAGACGTCAAAAACACTTATGGTTACCAAAGGGGAAACATGGTGGGGAGGGATAAATTAGGAGTTTGGGATTAACATATACACACTACTATATATAAAATAGATAAATACACACTACTATATATAAAATAGATAATCAACAAGGACCTACTGTATAGCACAGGGAAATCTACTCAATAATCTGTAATAACCTAGATGGGAAAAGAATCTGAAAAAGAATAGATATATGTATATGTATAATCAAATCACTTAGCTGTACACCTGAAAGTAACACAATACTGTAAACCAGCTATACTCCAAAAAAAATTAAATTTAAAACATGTACATTAAAAAAAGATGATATAATATATGTTATTTTAATACATGGACTTCTTTATTTCAATTTGGAGACTAACGCTTTGCCAGGTTATTGTTATCCTTATATTTCAGAATTTTTCTGGATATTCTTGTTATTTTTTCCATGTGAATTATAGAATATCTTGTCAATCTTCTCACCCCCAAAATTTATACTAGTGGGCCTCCCTGGTGGCGCAGTGGTTGAGAGTCTGCCTGCCGATGCAGGGGACGCGGGTTCGTGCCCCAGTCCGGGAAGATCCCACATGCCGCGGAGCGGCTGGGCCCGTGGGCCATGGCCGCTGAGCCTGCGCGTCCGGAGCCTGTGCTCCGCAATGGGAGAGGCCACGACGGTGAGAGGCCCGCTTCAGCAAAAAAAAAAAAAAAAAAAAAATTTATACTAGTGTTTTTTAGAGTCAGTTTTATTGAAGGATAATTTACATAAATTGTACTCATTTAAATGAACGGTTGAGTAAGTTTTGGTAAATATGTGTAACTGTATATTTCCTTTACCCCACAAAGTTCCCTAATGCTTCTTAACAGCAATTCTCCTAACCTGGCCCCAAGCAACCACTGATCTGCTTCCTATCACTATAGATTAGAATTTCATGTAAATGGAATTCTACTATATGGACTCTTGTGTCTAGCTTATTTTATTCAGCATATTGGTTTTGGTAGCCATTCATGTTCTTGGTATAGAGTAGTTTGTTTCTTTTTATTGCTGAATATCATTCCATTATATAGGAGTACCACTTCTTTTTTAAATCCATTCTGGAAGCACAAGGGAATTTTTTTCTGATTTTTCACAGTGAGAACCCAGTGGGGTTCCTGGAGGTAAATCACATGAAAGTGTGGGGATCCCTTAAGAATGGGCCCCCTTGGAAATATCAACACTCAGACTACTCTACACTGAGCCTCCAGTAGTTCATCAGTTACAGTTTGAAGTGTTCCCACTGATAGGGGCTTCTGCTCTCTACACGTTGTGATTCTCTGTATCTGCATGTCTGTCTCTCCGAATTTCAGAGCAGTAGTTTGTCTTGTGACCTCAGTTCTCTGACGGTTCTAAGAAGAGTTGTTGATATTCAGTTTGCTCCATTTTTTTTTCTTGTTGTGAGGATAGGAATGACAACTTCTAAGGTCAGCTTGGAAGCTGGAAGTGCTCTTGCTATACATTTTTTTTTAGCAATTCACCTCCTTATTGAGTAAAAGAGTTCTTTATATTTTGTGGATAAAGGTCCTTTGTCAGATACATGGATTTCAACTACGTTCTCTTTTAGTTTTATTTTTTAATTGTTCATTGTTAGTATAGACCCCCCCCCCCAAAAAAAAAGAAAAAGAAAAATGAAAAACCTCATCCATATGGAAAACTAATTTACAGCAAAGGAACAAAGAGCATACAATGGAGAAAGGGCAGTCTTTTCAATAAGTGGTGCTGGGAAAACTGGACAGTCACATGAAAAAGAGTAAAACTAGACCACTATCTTTTACAGCATACACAAAATTAATTCAGAATGGATTAAAGGTTTTGAATATAAGACCTGAAACCATAAAATTCCTAGAAGAAAAAGTAGGGTAACCTTATTGACATTGGTCTTAGTGATGCTTCTGTGGCTGTAACTTCAAAGGCAAGGGAAAAATAAACAAATGGGACTACATCAAACTCAAAAGCTTTGGCACATCAGAGGAAACCATTATCAAAATGAAAAGGCAACCTGCTGAATTAGAGAAACTGCTTGTAAATCATATATCCAATAAGAGGTTAATATCAAAATATATAAAGAACTCCTAAAACTCAACAACAAAAACCAAAACAACCCAATTAAAAGTGGGTAGGGCATCTGAATAGACATTTTTTCAAAGAAGATATACAGATGGACAATAAACACATGAAAATATCTTCAACATCACTAATTATTAAATCAGAAACACCTCACACCTGTTAGAATGACTGTTATAAAAACACAAGAAATAACAAATGTTGGAAAGGATGTGGAGAAAAGGGCACCCTCATATACTGTTGGTAGGACTATAAATTGGTGCAAGCACTGTGGAAAGCAGTATGGAGATTCCTCAAACAATTAAGAATAGAAATACTGTATGACCCAGACATTCCACTTCAGGGCATTTATCCAAAGAACACAAAACATTAATTCGAAAAGATATATACAGCATTACTTGCAATACCTAAGATAAGTAAAAAACCTAAGTGTCTATGGATAGATGAGTGAATAAAGAGGATATGGTATATATACAGTGGAATACTACTCAGCCCTGTAAAAGAATAAAATCCTTCCACTTGGGACAACATGGATGTAACTTGCAGGTATTATGCTAAGTGAAATAAGTCAGAGAGAGAAAGACAAATACTGTATGATTTCACTCATAGGTGGAATCTAAAAAAAACAAAACAAACCAAAAAAATAAGCTATAGGTACAGAACAGATTGCTGGTTATCAGAGGGCAAGTGGGTTAGGGTCTAGGGGAATTGGTGAAAAATTGGTGAAGGAGGTCAACTGTATTGTAATGGATGGTAACTAGACTTACAGTGATCATTTTGTAGTGTATACAGATGTCCAATTACAATGCTGTACACCTGAAACTTAAAGAATAAAAAAACCCTGATTTTTTTTTTTTTGCGGTATGCGGGCCTCTCACTGTTGTGGCCTCTCCCGTTGCGGAGCAGAGGCTCCGGACGCGCAGGCTCAGCGGCCATGGCTCACGGGCCCAGCCGCTCCACAGCATGTGGGATCCTCCCGGACCGGGACACGAACCCGCGTCCCCTGCCTCGGCAGGCGGACTCTCAACCACTGCGCCACCAGGGAAGCCCAAAAACCCTGATTTTTGTATGTTGACTTACTATCCTGTAAACTTGCTATATTATTAATTCTAATTGCATTTTTGTAGATCCTTTAGAATTGTTTATATACACAATCATGTTGTCTGCAAATCCTGTTTTACTTATTTTTTGCTATCTGTAGGTATTTTATCTCTTTTTCTTGACTTGTTGCACTGTCTAGAACTTAGTCTACAGTGTTGACGGCGTGAGAGCATACATGTTTGCCCCATTCCCAGTCTTCAGAAGGAGAGTTTCTCTTTCACTATTAACTACCAAGTTTGCATGGATGTCCTTTATCAGGCTGAGCGTTCCCTTTTATTTCTAGTTTTATGAAAGTATGGGTTTCAATTTTGACTAATATTATTTTTGCAATAAGTTTGTTTCCTTGATCAATTGACACTTTATCATTATGAAATGTCACTTTATTTTGTGTTGTAGTATTCTTTGTTCTATAGTCCTCTTTGGTATTGATATAATGACTCCAATTTTCTTATGTGTTTTTATGATCTATCTTTTTTTATCTTTTACTCTTAAGCTCTATATTTATTTATATTTAAAATATGTTTCATGTAGACAGCATATTTCAGTCTTTTTATATCCTGTATGGCAATCTCTATCTTTTAATTTGAGTGTTCAGAATATTTATATTTAATGTAATTACTTACATGGCTAGGTTTTAAGTCTATTATCTTGATTTTTTTTCTATTTGCCCCATATCCTTCATTTTATTTTTCCTCTTTTCCTATGTTATTTTGGATTAAGTTAGTATCTTTTAGTATTTCACTTTCTCTCATTTTGGTTTATTAGCTATACCTGTATGCGTTAAATTAGTGGTTGCTCTGGTGTTTAAAATATGCATATTCAGCTTATCATGATGTATTTTCAAAGAATAATATACCATTTCCCAAATAATACAAGGAATTTAGAGCAGTATGTTACCCTTTACCCCTCTTATTCTTTGCAGTTTGTTTTCATACCTTTTACTTCTACATATGGTTATATAGCCAAAATACAGTGATAATATTTTTTTGCTTTCACAGTTATCTTTTAAAGAAACTTAGAAAGGAGAAAAATTGGGGGGGGGGGTTTAAAATTTTTTTTAAAAAAATTATTTTTGGCTGCGTTGGGTCTTCATTGCTGTGCTCAGGCTTTCTCTAGTTGCGGCGAGTGAGGGCTACTCTTCGTTGCCATGCGCGGGCTTCTCATTGCAGTGGCTTCTCTTGTTGCAGAGCATGGGCTCTACACATGCGGACTTCAGTAGTTGTGGCATGCAGGCTCTAGAGCGCAGGCTCAGTTGTTGTGGTGCACGGGCTTAGTTGCTCCGTGGCATGTGGGATCTTCCCGGACCAGGGCTCAAACCCATGTGCCTGCATTGGCAGGTGGATTCTTAAGCACTGCGCCACCAGGGAAGCCCCACTGTGCTACATATCCTATACCAACTATTCCAAAATGTCTAGAAGCACAAGTCCCCTTATTGCTCTTTTATTTCTATATATTTAAATTGAAAAAAATTTCCCAAAATATGTTTAATTTTTGATTCATATTAGGATGTATAAATATGAAAGAAAAACACACTGTGCAGCTGGAAACAATTTGTATGTCTATTCCTAAATATAGCTTTATGTATTAAAAATATTTTGTATTAGGTGTACATGCCAGTTACCTTTCATTAACAAATACAAAACCAAAGATGACCAAATATTTGAGGAAAATAAACAAAACGAAAGATATATAACATGAAGTAACAAAAAAAATGCCCCTGAAAAAATTAGAGATTACTACAAGAAAGAAAAATAATTCTAATTGGTATCCTCACAGTGATTTGAAATGATACTGCATTTGTAAAGTAAGAACTGACTGATCTGAAAAAGAAGTTATCAGAAAACAAAACAACAACAAAAATTTTTGAAATTAAAATATTGAGAAAAAATTCAACATGCGGGATTAAAAAGTACAGATGAACTGCTCTAAGGATTATTTCAGCATCCTATTAATGCCAACCACCTAGTAAATATGGCAAAATGGTCACAACAGGAGACAGATTTAGTGGTCAGCTCAGCTCAATGTAAAAGTATTATCATCTTTATTACTATGAAAATAATTACAAAGTTCTCTCAGCTGTCCAAAGCATCATTTTGGTAAAGAAAGGACAACACATTGCAAGGTATTATGAATAATAAAGTTTTCTCCTTAAAACCATGCTTATGCTATATTTCCTAGCTGTGCATGCTTTGAACTGTTTCTAATTCCATTGTCCTGGTTAGAAAAGAGAAGTCTTTCAATATTTAATTAACACCAGGAAAGTATTAGAATCCACTTAAGATGAAGGAAAATAAGCTAGAGTTCCTTATCTTGACCAGCATTGCTACATCATGAATCAGAAATTCAGATTAACCTTTATTTAATTGCCTGTACTTTTAGGAGTAAGTTTTTACAAGTAAAATTGAATAGCAGAACTGAAAATTTTGCTTGTATATGATACAATTATAAAATTAGAGTCAGTACATTCATAAATAATTGTTTGAAGGTTGACAGGAGATACAATAAATGAATTTGATTGTCTGGATCAAATTATTGAGCATGGAAAGTTTGCTTTGCATAAAATTAACTTACATAAACAAAGCACTGATGAATAGTTAACACCAGGCCGATGTTTACACTAAATCAAATAAGTTGAGCTACTGTAGACACAAGCTAATACAGTCGAACAGGCTTTGTTTCTTTAGGGTAATTGGTATAAGAATGTTTATTATGTTAAGTATGACTGAGAGTTACTTTTTACGAATCATAGTAATGAGCTTAAGTCATCAAAATGTCTCAGATAAGCAACATTATCATCTAGCATTTTGTATATCCAAGATATTTGCAGTCAACATGTTTTTCTTTCAAATTACTGTTCAGGGCATTCTTGTGTTTTTGTCCGATCTCGTTACCGCTGGTTTCCAATATACATGATGTTATTTTTCACAAGTTTGTTTATAAGTTAAGGGTTTGAAATGATAAACAACGTTAAAATGGTGACTTTATTCAAGAGTTTTCTCACCACCATTGTGAAAATAATATGGTTGAATACTAAAAATGTTATTCTCTTTCTCTTTGGGATATTCAAGACTAGTGCCGAGCTATTCTAGAAAGAGTGGCAGTCATGTACTCTCTTATTTCTATTGATCCCAATTATGGAGTTACTTTTATTTTAAAAGATGTCCTAAATTGCCTTTCTAGCCAAACAATGGAATATCTGGCATCAATGCCAAATATATGCCAGGTTGACTATAGGTTTGTGAGGAAGCAGCAGTCCTTACGATTATCCTTGAAACATGGACACAGTTATTTGGAATGTTGTAAATTAAAAGAAATGTGCTTTTTTTTAAAAAAACAACTTTAATTCCTTGGAGAAGGGAAGTTGAAAGACATGATCTGCAAAGAGAGAAGCTGTAAACCAGGTAGTTGCTGGGAGTAATCTCTTCAAGCCACAGCCTAGGATGCTAGCTTCCTCTTCAAGAAGTCTGGCTTCTGGCCAGTGTCCCTCTTTTCAGTCTTTTCTACAAAACTTCATCTCTCTACCCTGAATTTCCTCATATTTTCCTTATCCTCAATCCCTCTCATCTCCCTTCCCTGACAAGTTATGTTAAACAAAATCAAATAAGACTATCACTATGTTAGCAAGTTAAGTTTATAAATTAAATAAATATTTATTTTCTTCTGAAGCAAAAACCTGAAAGCATAAATCACTTCCTCAAATCTTTTCATTCTCTGCTTTGTTCTCAAAATCTTTTAAATGTCACAGACACTGAGCTGATTATCTCTATGTCCTCTCTTCTTCTCATTCCCTCCACTTCTCTCCTATCTGGTATATTTGCTTATGGTGTCTGTCCCTGTTTGCATAGCATGGTGCCCATGTCATCATTGGAAAGACTGAAAATTGGACGACCAACCCATCAGAGCTAACAAACATCTTTTACTATCTCAGGTATTTCATAGTTAGTGCATATTGTGCTGACTAATCACAATAGAGGAGTCTGAAGTAATCCAGGATCTCCACTTGGGAATAGTCGACCGGCAGGTTAAGAAGCATAAGAAGCTTAAGTTCAAATCCACAGGGATATAGAGCGTAGGGTGGGAGAGCCCATAGTGATTTCAGGCTGTTAGAGATAGGTCCATATTTCCACATTTTAAATATGTGAGGGGGCACGTCTGTGTCATTTCAAATAACTAGAGTGCTTCTATATAAAACACCAAACTAGGTGTTATGGAGGACAAGAAGAGAAAAGGAATATGGAATCTTTATCTATGAAGTGCATGCTGTGTAGTTGAAACATTGAGATGTTTAGTCAAATGGTGTAATACAATATAAGAACATGTCAAACAAAATACTACTAATTTTCTATGGTTTTAATAAGAACAGAATTTTATCTGTATAGCAGCTGTTTTATATTACATATCTCCACTGATTACAGAGTAAGAAAAAATGAACATAAATTTAAGCCAATGGGTTTGATTATAAGGAGCATGTCATGAACAAAAGACGGTGACTTTTTTTTTAAACAAAATAACAGTGGCTCTGCTTTCATAATGGAAATTGGGAAATACTATTTCATGGTTCCTTTCAGTCCTATGTTTTAGATAACTATTAATTATTTTTATTCTCATCAGCATTTTTATTTATAGATGTATTTTATCAGTGTATTTCCACAGTAACAAATATACTGGCAATTGAAATGCATTAGTTAACCATGTTATCTTTCTTTAGTGTTTTTAACTTGTAAAAGCATTAAGTATTATGTTACTAGCAATAAACTACGAAGTATAAGAATATGAGTCATAAATAGCATTATAATAAAATTAAATGATTAGGCATAGCACACATTTAATGACATATAATTATCATAATATAAATGCAAAAATATAGATGGTCCATAGTCCATGTAAGTGGCAAATTTGTATTTCTTTCATGTGATCAAATAGTTAGTTAAGCAATCATGTTTCCCCTATACACCTCTCTCTCTCACACCCACTCACATAACGCAATTTTGAAAGCAAAACATCAAGAGCTAGCAACCATAAGAAGTTTGCAATCATTTTATTTTTTTCAGATAGACATATCTAATTGTCCCATAACCTGTTCATTTTAATGTACAGATTTTATGTATTTATATTTCTGTTACATTCCAGTAGGTAGATGTTGAAATCTAAGAGACAAACACCCCTGTCTTTAGGTTGGCCAAGTAGATTTATGCTTAGCTCTGATTTTACTTCCACACTGAATTCTGATTTCAAAAAGTAGCTAGGAATAAAAATGATCTAGTTTTGACATAATATTCTAATGGTATAAATTGAGACCAATATGAGGAAAACAAAATTTGGTCGGATTACCTATGTGTCTTGATAAATCCAGATAATTCCAATCAATGTTTCTCTAAATTCTGACCCTCTCCTAAATGCAAATCTCCAGTTTAGTCTTAGAGTCAAAATATAAAAATAGAGAGACGAACTCATGGTGACGCACAGCATACAGTGCTATTGTGGTTTTCAGTATGGTTAGAACACAGTTTCTATTTATTAGAGACCTAGTACTTACACTAAAATTTTTTTGAGCAAAACTCTGGACCAATGTCAAGGAAACAGGCTAAATCAGGAAAAAGAGGAGTGGGAGTCAAGACTGGCATCATGTGGGATACAATGCAGAAACAGAACTATCAGATAAACACACATATCAAAGAAAAAATGAGTCCTGATGACGGGGGTGAGCAATTTTCTGAGAACCAAACAAACTATAAGTAAGAAAAAAACAAAGCTAGCTAGAAAACTGACTCAAATAACTATATCAAGCTGAGGTACTCAAATAAGGCAGTTGTTCTGGCTTGAGTTATGTGCTTTTATCCCTATTACTTAGAACTGCATTGTCCAATATGATAGCTACTACCCTTGTGTGATTATTTAAATTTAAGTAATACTTAAAGGTCCAGTTCTTCTGTGTCACTAGCCACATTTTAAGTGCTTGGTAACCGTATGTGGCTAGTGGCTCCTTTATTGGGTAGCAGGGGTGTAAAACTTTTCCATCATTGCACAAAGTTCTCTTAGATAGCACTGACCTAGAAATATGAATCGATCCCATTACCAAATCTAAATGGTTATAAAGAAAAAACTCTACTAGACTAGTCCTCTTCTTGTAAATAGTCATAAAACTGAACAAAATACATGAAGCAACAGCATTCGGGCACTGTACAACAGGCGATACAAAAGTGCAATCCATGAGAGCTGAGAAACTGAAGGTGAGATCTGTAATCAGAGCAGCTACCTACCTGGACATCATAATCTGACCACAGCACACTGAGCCAGAGTACAGCATGGAAGTCATGCTGAATTTAGGAGTCAGATATCAAGACCTCCTGGCAACTTAAGTCATTGGAATATGTGGGGAAAGACATTGGAGATTAGGCAATTGTGTAGAGGGTTTCCCAGTGGGTTCTTGGCAGTGGGGCGAACTGTGCATGGGCAGGGCAAGACAGCATGGGGCTTACTGGATTACAGCTGGTATGGAATTGAGCTCAGCCAGCGTGTAGAAAACTTGTAAACATTCTTCTAACATGGTGGACATTCAGCTGAGACATCAGAAACCCCTATCTTAAAAACAAACAACAACAAAAAGGACCTACTCTAGATCTGCCCTAATAAAGGCTAAAACCCTGCCCTGGCCACATATACAGGGGAGGCAGTGTCTAAATATTGAGTCCTATCAAGTTAGAAGGGCTTGGGAAATGTAGTAAGCTTCTTAGAGATCCCCACTAACAAAATGTAAAACAGCATACACAAGTTCATGATGTTCAGCCAGGAACTGAACATTGAATTAGAACAATAATCACTTTCCAGGGGAAGATAACAGACTTCAGAGTTTCTAAAAATGTATCATTTACAATGTCAAGTACAAAAGAAAATATTAGTAGACATTTAAGAAACAGAAAACTATGACTTAGAGTCAATAGAATAAAAAGTAGTCTATAGGAACTGACCCACAGTGACTCAGATGTTGGATTAATCAGGCAGACTTTAAAGGAGCTATGATAAACAAATAGGTTCAAAGAATTAAAGACAAAGATGTTTAAAGGATTAAGGGGAAAAAGTAAGTCTTTCCTCAGGGTGTGCTGGCAGCTATCTAGAAAGGGGTGGGGTTGGAGATGGAGGGGCTAGAGCTGACGCCAGGTGCGGGGACAGGATTTCCCCTCCACTCTGTGGCCATCACCACCCCATTGATGGGGAGGCCTAATCCCAAATTGCTGGAGCAGAAGCCCTAAGGGTCAGGCCCGAACTGGTTTTGTTCCCTCTAAGTGTCTGTTTTGCCCTCTCCCTGAACCGGGTGGGAAGTGCTAAAGCACTGGGGCCTGTGCAGGCTTCAGCTCAAGTCAGTCACAGGCTGAGGTCCAATGCCCGGCCCGGGCAGGCCTCAGGTGCAAGTCCCCTTTGTCCCTCACAGCCCATCACTTCCCTCAGCTTCTGCCACCTCTGTCCTGTTGTGGAACCGCCCCGCAGGGTAGGTGGGCCCATGTGGGCTCTCAGCATGTACTGGGGATGGGTGAGCTGTGGTGGAGGGGCGCTGTCAGAGGTCTGGGCTGCTTCCCAGGCGCTGCTTGAATAAGCGTCAACAATGGCTACAGCCGCCCACCCAGCCTCTGCCCCAGGACGGGGTTACCTCTGCATCCCATGGTCAAGTCTTTGACCCATGGTCAAGCCAGTCCCATGGGCATGGTTACCGAGATTCAGTACTGCACTGTGGCGTACAGTGAGCGGAGCCAGAGTGTTTGCTTGGCGCAGCCTGTGGCACTCAGTGAGTCAGTTGCGGGAAACCCTTCAGCCCCAAGCATAGGCTTCTCTCTGTCCTGCCAGGGAGCAAACCAGCGAGCGCCAGTCCAGGCTTCTTACAGCCCTTCTGTTAGTCACAGTGGTCCTCCAACCAGCCAAGGAGGCTTGTCTCTCCCACATGGGACCCCAGGACTGCAGCACTCAGCCTGCAGCTTGAAATGCTTATGTGTCCCCCCGTATAATCTCCCTTTTTCTCTGAGTCCCCT
The DNA here is from genome assembly GCF_000442215.2 of Lipotes vexillifer. NCBI lineage: Eukaryota > Metazoa > Chordata > Mammalia > Artiodactyla > Lipotidae > Lipotes > Lipotes vexillifer. Next base: position 478,214 of record NW_006797069.1, on the reverse strand, counting down.
CCCAGGGGCACGGGTCCCAGATGGATTGCTTTTCTCCTCTTCTAACCCAATTACCTGTGGATCTTTCTTAAAGCTTTGGTTTTACAGAAGTCTTTCTGCCAGTTTCCAGTTAGTTTTTGGTGAGAATTGTTCTACATGTAGATGTATTTTTTGATATGTACATGGGCAGAGGGGAGCTCCATGCCCTCTTACTCTGCCACCTTGATCAGAATCCCCCTGTCGTACTTATTTAAACTATATTTTGTGTAATTCAGTGTCCTTTGGGCACGATAAAAAACACCCATTTATTTCTTGACTCATCATTTAGTCATTACTTGGAATTGCTGTTTTTACAACAATTTTCCTGTAATTTTATCTAAATGCTTGTACTTGCCATTATTTGAAATCTTTGGGGTTGTTGTTATCATACAGATCTCTACATTGAAAGCTGCCACTTGAATCCCACTGGCACTTCAAATTTTATTTATTCAAAATTGTATAAATGTACTCTTCTTTCCACATCATTATCTCTCTGAAATCCCCACATTCCCTAGCATCCCGTGTCCAGTCAGTCTCTGTAACGTTCCTCAAAACGGGTCTGTCCTTTCTTGTCCCATTTCATTAATTCAGACCCCATTACTTTTTATCTGGACCCTAACTATCATAATGTTATTACTTCCAATCTATTAATTTTCATACTGTTTTATTTCTTTGTTTCAGGATTCACCCCCCTAATGCCCACCTTAATCATTACAGAAGGCAACAATTCCTTTTACTAGGTATCCTTTGAGACTGGGTGTTATAGATACTGTTATTTGGAATCCACGTCACAATGTGTGATATATAGTAGGGAGAGAGAGGCCATTCCCATTTCTCCAAGGTACATGGCATGGCTGCAGCATTCTGAATGCTTCAGGGAATGCTTCGTTATTTGGTCAATTGAAAGATTTTGAAGGCTTAGAAATAACCAGTGTACAAATACCCTAGTGAATAAGGAAATAGATTTCCCCAATATCTGTGATGGTGATTAGGCAACAGTGAGATCTGTCTTAAGGTGGATTTTTAGGTGGTGAACATTTAGGATTATCCCCTTCTCTACCATCAGTCCTCACTTAATGGAACTGTCTTCCAACGATTACAGGCATAGCTAGTTTTATTGTGCTTCACTTTATTGTGCTTCATAGATGTGACATTTTTTTTTAAATTGAAGTTTTGTGGCAGCCCTGTGTCAAGCAAGTCTAACAGTGCCATTTTTCCAACAGCATTTGCTCACTTTTGTCTCTTTGGTAATACTCACAATATTTCAAACTCTTTCAAAACTATTTTTTTAATATCTTTATTGGAGTGTAATTGCTTTGCAATGTTCTGTTAGTTTCTGCTGTACAACAAAGTGAATCAGCTATATGTATACATATATCCCCATATCCCCTCCCTCTTTAGCCATTATATTTGTTATTGTGATCAATGATCTTTGATGTTACTACTGTAATTGTTTTGGGGTGCCATGAATTGCAGCCATATGAGATGGTGAACTTTATTGATAAATGTTGTGTGTACTCTGACTACTCCCTCCACTGGCAATTTCCCCATCTCTCTCCCTCTCCTTGGGCTTCCCTATTTTCTGAGACACAACAATATTTAAATTAGGCCAATTAATAACTCTACAGTGGCTTCTAAGTATTCGAATGAAAGGAAGAGTCACATGTCTCTCACTTTACATCAAACCTACAAATGATTAAGCTTAGTGAGGAAGGCATGTCAAAAAAAAAAAAAAAAAAAAAAAAAAGGGAGGTTGAAAGATAGGCCTAAAGCAAGGCCTCTTGTGCCGAACTGTTAGCCAAGTTGTGAAGGAAAAGGAAAAGTTCTTGAAGGAAATGAAAAGTGCTATTCCAGTGAACATGCGAATGATAAGAAAGAGAGAAAACAGCCTTATTGCTAATGTGGAGAAAGATTTAGTGCTCTGGATAGGAGATCAAACCAGCTGCAATATTCCCTTAAACCAAAGCCTAATATCCAGACCAGAGCCCTAACTCTTTTCAATTCTATGAAGGGAGAGAGGTGAGGAAGCTGCAGAAGAGAAGTTTGAAGCTAGCAGAGGTTGGTTCATGAGGCTTAAGGAAAGAAGTCACCTTATAATGTAAAAGTGCAACGTGAAGCAGCAAGTGCTGAAGTAGAAACTGCAGCAAGTTATCCAGGAGATCTAGCTAAGATCATTAATGAAGGTAGCCACAGTAAACAATAGATACCCAATGTAAACGAAACAGCCTTCTATTAGAAGATGCCACCTAGGACTTTCAAAGCTAGAGAGAAGTCAGTGCCTGGCTTCAAAGCTTCAAAGGACAGGATGCCTCTCTTTTTAGAGGCTAAGGCAGCTGCTGACTTGAAGTTGAAGCCAGTGCTCACTTACCATTCAGAAAATCCTGGGGTTCTTAAGAATTATGCTAAATCTACTCTTCCTGTGTTTTATAAGAACAACAAAGCCTGAATGATAGAATGTCTGTTTGCAACGTGGTTTACTGAATATTTTAAGCCCACTGTGGAGACCCACTTCTCAGAAAGAAATATCTGTCTTAAAATATTACTAGTCACTGGCAATCCACCTGGTCACCCAAGAGCTCTGATACAGATATACAAAGAAACTAATGTTGTTTTCATGCCTGCTAACAAAACATCCATTCTGCAGCCCTTGGATCAAGGAGTAAGTTTGACTTTTAAGTCTTATTCTTTAAGAAATACATTTTGTAAGGCTGTAGCTGCTAAAGATAGTTATTGCTCTGATGGATATGGCAAAATAAATTGAAAACCTTCTAGAAAGTATTTACCAATTTAGATGTCTTTAAGAATATTCCTAATTCATAGAAAGAGTCTAAATATCAACATTAGCAGGAGTTTGGAAGAAGTTGATTCCAACCCTTATGGATGACTTTGAGGGGTTCAAGACTTCAGTGGAGGAAGTCATTGCAGATGTGGTGGAAATAGCAAGAGAACTAGAATTAGAAGTGGAGCCTGAAGATGTGAGTGAATTGCTGCAGTCTTATGATAAAACTTGAATAGATGAGAAGTTGCTTCTTATGGATGAGCAAAGAAAGTGGTTTCTTGAAATGGAATCTACTCCTTGTGAAGATACTGTGAAGACTTGAAATGACAACAAAGGATTTAGAATACAAATAAATTGGTAAAGCAGTGGCAGAGTCTGAGAGGATTTGACTTTGATTTTGAAAGAAGATCTGGCATGGGTAAAATGCTATCAAACATCATTGCAATGCTGCAGAGAAATTATTCCTGAAAGGAAGAGTCAATGGATGTGGTAAACTTCATTGGTGTCTTATTTTAAGAAATTACCAAAGCCACCCCAACCTTCAGCAACCAACAGCCAACACCCTGATCTGTCAGTAACCATCAGTGTTGAGGCAAGATACTCCACCAGCAAAAAGATTATGACTCACTGAAGGTTCAGATGATGGTTGACAGATTTTAGCAGTAAATTATTTTTTGATTAAGTTTGTACATTGTTTTTTAAGACAGAGTGCTATTGAACACTTAACAGACTATAGTATAGTGTGGGCATAACATTTATAGGCACTGAAAAACTAAAAAATTTGTGTGACTCACTTTATTGTGATATTCACTATTGTGGTGGTCTGGAACCAACCCATAATATCTCCAAATTATGCCTGACCAGACTATGCTCTAAGGTCGTAAAATTATCCATCTTGTTATGATGATGTTGATGGTGGTTAAAATAAAGCATTGAAGGGCTTCCCTGGTGGCTCAGTGGTTGAGAGTCCGCCTGCCAATGCAGGGGACACGGGTTCGTGCCCCGGTCGCGGAAGATCCCACATGCCGCGAAGCGGCTGGGCCTGTGAGCCATGGCCACTGACCCTGCGCCTGTGGAGCCCTTGCTCCGCAATGGGAGAGGCCACAGCAGTGAGAGGCCCGCGTATCACCGAAAAAATAAAAAATAAAAAAAATAAAGCGTTGAAGAAGGTGCCAGAGTGTTTAGCAATAAACACATAAATAAAAAAAAATTTAAGAAAAACCAGCTTTATCTAAGAACAGAGTAAAAATGCAAATACATATAGATCTTTTTAACACAAAATTGTTGTTAACAAGGTACAATGGAGAGGGAATATCTAGTCTCTATAATGAAATAAAATGAAAATTGAAGAAGCCATAAGTACAAGCCAAATATTGTTGTAGGACGGAGGGCACTATATAACCATAGCAAGTGAGGTTTTGGTAAAGGACCTGGTTATAGTGGATGAGCAACTTAGGAAGAGGGGACTTTTGATCTAAATTTAATGTGCAAATCCAATCAACATGTCTCAGAACCATTTAGGTACTAGCTACCTGTCATTTCTCAAGTAGACTTTAGTTAGTTAGATATAGAACATGAATCATGAAGTTGCTATATCCACATTGCCTGACTTATGCTATTATTCAACATTGTTGCATGAAAGAAATAGTTGATTTGAAAATGGGAAATGCTCACTTTCTTGGTGCACTGGATTAGTTAGTCTTCAATCTCAGTAGTCTAGACCAATGCTGCTCAACATATGGTCTGTGAATTGATAAAGGCCACCAACTCTGTTGCAGATCTGCAAAAAGATAAGTACTATAAGTGAGTGTAAGCATTTATATTTTTTATAGTAATTTGACATTACTGTGACATCCAAAGGCATGATAAATGGATTTGCCTTTTTGAATAAGATTAGACCAGTTCAGCTGTTGAATTCGTGGTATGATTTTCATATGGTGAGAGGTGCCTACTACTATGCCTTATAAGACAATATAGTGAGATGTGATGTTTTAAGGTGTCTGTCATCGCTATTTCAAAGGATTTCAGAATATAAGAAAATATAAGCTTTTATTTTTATAGCAATATTTTATACTTAACTTTTGATCAATCAAAAAATTTTTTTCTAAATTTCATATTTATAACTCCTAACAAAATTAAGGAAGCCAATTTTGAATTATTTATTTTAAAATATAACTTACATGTGGCTAAACAAGCTTCATCATACTCTTTGTCAAGCAAAGACACCCTTTTTCCTAACATGACAATAGTAATGAAACAAATGATAAAAATGAAAGTGATTCTGAAAAAATACAAAAAAAATTTCATGCAAGTTATATTTAATTTTGTTTTGTAAACATATTTGATGATGAAATGAGAAACCCACAGAGTATTATTTGCAGAGATATACTGTCTAATGAAACCATTAAAACCTAATTGGAATTTTCAAACAAACCATTACAAATAAATTCACCCAAAAATAATAATTTGAAAGGAAGAATATTGAATTGTAAAGTCAACAGAAGATGTTTATTATGTTATATGTGAATACGAATAATCTAAAAGGCACTCTTTCAGTGAACAAATATAGCTTTTATAATTATTTTCATTTTTAAAAATTGTATGTTCTGATTATACTTTTGAAAGGTGATTCTATGTCTATTGAATCTAATAAAGATCAGGATTTTATATTGTATTTATTTCATTTTAATATTAATAATTTTTATTGTATGCTAAGTTATATTGGTCTACAATGGATATAAACCACACACAAACAAAAAATTAAAAATATTCACAAATAGTTTAAGAAGCTCTTCTCTAGGCAGCCCATATTTTAGCCTAGTGTTTCTCAGACTTTAAAGTGCATGCGAATCACCTGGGGATCTTGCTAAACTGAGCATTCTGATTCAGTATATTCATAAGACCTGGTATTCTGCATTCTAAAAGGTTTCCAGATGATGCTAATGCTGCTAGTCCATATATCACAGTTTGAGTATCAAGCCATTATAATTTTCTCTTATATGCTCTCCCACTTTACTAACACTGATGAGTATGTGTGTGCCCCCCACCCCCACAAAGAGAACAGGAAGCCAGTAGCTATAATGGAAGTTTTGAATGTGGGTATCTTAATTTGACTTGATAAAGAAATATTATCAGGAGATATCTGGAGTTTTCTTATAGGGGTCATGATTCTATGCAGACACCCTAAAGGAAACACTCTTACACACTTTTTTCAGGCAAAAAGGGTATGCTCTGTCCAGATACACCAGTGCTCTTTCACCTGTGAACCTCTGACTTAAGTGCTGGCCCCTCTTGACCTGAAGAGGAAATCTCAGCACCCCTGGAGACTGCTGGCTGCCTCCGTCTGTAAATAACTCCCTCAAGGGTGAGATTGTGGCACATAATCTTATTGGTTCAAGTGCTGGAACTAAACAACAATTTTAAAAAGGGGGATGGGGTTATATTTCTTGTTAACAAGACTAAGCATAAAATAAGAGGCAGATCCATGGCATGAATGACAGCTTCCCTGGCCTTCACTATTATAACATGTGATATCCACAAAAAATGGTGAAGGGGACTTACAGATTCCAGTAACAGCCATGTGGAATGCTGAGATTAAACCTCTATCAGATACAGCAGAAAGAGATACCAGGTATAAAATCGAGGTCAAACATATAACATCACCCAACTGTATGAAGGCACTGGATAGTGATCAAAATCAGGTGGAAATTGGATGGAAATCTTCCTTTGAGAGACAGGAAAGATAAGATCCTGGCAATATTTGTAAATTTAAAACTTTTTTGTCTGATTCATACCCCAATCTTCCCATGGCTCAAGACATCAGAAAACTGTTCAGGGTGTCAGAAAACTTGAGCTTTACTAGCTTTATGTATCAGAAGACAACGTTTGAGACTGGTAGAACAAAAATTAAGGGGCAGAGAATCTAGGAAGGAGGAGGTCCCACAGATGGAAGCCCCCAAATGTGCATGTAAAATGTGAAATCACTGAAATTTTTGGCTAATTGAGAAACTGCAGTTGCAGAGGAGACACCAGTGTCTACAGTAACTTGAAAGTGGAAGAACTGATCAGAGATTTCAACTGCTGATCTAAACAAGAAACCTGAATTTGAAGTTTGACCTAGTTGAGTTAATTGTAGGGTAGAATAAGAATTAATCTCGAGACAAAGATAACTAAATTCAGAATCTCTACAATGTATCCATCATAAACTTTAGTATCCACCTTAAAAAAAATAAACATATGAAAGAACAGAAAAAATTGACTCATACAGAAATAAAAAAGTCTGGGCACCCAGTGTTAGACAAGATAAATTAACAACAGTGCACCCTATTCATTCAGCAATTTAAAACTAAAACCCTGAAAGAAATAAAAATACTATCACAAGTCTTTGAAAGTGGGAAAAGGAAGTCAACTTGGCTGGAACCTTGAGACTCAATTGATAATGTTTCAGTGAGTTTCCTAAGGTAAGCGTATATTTGTCTCCTGGTAACTAAAGCACCTTGCAACTCAGAAACAACAATCAATGCAGACAAAATTAGCCTCAAGGAAAGCCCACACCACAGCCAAGGGCTGACAAGAGGACTGACCTACAGAAGAGTACCCTTTGGACTACCAGACCTATTATAGGCAAGTTCTACAAAAGGAGTTGGACCCCACCCTCACACCAATGGGGTTTTCAGAGACTGTGGGACAGAGCCTTGCCAATCATGAAACCCATCTTTAAATACAATGCTATAGATGGGTTTTCTAAAAAAGCATTATAAAAATATAACCTGTAAGTACTAATCAAAAGATATCTTCAGTGGTTTTATTAACATCAGATTAGTGGACTTCAGGGCAAACAAAATTATCAGGGCTAAACGTGGCAGTTCACCAAGAAGACAGAACAATCCTGAATGATCATGCACAAAATAAAGATCTTTGAAATATGTATAGCACATGTATTTATGTAATATACATAAAAACTGAAAGAACTGAGAGAAGAAATTAAAAATACCCTTAAAATTTAAGAAGACTGAAATCATTTCAAGTGCCTTTTCCAAACACAAAAGTATGAAACTAGAAATCAATAACAGGAGGAAAACTGGAAAATTCACAAGTATGTGGAAATTAAACAATACAATCCTGAACAACCAAATTGTTAAAGATGAACTCAAAAGGGAAATCAAAAAATATCTTGAAACAAATAAAAATGGAAACACAAAATATCAAAGCTTATGGGATACAGCAAAAGCCATGGTAAGAGGGAAGCTAACAGTGATAAATGAGCACATTAAAAAAAATCTCAAACACCCTAACTTTATGCCTTAAAGGACTAAAAAGAAGAAAAAACTAAGTCCAAAGTTAGAAGAAAGGAGATAACATAGATCAGAGAAGAAATAAGTAAAAAGCTCAATAAAATTAAAAGTTGGTTTTTGAAAAGAGAAAACTGACAAACCTTTTCAGACTTTTCAAAAAAGACAGTGAGGACTCAAAATTAGGAATGAAAAGGGAGACATTGCAACTGATATTACAAAAATGCAAAGGGTCATAATAAATTACTATGAATAATTATATGCCAACAAACTGGATAACCTAGAAGAAATGGATAAATTCCTAGAAAACATATAACTTATCAGTATGAAATAATAAAGAAATAAAAAATCTAAACAGATCAGTAATGGATAAAGGTATTGAATCAGTAATCAAAAACTTCCCAGCAAATAAAAGCCCAGAACCAGATAGTGAATTCTACCAAACATTTAAAAAAAGAATTAATGCCAATCTTACTCAAACTCATCCAAAATATTGAAGAGGAGGGAGTACTTCCAAACTTATTTTATGAGGCCAACATTACCCTGATATCAATGCTAGATAGTGATATTGAAAGAAAAGAAAACTATAGGCCGGTATTCTTGATGAATATAGATATAATAATTCTCAATAAAATACTGCCAAACTATATTAAACATAGTACTGTAAATCCTAGCCAGAGTAATTAGGCAAGAAAAAAGGCATCCAGATTGAAAAGAAAGAGGTAAAATAGTCTGCTGGTGACATGATCTTGTACATAGACAAAGACTAAACTCCACCAGAAAATTGTTAGAACTGATCAACGAATTCACTGCAGTTGTAGGATACCAGATCAATATACAAAAATCAGTTGCATTTCTATAAACTAATGATGAACCATTTGAAAAAGAAATTTTAAAATCTCATTTACAATGACATCAAAAATAATAAACTATTTAGGAATAAACTTAATCAAGGAAGTGAAAGATTTATACACTGAAAATTATAAGATATTGATGAAAGAAACTGAAGACACGAATAAACAGAAAGATAGCCCATGTTCATGGGTCAGAAGAGTTAATATTGTTATGATGTTCATACTACTCAAAGCCATACATATATTCAATGAAATCCCTATGAAAATTCCAATGACATTTTTACAGAAATAGAAAAAACAATCAAAAAATTCATGTGGAAAGACCACAAATTGACAAAGCAATCTTGAGAAAGAGCAAAGCTGGAGGCATCCTATTTCCTGATTTAAAAGTGTATTACAAAGCTATAGTCATCAAAACAGTATGGTATTGACAAAAAACCAGATACATAGACCAATGTAACAGAACTTAGAGCCCCAAAATAGACCCTCACATATACAACCTACTAATATTTGCCAAGGGAACCAGGAATATACAATGGGGAAAGGATAGTCTCTTCAATAACTGGTGTTGCTAAAACTAGATAATCACATGCAGAAGAATAAATTTGGATGACAATCTTACACCACAGCAATATCTGACTACCAGCTAATTCAAAGTTATCTTCTCTTATCAAGGAAAAGTTAAATTCACTAAAAATTACTTTTAAGAAATTAATTTTTCAATTGTTTTACTTTTGCTGGAAAAGTGGGTTTTGAATGGTTTTTAAAAATTTTTGGTTACAGTTATATATTTAAATTAATTGCCAACTGGCATATATAATGATATGGCATATCATTGCCAACTGGCATATATAACAAAAACTAAATTGAAATGGATTAAAGATTTAAATATAAGACCTGCACTGCAAAATTCCTAGAAGGAAACATGGGAGAAAATATCCTTCATACTGTTTTAGGCAAATTTTTTTTTTTTTTTTTTTGGATTTAACCTCAAAATCACAAACAACAAAAACAAAAAGAAATAAGTTGGGCTACATCAAACTAAAAAAGCTTCTGCACAGCAAAAACAAACAAACAAAAAACAAAATCAAAAAAACAAAAAATCAACCTACAGAATGGGAGAAAATATTTGCAAACTATCTATCTGATAGGGGTTACTAATATCCAAAATATGTAAGGAATTTATATAACTCAGTAGTTTAAAAAAATCTGATTTAAAAATGGACAGAAGACATTTTCCCAAAGACAACATACTGGCCACACAAATGGTCAACAGGAACATAAAAAGATGTTCAGCATTGCTAATCCTCAGGGAAATGCAAATCAAAACCACAGTGAGATATCACCTTACACCTGTTAGAATGACTATTGTTAAAGAGACAAGTGATAACAAGTGTTGGTGAGGATGTGGAGAAAAGGAATTCTCATGCAGTGTTGGTGGGAATGTAAATTGGTGAAGTCACTGTGGAAAACAGTAAGATGTTCCTCATAAATTACAAACAGAACTACAGTAGGATCCAGCAATCCCACTTTTGTGTATATATGCAAAGAAAATGTAATCAGGATCTCAAAGAGATCTCTGCATTCTCATATTCATTGCAGTATTATTTGTAATAGCCAAGATATGGAAACAACCTAAGTGTCTCCTATGGATTAATGGATAAAGAAGATATGGTATATATACACAATGGAATATTCAGTCATAAAAATAATTAAATCCTGCCATTGTGCCTTATGCTAAGTGAAATGCCAGAGGAAGACAGATAATGTATGATCTCATTTATATGTAGAATTTAAAGACATCAAATTCATGAAAACAGAGAGTAGATTGATGGTTGCCAGGGTCTGGGTTGTGCGTAATGGGGAGACGTTGATCAAAGTGTATAGGCTTTCAGCTACAAGAGAAATAAGTTCCAGGGATCTAATGTACAGCATGGTGACTATAGTTAACAATACTATATTCTACACTTGAAAGTTGCTATACATGTCGATCTTAAATGTTTCACCATTTAATAACAGCCCAAAGATGTGAGGTCAAGGCTGTGTTGACTAATTTTTTACATTTACTAATTTTTAATGTTTACCTTATTGTGGTAAACATTTTGCAATATAGATGTATCAAATCATTACATTTTACACCTCACATTTATATGATGTTATTTGATGATTATATCTCAATAAAGCTGGGAAAAAAATCAGTCAATGTACTCTACATCTTATAGTCCAAGGAAGGAAACACTCATGATCATATCATCAGATGCAGAGAAATATTTGAATCCCCATTTATTTATTTTATTTTTAATTTTTTTTGCGGTATGCGGGCCTCTCACTGCCGTGGCCTCTCCCGTTGCGAAGCACAGGATCCAGACGCGCAGGCTCAGCGGCCATGGCCCACGGGCGCAGCCACTCCGCGGCACGCGGGATCCTCCCGGACTGGGGCATGAACCCGTGTCTCCTGCATCAGCAGGCGGACTGTCAACCACTGCGCCACCAGGGAAGCCCTGAATCCCCATTTATGATAAAAACTCTCAATAAAACAAGAAGAGAGAGGAACTTCTTCAAACTGATAAAAAGCATGAACAAAAATCCTACATCTGTCATCCTACTTAAAGGTGGAAGACTGAACGCTTTCCCCATAAGCTCAGGAACAAGGCAGAATGACTACTCTCACCATTTCTATTCAGCATGGTATCGGAAGTCCTAACCAGTGCAGTAAGTCAAGATATGGAAATAAAATGCATATATAGTATGAAAAAAGAAATAAACACTTTTCCAATTTTCACAAGTTAAGAAATTTAAAATAGCACAGTCTACAAATAATCTGGAATTTATAAATGATTTAGCAAGGTCAATACACACAAAAAATCAATCATATTTCTATACATTAGTAATGAAAAAATTGTTAACTAAAACTAAAAACACAGTATCATTTGAAATAGTATCCTTAAGATATATAATACTTATATATAAATCTAACAAAACAAGTATGAGACCTATATGTTGAAAACTGAAAGTAGATTAAAATAAATGGTGACAAGTACTGAGTTCATAGGTTGGAATAATCAGCAATGTAAATAAACACTTCTCCCTAAATTAACTATAGACTTAATGTAAGCTCAATCAAAGTCCCAGCAGAATTTGTGCTACCTATAAATAAGCTGATTCTAACATTTAAATGGAAGGGCAAAGATATTAGAATAGCTAAAACAATTTTGAAAGAGGACAAAGTTGGAGGAATCATACTGCTTAATTTTAAAAACTTACCATAAACCTACAATACCCCCAACATGGGTATATTGATGAAGGGAAAGATACTGAGATCATGGTCCAGAAATAGACCCTTACACATATGGATATTTGGGGATGTTTTTTAAGTTACAAAAGAAATTAAATGTAGAAATGATGGTCTTTTCAACATATGGTGTTGGAATAATTGCTCATCCATATGCAAAACAATGAATCTCAATCTAAATATCATGCCTTATACAAAAATTAACTAAAAATGGATCATAGATCAAATGTAGAATTACACATTTTTTAGAAGAAACCATAGGAGAATATCTTTATGACCAAGGCTACATCAAAGGGTTTGTAGACATGATACTAAAGCACAATAAAAAATAATAAATTGGACTTTGCAAAATTTAAAACCTCTGATCACCAAAATTCATCATTAAGAAAATATACAGGCAAGTCACAGACTGAGAGAATATATTTGTGAAACATATATCTGAAAATATCCTGGTATTCAAGATAAAGAACTCCTACAATGCAATACTAAAAGCATAAGAAAAAATTGGCAAAGTTTCGAACAAACACTTCATAAAAGTATGCACATAAAAAAATGGTCAGTGTCATTGATTTACATCAGGAAAGTGAACGCTAAAATCACAATGAAACATGACTACATATCAACTAGAATTGCTGAAAGAAAAAACCTGTCTAGAAATATTATTTGTATTTTATTGTATAGCCAAAAACTGAAGAGTCCAAGTGTTCATCAATAGGATATGGATAAACAAACTGTAATATAGACATGTGGTTGGATAATACTTAACAGTAAAAGGAACAAACTATTGTCTTAGGCAAAAATATCGGTGAATGTCAAAAACATTGAGTAAAGAGGCATTACACAAAAGAGTATAGATTGTACGATTTCATTTATATGAAATTCTAGAACAAGCAAAACTAATCACTGTTAAAAATATATATAAGGGCTTCCCTGGTGGCGCAGTGGTTGAGAGTCCGCCTGCTGATGCAGGGGACACGGGTTCGTGCTCTGATCCGGGAAGATCCCACATGCCGCGGAGCGGCTGGGCCCGTGAGCCATGGCCGTTGAGCCTGCGCGTCCGGAGCCTGTGCTCTGCAACGGGAGAGGCCACAACAGTTTGAGGCCCGCATAACGAAAAAAAAAAAAACCAAAAAAATATATATAAGAACAGAACTTGCCTCTAGGAAATGGGGTGGACTGGGAAAGGTCAGGACAAAACTTTCTAGGATATTCTATAATATATCTTAAAAGGGATAGCAGTTAGATAAACCCTGTTTACAAAACTTACAGAATAGTACACTTAAAAGTATTCATTTCCTTGTATGTAAATTTTATCTCAAAAGAAAAAGAAATGTGAACGAAGATGGAACTTAGATTAGTGTGAGCACATTGAAGTACTATGGGGTACCTGCACTGATGTTTCACTTACTTGGAAACCTATCAAAAATTAGATGGACTTATGTGTGGGCAGACAGATAAATAGGTGGACTGGTATGTGATAAATAAATTACAGTGTATAATGTCAAATATAGAATCTACGGGTTATGTATATGGTTTTCATTGTAATATTCTTTAATTTTTTTACATTTGAACATTTAATATTAATTATTGGAGGAAATACTATTCATTAAGCTTTATTATACAATGAAACTACATTACAGAAGAAGAGCTAAGTTCTGAGGGGGTTGTTAGAAGACCTGTCAGGGAAGACCTTTCTGTAACATGGGGAAATATTAAAGTGGCAGGCAATATTACTGCATTGTATACCTCAAGGGGAGACTTGTGCAACATGGCAGCCCATACAGAAGAGCTAGATTAGGGAAGGTAGGAAGGTACCGTAAACCGTTCACACTCACTTCCATATTTTTGTACCACTAGGTAAGAATTTTTATTTCCATAAGCATAATGCCATGGGTTCAGAACAATACCTTTTTATAAATTTGACCAAAAAATCAATTTCTGTTTGCCCATTTTTAAAAATTCAGAGATGAGTTTTACTAGAATTTCAGATGAGTTTTACTAGAAGGGCACAAATTCATATGAATTTGTAGCTAAAATAATTTATTTATGTATAGACATTTATAATTCTTTTAATTCAATGCATATATATCATACAATGAGAAATAACTGAATAACACTTTTATTTTTTACATTATTTTGCAATCATCCTGAATACTTGAATTTAGTATTAAGTAAAAATGGTTTATAACCAATGCATTATTGGATCAGCAGTTTTAAAAAGATATATTTACAACCTTCCAGAAAAAGTGAATCCTCAAATTGATAATGACATATTTCCTTGTGCTTGTTGACAGGATTTCTGTTTACTGCTTTCTTTCTTAGATGTAAGTACATGTACCTTCAGACTCAAAAGCATGCATCAAACAACACTTTTTAGGATCCTTTCATGAATAATACATTAACAAGCTTTCAGATGTTTATAGTCATCTCTCCCACTTAAAAGTGAGAAGAGAAAGATCAACTAATTTGTAGAAGGCAAAATTTCTGGGCTCTCTACTGACTCACTTTGTGAATTCATCCTTCCAAGCCTGTCTCTGGTTATACAATGTAATGACATATACTACCTACATTACTATTGAGTACAAAGTTTTAAAACAAAAAACTTGGCTTCAGGGATGCTTTTGTCTTCAGAGAAACCTAAGTCTGTTGCACAAAGTGATAAAGTTTTTCAAAGATGTCTATCAATATTTATGTGTACTTGCTGTAAGGTAGGGTGTATGTTATAGAAACCTGCTATATTGTACAAATAAAGTGCATGAGACAGCAACATAGCACATTTACAGAGCAATACATGTGTAGGGTTATACAAAAATACAAATCTGTACAGAAAAATATATTGACATTAATTTTTTTAATTTATATTTTTCTTGTCTCCCCGCTCCACCCCCAGTTTCATGCTAAGTGGGCTACAGAGAAGCCCAATTGCAAGGAATAACTTAAAATGAAAGGCCTCACCAAGCCTGGCTTCCCTGGAATTAATTATACCAGAAGGCAACTGATCCATGGGACAGAGTGAAGCACAGTGGAAAGGAAAGGACAACATATGAGGCAAAGTGAACAAAGATTAGGAGTGTTCAAAATGGAGGGCTTCTCTTTAGTGAGGTACATAAACTCACGTTCCCCAAAACTCCTACAATCCAGGATGAGGTATGTGAATTCTGTGAAATAGGCTACCAAAGATCCAGTGAGGGAATTGCATGAGGAAGTGACTGTGCTATAAGTTATCCCCCTGGAGGTCACAGATACTTTGGTTCCCTGCACAATGCAGAGGAATCGGAGACCACTGATCTCAGCCCAAGCTCAGCCCAGAAAATTTTCACAAAGAAGTTATAAGTTCAGTATTACTTTAACTTTTCTTGTCTCCTACCTATTTCCTTTCCCCTCATATCACCATGGATTTAACATTAACATGGGGACAAGAAGATAATGATGACCCTATTCAGAATTTTATTTATTTAAAAACTGTTAAATGCTTCTATTCACTGTGCACTTGATTAAGTGATGGAGACATGATTGTGAGCAAAAAAGAAGCTTGATCCATGCTTTCATGGAGCTTTCTGGAAGAGGGAGAGAGATTAATAATAAAACCTTGCTAATAAATAATTACAAATTTAGATTGTCCAAAGGAAAAGACATTATTCTATGGCAGTGAATTACATGGAACCTGATTGAGACCATGGTAGTATTAAGTGACCAGATAGGTGACTAAAGGTGAGATTTGAGGATGGATAAGGATTAATGAGGTGAGGGCTAGTGGGGAGAAGTATTGAACAAAATATATTAAAGTTCTAGAGCAGGAGAGAGCATGGTTCATTGAGAAACTGAGAAAGACCACAGTTGTTAGAGAAAAGATATGAAGAAAAACTGGCACAGGGTGGAGAGGTATCTAATATCTATACCATTAGATCATTTTGACCTTGTTGAAGATTGAAGTCTTTGTCCTGAGATCAATGGACAGCCTTTGAAATGTTTTAAAAGATAATGGATGCATCATGATTTTTGATTTCTGTTTTGAAAAGATGACACCTGCTGTAATTCAGAGAATGAATTGTGATGGGGAAGGCTGTCAGAATAAAAACTGAATTACTAGTTAGTAGGTTCTATAATAGTCCCAGCAAGAGAGGATGATGTCCAGGACTAGGGGACAGTGGATAGAGCCAAATGGAATGGATTGGGAGTTAGTTGGGAGATTAAGCTGGACCAGTTTTAGAAATCAGTGCGTGATAGCAAATGAGGGAGAAAGCAATATTACAAATGCCCTCCAGATTTCTGATTTTCACTTGGATGATCTGTGGAGACTTTCATTAGTACAAAGAATAGTAGAAAAGGTCTCATTAGATTTGGGGTGGAGGGGAATCAATTGACTTCCATCCTGAGTACTTTGAATTTGTAGTACCTACGTGACATCCAATAAGAGACATTAGTACATGTTGGACATATATGGTCCAGAGCCAGAGATATACTTTGGGAGCCATTCGTGTAAGGGGAGCATTTGGAATCATGGGTTGGGAGAAATTGCCTAAGGAGACTCCATAGAGTGAAATGAGAATGCAGCCCAGAGCCCAAGCTTGAGGAACTACAACATTTGATGCCTGAGTGAAGGAGGACAATCCTGCAAAAGAAACTACAAAGGGAGCATGTGAAAGAAAGAAGGAAATCTAGGAGAATGTGGAATGATTAAAATCAAAAGAAGTTTCAAGAAGGAGAGAGCAATCAACTGTGTCAAATACTCCTACCAAATCAGATACAAGAAGCAATTCATTAAACTGGCCTTTTGAGGAAGATAGAGGTCATCGGTGACGTTTGAAAGAACTGCTTTGGTGAATTGATAGGGGGATGGATTGGGGAATAAGTATAAAATAAGAAAGTGAGACAGAAAATATGTACATATTTTCTGATCTTTTCCCCTGAAGGGGAGAAGATCAGTGAGGCAATAGGAGGAGGATTCGTGATTGAAGGAAGGTTTAACTGTGAGACCTGTACATGTTTTATGTAACCAGCAGAAGGATCACTACAAAAGAGACAAGGGATAGTGGAGTGAAGTTCCTGAGAAGGGCAGAAAGGGTCATATCTAAAGCACCAGTGGAAGAAGTGGATTTAGACAGGAAAAGGGACTCATCTGCTGAAATAGGAAAAACAAAAAGTAAGAGGTGATGAGGACAGATGTACGTAGGTTTGTTGGTTTGGAGGCAGTGAGCTGGCGAAGTTTCCATCTGATAGCTTCAGTTTTCCAAGTGATGTATGAACTGAGGCTATCTGTCAAGAATGAGGAAAAAGCTGGAGAGATGGTATACAATTCTGAAAAGAATAGAGAATGGTGTTACTGTTGAGAGTGGAACAATGAGTTGATCAGAGCAACATAGTAGGACAGCATGGCATTACCAAGCATTTATTCGGGATGGTTATTGTGATTTTGAAAAGAAGCTAATAGCCCTGTTCTGAGACTTTCTTAGCAGAGGACTGATCTTATTCTCTGAAAGACCATTGTATACCCTCCACACACTAAGCCAAAACCATTCTCCTTGGCTTTCTCATCCTTATGTTACAAAAATCATCATCACCATCATCATCCTAAATCGCATATATCCAGTGAATAGGAAAAGAACATGCCTCATTCTTCTCCTTTTATGACACGTATCTTATTCACTGGGATCATCCCTCCCCTAGCTCAGAAGCCTTCAGACATTAGCAAAGGCATTCTAAAGTGGTTATGGCATAGACACTCCTACATTTTTTGGCTTGGCCCTTTTTATCCCCTCTCACACATCTTCTCTCCTTTTCCAGATAATTGCTTTTCATGGTCATTCTCTTATTTCCTCACTCCTAAAAGAAATGATAAGAAAGCCATTGTGTAAATTGTGAATTTTGAAACGTTACTTTAATTTAAGGAGATAATGTCCTAGCAGGCAAGGTTGGGGGTTGGGTGGCAGGGAGGAAGACCCAAATGTTTTCCCATCTGATTTCAGTCAAGTTCACTCTAAATGTTAGGTCTTCTTATGCTGCTTTATATCCAGTTTCTGCAGTACTACAGCTCTGCAACATTTTAAAAGTAAGTCTTAAAAATCCTATAACACAGGTAAAATGCAAAAAAACAAAAGAGAGAGAGAGAGAGAGAAAACAAAAACAAATTAAATAAAATGCCCTTTTAAGTTCTAAGTTGTTGAAGGTAATTAACTGGCTACAACCCAGCTCTCCAGTCCATAATCCTTAGCCTTTGAAAGAGTTGATTTTTAGAAGACTTTAATTTTGCTTCTCTCCTCACAAGTGCCGAAATCAGAGAAAAGCACAGGGAATAGAGTAAAGGAAGAGTCTAATTTCTGAGAATATATCACTTTTAAAAAACATTTTGAAAACAGTATTTAAAAGGTTTGTAATGAACTATTTTATACATATAAAGAATTATACATAACATACATTGTGCAAAGAATTTAAAACCTGAACATTCATGAACATACCACAGCTAAAAAAATAGAGCACTCTGTCCTTTTTCACTGCCATCTCTGAATATATCTTCAGAGAAAAGGAAAAAGAAAGATTAAAAGAAATGGAATTACCTCAAACCAACTCCTGCCCACATGAAGGTGACCTCAATTACCCAAGGAAGCTCTCAGCTTAACCTCCAAAATAATATGGCAGTCTTCTTAAATTACATGCCTGAGACAGAACCCTGGGGAAAGAACCAGCCTCAGAAGATGGGCCCCTTGAAGCTGAAGAAAGCACTGAGACACTCAGCCCCACCATTTTTCAGATCTTAAACAACTTGGTAAATAATAAATTTCAGGTGAGACTCAACAGAAACTGTCCCTTGATGCTGGTCCTGCCAAAAGAAGCCAGGATGAAGTCCTGTGTTAATGACTTTAACATACTCCCTGAAGAATGCTGTCTTTATTGCTGCCCAACCTATGACATATCTTCTTTCCTATTAAATGAGAATGAAAACGTGTCAGAATTTAATAAAAGTTTGTCTTTACCTATAAACAATTCTAAACCAAATAAAACAACAATCCTACTCTGGCAGATGTTACTTAAGCTCTTCAGAGATGTTAACCCCAAAGTCCTCACAAACCAACTTCCAAAAGAAAAGTTTGTATTTCAGTTGCTCATGTAGGACTGAATCATTGAGCCTCAAATTAAAACATGCCTCAGGCAACAAGAAAATTTTTGTGTTGCTAGTGTCTCTAGTGCCTGACTGTAATGTGGTATATGTCAGAAGCTTCTTGAATATCCAGACTGCAGGTTTCAACTAAGTAATTAATGCTATCAAAGTGTGGTTTCTTTTCTCTCCAGTAATTCTTCTAAAGTCTGATTTTTTTGCCAGACTGAAGCACTTTTCACAGGGTCTAGCATTGAGGAAGCTGGAAGGTGAAATTGATAATGCTCATACTGATGCAATAAAAGACTGTCTTGGAATTCAAAGGAACATGTAATGGACATTGAGATTTTATTAAAACTCCTTATAAACAATAAATTAATGTATAAATATTAGACATTATTTATAAATATTAATAAATATTAATAAATATTTATATGTATAATATGTATATGTGTAACATGTATAATAAATATACATTATTAATGTATAATATTTATACATTATTATTAATTTATTTATAAACTTAACTGTTTATAAAAACTTGAGCATTGAAAAGATTCTACTCTTCCATATTTTCACTCCTTTGAAAAATAAAACCTAAAACCTTTGTATGAACAGAAAGACAACATGATGTGAGAACTGCAACAGAAATTGCTCTGTATCAGGATTTAGAAGATGAGAATCTGTGTGGTCAAAACCAGTTTCTTCACTGAAAGAATAGGGAAAATAATTCCTGCCTGAGCGATTCCGGAGCTATACTGTAGGGCTCAAAGAAGATCACCATAGTATGTAAAAGTGCTTTGACCACTGCAAAAATACAACATACATGTGACCTATTAGACTTCTCTTTTCCATTTTTATGCCTTAACTTTTGTCCTCATCAGTTAAATTAATTCTTATTGTAATAGCTTGATTTAAGTGACTTGAAGATACTTCTTCAAATGTAATCTCATTTCTGAATAAGTAAGCAGGAAAAGAAATTGATATTAAATATTTATAGGAAGGAAAATGGATATATGTGTATATCTATGTATATCTATGTATACACATACAAACATACTGTAGGTATACTGGTAGAGATGGTGTATTAGGGTTCTCCAGAGAAAGAGAACAATGGGGAATAGATGGAAAGATAGAAAGATAGAAAGATGGATGAACAGATGGATAGATAGGTGAGTCTGAGAAATCTCTTGATCTTCTGTCTGCAAGCTGGAGACCCAGGAGACCTGGCGGTGTAATTCCAGTCTGAGTCCAAAGGCCTGAGAACCAGAGGAGACAGTGGTGTAAATCCTAGTCCAAACGTAGGTGAAGACTGATACCCCAGATCAAATGGACAGGCAGAAAGGGAACAAATCCTCCCTTGCTCTGCTTTTTGTTCTATTCAGGCCTTTAACAGATTGGATGATACCCACCCACATTGGGGAGGGCAAGTACCCTCACAGACACACCCAGAAATAATGTTTAATCTGGGAACCCCATGGCCCAGTCAAGCTGATACATAAAATGAACCATCACAGATAGAAACACCTATTAGTTATCAGGTTTTTCTCTTCCCCTAATCTGCTTCTACCTTCATCCCTGTTGACTTAACCAGATCTCCTTACATAAATTTCATTCAGCCTCATTTCTAATCCCTTATTCCTTATTCCAACTGGATTAGGCTTGTGCTTGGCCATCCCTTCAAACTGCTGTACTTCTTACTCACTGGATTTGTAGGCTTCTCACCCACCTCAATATCTTCTGCATTTTTAAACATTCTGTCTTGCCATGGCAAACCATACAGTCAGTCCTCGTCTGTGCTCCCCTTACTCTTCTTAGATCCTCTCCCTCACAACTTTATTCTTCAGGGTTCTTTCTCCAGGTCTCCAGGACACACATTCTCTTGTGTCCTCACTCCTAAAAACATCACTTTTGCCTCTGCTTCCCATTCAACATACTCTCCCATGCTAAACTCCTAATGTCACAAAAAGTCATGTCTGTTCACTACCTCTCCATTCTTTTTTCTTTACTCCCCAACCTTAGGAAGTTTTAATTTGGCCATTACATTGTCTCTGAATCTTCTCTGCCAGTGGTCACCAATGCCTACAAATCATCAGGACCAACTCCTGCTTTTTGTACTCCATCCAACTTGGCTTCCCTAAAGCCTGGACCACTCCTGCCTCTTCTTGCCTTTTTGGTTCACTATGCGTCCTCCCTTGATGCTTCCACTTCTTAAGCTATTAAACACTGATATTTCACATGGTTCCCTCCTTAGTAATTGCTATATTTTCCTTTTCTGGACACCTTCATCTGCTGCTATAAACCCAAAATTTAAATTTGATGCAGAGGACTCCCAGATCTACATTACTAACCTTGGCTTCTCTTGACCTGAGTTCAGAGTTTCCAACAGTTATCAGGACATCTTCACATCTAACCAAAAACTCAATCTACTAACAACCAATACTAATTCTGTTTCTTCAGTGTTGCTGACTTCTCTTTCCTCCCTCATCCCTATTGCCATTGTACTCACTTGAGGACCCATTACTTTTTGTTTGGACTATTGTGACAGCCTTTAAAGCAATCCTATCTCTCTGTCCGCAATATAGCCGCAGGCTTTATCTTCCTAGAGCACTATTGTGATCATGACCCACTCCTGCTCAAGCACTGCTAATGTTTCCTGATTTGCTACAAAAATAAAGCTGCATTCTTTAGCATGATATTTGTGGTCACTCACTTCATTTTTATCTCCCATTAAAATCTTCCCTTCCCCCACCTCCACTTCTACCCTCAAACGAGAATACTAGTTGTCATTCCCCAAATTTTGTAGTCTCTGGGCCTTCATTGCTTCTATTGGTCCTTCTGCCAGAATATTCCACCCTAATTTATTGTTTATATCCAGATACAGGTTCAACTACGATGCCGTTAAATCATTCCCTAATTGCCCGAGTTGGGTTTTATTTTCCTCTGTTCTGTGCTTATAGGACATTTTTACCACGAAAGCATAATTGTGACTTGAATTTCACTGTCTATATGTCTACTTTCTTCAGCAGATTCTCATCATTAAATTCCTCCACAGCACACATACTTTGTGCAAAATAGTAATTTGATAACTGTATTTGAGTTTGAAATGTTTCTCGTGGAAAGATTTTTATATCCCTGAGCAGTACCACCAAATGACCTTAATCAACAGTAACAGCTGTCTGTTAGCATGCGTGTAGAAATGCTAAATGATGAATTAAAACTCTTTTTGGTTATGGCACATCAAAATTTCCTTAACTTACAAAGTTCTTTACTTTTTTCAGGAGCATGTTAGCATTGCTGTTAATATTAGTAATTGCTCAACAAATACTTGTGGGATGAATGTCAAATGAATATATTGGTATAGATGTTCATTTTTTTTAGTTTTTAGAAAGTGAAAAATTATATTGCCTAAGAAAGGCTTAAAAGGAAACTTTCAGCTCAAGTTCTAGAGGAGGCAGCTCCTTTTACACCTGACTAATAAAGTGCTGCGGGGCTGGCTTCCAAGAACTGTTTTCCTTATCCCACAGGGCAGCTACTCTCCAGAGAATGGCTTCATTTTCTCACAGCTGTCATCTTTTAACCTTATTTTTGAAATCAGATCTATGGAAAAAAAACACCTGCTTTTCGAGCAGGTGCATGGGGACATGCTTTAGTGGGAACCAGCAGGAGTGGCTTCCCAATGCCATCATTTCACGTAGATTAGCCAAGACTACAGAGTGGTGCCCTAACCTTTCAGGTACCATTTAATCCAGAGTGTGCATTTCAGAGCCAATCCATTGTAGCAGTCGCTGTGACATCTCATATCTGCTTAATTACCAGGTTGAAAATGCACCGTATTTTGAGTTTCTGGTTAAGTCCAGGTCGTTTTTCTTCCAGCCACACACTGCTTGACAGCAAGGAAACATTTCATTAGCAATAAGAATGACTTTCATTTTTTCCTTTCCTTTTCAGCTTTTTGAAGAATTCTTTAAATGAAAATGCTACCAAAGCTTGATTTTCATTTCAACTCATTGTCACTTTGATTTATCCTCTAAGCAACCAATGAATGGGAACATAGAGCAAGCAATAAAAGTGGCATTTTTCTTCTTTTTCTTTTTTAAAGAACACTCTCATTTTTGCTCAAGGAAGCTTCTTCTCCAATAAGCCGAAGTATTGATCTGTTGAGTAGATCTGAAATTAAAGTTACCCATGACAAGGGGATTTTTACCTGTCTTACTACTAAGAGATTTCTTTTTCTATTGAGGGTCGATATATGTGTGTGTCTGTGTGTGTTTCATATGTGGGTATAAGTGTGTGTATATATGTATATATTTACACACTAAAACATATTCACACTATTTCATACTAAGACAGATTTCAAATAAGCTAAGTTAAAATAAGACAAAAATACTTATCTGATCCACCCTATTTTTAATTCTTCTCACAGCCCTTATTTATTATTCACTGAAGATCTTTACAAATCAGATGAAGTACAAAATAGGAGTTAAGAACAATCTTGGAAGTTAGACAGATCTAGGTTAAAATTCTGATTGTGTTATTTCCTAGCTCTAAGGTCTTGGACATTTTGCTGCTATCTCAGAATCAGTTGCTTGATCTATAAGAGAGGAATAATTTTACTTATTGCATGGCATTTTTATGAGAATTATGTGGTAACATATTTAAAGCATTAACATCAAGCCTAGAACACAGGGGTAGCCAGAAGTGATAATGATTATATTTAATCAAAGCACTGTCATGTGAAATTGGAAAAATTAATGAATAACATGCATCCAGTATAGATGGAGTCACCATCCTCGTCCCAACTACCCTCTTACTGAGTGGGCTCCTCAATTCCTGAGACTGAGCAGTAGTAGCTGCTCTACCCTGAGCATTAGGGTCATAGACAGTCAACTTGTCCAAGAGCTTAAAGATCATTTAGCTCAAACACCTGCCTACTGTCTTCTATTTAAACATAAACTTTTCTCAATTGAAGATTTGTCATTCAATCAATAGAGTTAGGTTTTAAAAATAAAAGTAAGAGATCATGAAGGAACCTAAGAATCTGTCCTGATTTCTTCTTTTCCAGAGCCTCTGTCTTCCATCCAACAGCTAGTACTATTAGCTATCACTCCAAAATGCATTGATAACCTTTCTCATCAATTCTACTGCTACCATTCTAGACAAGGCTACAACTGTCTCTCATCTGGGCTTCTGCAACAGGCCCCTAACTAATATTCCTGTTTCCAGTTTTGTCTCCCTATAGTCCATCTAACTACACAGCAGTAGAGTGATATTTTTAGAAAAAAATTCAGAACACGGCGTTTTTTTTTTTTTCTTTTGATTGAAGGTTAGGTGATGTATAATATAATATAAATTACAGGTGTACAATATAGTGATTCACAATTTTAAAGGTTATGCTCCATTTAGAGTTATTATAAAATATTTGCTGTATTCCCCCTGCTGTATAATATATCCTTGTAGCTTATTTTATACATAGCAGTTTGTACCTCTTAATCTCCTACCCCTATGTTGCCCTGCCCCACTGCCCCTCCCCACTGGTAACCACTAATTTGTTCTCTATATCTGTGAGTCTGCTGCTTTTTTGTTATATTCACTAGTTTGTTGTATTTTTTAGTTTTCACACATTTGTCTCTCTCTATTCGACTTATTACACTTAGCATAATACCCTCCAAATCCAACCATGTTGCTGCAAATGGCAAAATTTCATTCTTTTTTATGGCTGAGTAGTATTCCATTAGATATACATATATACCACATCTTCTTTATCCATTCTTCTGTTGATAGACATTTAGGTTGCTTTCATATACTGGCAATTGTAAATAATGATGCTATGAACATCGGGGTCCATGTATCTTTTTGAATTAGTGAGGTTTTTTTCCAGATATATACCCAGGATTAGAATTGCTGGGTCATATGGCAGTTCTATTTTTAGTTTTGTGAGAAGCCTCCATTTTGTTTTCCACGGTGACTGCACCAGTTTACATTCCCGCCAACAGTGTACAAGGGTTCCCTTTTCTCCACATCCTTGCCCACATTTATTATTTGTGTTCTTGCTGATGATAGCCATTCTGACAGGTGTGAGTTGATGTCTCAGTGTGGTTTTGACTTGCATTTCCCTGATGATTAGCGATGTTGAGTATCTTTTCATGTGCCTATTGGCTGTCTTCATTTCTTCTTTGGAAAAATGTCTACTCAGGTCTTCTGCCCATTTCTTAATCTGTTTTGTTTTGGGTTTTTTTTGATGTTGAGTTGCATGAACTGCTTATATGTGTTGAATGTTAGCTCCTTATTTGTCATATCATTTGCAAATATTTTCTCCCATTCAGTACATTGTCTTTTTGTTTGTTGATGGTTTCCTTTGATGTGCAAAATCTTTTAAGTTTAATTACATGGCATTTGCTTATTTTTGTTTTTATTTCTTTGCTTTAAGAGATGGTTCCAAAAAATATTGCTACAATTTATGTCAAAGAGTGTTCTGCCTATGTTTTCCTCTAGAAGTTTTGTGATATCCAATCTTACATTTAGGTCTTTAATTCATTTTGTGTTTATTTCTGTGTATGGTGTTAGAGAATGTTCTAATGTCATTCTTTTACACGTAGCTGTCCAGTTTTCCCAGCACCACTTATTAAAGAGACTGTCTTTTCTCGATTGTATATTCTTGCCTCCTTTGTTGTAGATTAATTGACCTTAAGTGCATGGGTTTATTTATGGGCTGTCTATTCTGTTCCCTTCATCTATTTTTCTGTTTTTGTGCCAGTACCATACTGTTTTGATGACCATAGCTTTGTAGTATAGTCTGAAGTCAGGGAGCCTGATTCCTCCAGCTCTGTTCCTCTCCTCAAGATGTTTTGGTTATTTGGGGTTCTTTGTGTTTCCATACAAATTTTAAAATTATTTGTTCTAATTCTGTGAAAAATGTCCTTGGTATATTCCTAGGGATTGCATTGAATCTGTAGATTGCCTTTGGTAATGTAAACATTTTAACAAAATTTATTCTTCCATTCCAAGAATACAGTATATCTTTCCATCTGTTTGTGTCGTCTTCAATTTCTTTCATCATTGTCTTATAGTTTTCCAGGTTTAGGTCTTTTACCTCCTTAGGTAGGTTTATTCCTAGGTATTTTATTCTTTTTGATGTGACGGTACATGGGATTTTTTCATTAATTTCTCTGATAGTTTGTTGCTAGTATATAGAAACACAATAGATTTCTGTATATTAATTTTGTTTGATAGTTTGTTGCTAGTATATAGAAACACAATAGATTTCTGTATATTAATTTTGTATCCTGCAACTTCACCAAATTCATTGATGAACTCTAGTAGTTTTTTGGTGGTGTCTTTAGCGTTTTCTATGCACAGTGTCAAGACTATGGCAAACTCTTAACTGCAAGCTTCTAATAACTTTCTGTGGTACTTAGAGTAAAATCCATACCCTGACCATAGCTTACCAGGTCCTATGAGATTAAATATCTGTCCCCCTCATTCTTATTTGTCCTACCGTATGCTTCATTCACCTAATTTAAACATTCAACTTTTGGGGACTTCCCTGGTGGTCCAGTAATTAAGACTCCGCCTTCCAGTGCAGGGGATGCAGGTTTGATCCTTGGTCAGGGAACTAAGATCCCACATGCTGCAGGGCAACTAAGACTGGGCACAGTAACTACTGAGCCCACGCACTCTGGAGCCCG
The DNA here is from genome assembly GCF_000442215.2 of Lipotes vexillifer. Taxonomy (NCBI): domain Eukaryota; kingdom Metazoa; phylum Chordata; class Mammalia; order Artiodactyla; family Lipotidae; genus Lipotes; species Lipotes vexillifer. The sequence goes on along the minus strand of NW_006797069.1, from coordinate 451,199 downwards.
CGCACCACAACTACAGAGTCCATGCATTCTGGAGCCTGTGTGCCACAACTAGAGAGCACACATGCTGCAACTATTGAGCCCGCATGCTCTTGAGCCTGTGCGCCACAACTGGATGAGAAGCCTATGCACCACAACTAGAGAGAAGCCCATGCGCTGCAGTGAAAGATCCCGCGTGCCGCAACTAAGACCCTACACTGCCAAAAATAAATAAATATTAAAAAAAGAGAAAAACAGCTCACCTTTTTAACTTCTCAACTCTGCTCCTTACATAGGCCTAGCTTATTTCTGACTGATCTTTCTTGACTATCAATTTAAAGTTCTCTTACAATTTCAGTCTCTGTCATATTACTCTATTTTATATTCTTTATCTTGTTTATATCTTTTTATTTATCTTTCTTTCTTGCAGAATGTAAGCTCTTGTTCCCCATCTGTGACCTCAGCACTTGGAGCAGTACCTGGAACAGACACTGCTTAAATATTTGTTCAATTAATGAATATGTAAATGCTTTACATTTTAATTAATAATACTTGCCTAAATCCCTCAAAGATAAACATTATATTTCATCCATCTATGGATCTCTAGCTGCTGTGGTCCCTGCTCTCATGAAACGTATTCTGTGGAGGAGATAGAATGTAAATGAGTAAACAAATGAGGTAACTTTCAGATGGTGAGAAGTACTAGGGAGAACATAGTTTCCTAGGGCTGCTTTTACAAAGTACCAAAAATGGGTGGCTAAGAACAGCAGAAATGTATTGCCTCACAGTCCTGGTAGCCAGAAGCCCATACTGAAAGTGGCTTGTGGCAGCATAATTCCAATCTTAACCTGGTATTTTCCCTGTGTTAACATAGGGAAACATAGTTAACTTTCCTTATATACTCGTACTCTCTTCTCAATTAATTTGTAAACATTTCAAGGCGAAAGACCAGGTTGATGGTCTCACATTCCATGTATGTGATATTCAGACTTAATATATAGCTAGAAGTAAATGGGCCCATTTTATTAGAGAGCAGTCAGCAATAGTAGGAATGAACTTGTTATTCTTATTAGAGTGAATAGATCTTTTAAAATCTCATGCATTCCTACTGTTAACTGACCCCAGAGGAAGCTGGAAATAGATTGTTTATTAAGGGAAATAATATTTTATGGCCCAGAACTTTACTTTAAACATATCTTAGCATATAAATTTAGATATTAGGAATAGTCACAGTGGTATACACAGAAAAGACTTGTCGAATGATATCTATAATACAGATATCAAAAAATAAAAACTTCTCAAAAGGACATTCTGTACCTTCAACCTTTCTTTCACCTCTCAGTTAACTAACCTGATAATGGGGTTCTGCTATGTCAGTAATTAGAGCTATATTGGAGTAATAAGCCTGCCGTCTGTTTTCCTACCATTTCACTGCATTTAGTATTCTATTGCTGATGTTTGGCTTTATAACTCTTTGGAATGACCTTTACCAAAGATGTGGGACTGAGAAGGTGGCACAGTGAGGACTTTTAAGTTTAGAAGCTCACCCTAAGTGTCTGAGAATAGAATTCCAGTTTTACTTTAGGCTCTCCTGTGACAGTCTTCAGAAGATAGCACATTAGCCGCAGAGTTATGCTGTGCTATGGAGTGATTTCCTGCACATCCTAATCAAGGTACTTAAACTCTGAACTCAAACAGCATTGTCAGTTGATAGTTCTACCAGTTGTACATAAGTCTGGAAACTTAGATAACTTTTTTTAATGTATGCATGCATTTACAGATAGAAAATGTCTTTCATGACATTCTATATATTTGATTATGTTTTCCAGACTTTATGGACCCTCTGTTTTCTCTTGGGATTTTTCTGGACTTTCCAGAAAGTTGTAGAGATATAGGCTCTTCTTAAGGAAAATTCACATTTTTGGTACAATTTTACTTCTAAAAGAGTTTCTATAGTGTTTGTTGAATCCTCAATGTCTACTGTCTTTCTTGAGGAATTTTGGCAATATACATCAAAAGCGTTAGGGTTTTGGGCTTCCCTGGTGGCGCAGTGGTAGAGAGTCCGCCTGCCGATACAGGGGACGCGGGTTCGTGCCCCGGTCCAGGAAGATCCCACATGTCGCGGAGCAGCTGGGCCCGTGAGCCTGCACGTCCAGAGCCTGTGCTCTGCAACAGGAGAGGCCACAACAGTGAGAGGCCCGCGTACCGCAAAAAAAAAAAAAAAAAGCGTTAGTGTTTTGTGTCCTATGAATTAATAATTCTATCTTTAGAAATGTATCATAAAGACATAATCATGAATGTGAATAAAGACTTAACTGTGTAAATGTTCATCAAAGCTCTGCTTGTAAGAGGGGAAGCATAAGTTGTATTTTGCTGCAAGGCACAGAAAATCATATTAATAGTGCGGAAATAGTCTACTCCTAGTTTGTTTCTGCAATTCAATTGAGAAACTAGGCTCTTTCTACCCTTCTTCTCTGCCATCCTCATTGGGCAGCATCTTTTTAGTCCTCTTTCTGTTGGCCATAAAATTATGGCCACAGATCCAAGCAGCAACCTGGAGAAAATGAAGTAAATGATAAGTAAATGATAAGTAAAGCTCTCCATTCATCATGAGCAGGGGTGATATTTCCCAGAAGTCTCCCTATCTCAGTAATTTGTCCCTGCCTGTCGTTGGCCAGAAGTGGGTCATATGGCAAATTCTAGATGCAAGGAGGCTGGGAAAGTAGGTACCTGGAAAAAGAGATAGAATTTCCATGATTTATATGGAACACTCTTCAATCATTTCCTAGGGGATAAATACACTGCAAACCCAAGAAAAATCGGGGTTAAATTGACAGGAAAAGGAGAAAATATGGCCATTGGGTAGGTACTAACATTCTTGCCACTCGTGTGTGAAATAATTAGGTATAGATGCAATGAAACTTTCAAAGTTATGTTATAAATTTACTTCAAACCATGGAAAGTAATTGTTAAATTATAAATATTACAGTTCTCTGTACTTTGGAAGATTAAAAAAAATTCCTGGACTCAAAATATGGAAGGAAGACAGTAAGGCTTTGCACTAAAGTATTCCAAAATTCATCTCTGGGTATAAGGAATTGTTAGGAATCAGAGTGAGATTAGAGTTTTGGTAGGTAATATTTGACCAGGTAATCAAGTAATACTGGACTTCCATCCCATATTTCAGCCATTCTTCTACACAAATCCTCCAAGGAACAAATTTGTTATCTGGCAGTATATCTGACATCCCAACAAGCTGGTGCCCCAGGATAGAGATCTAAATAATCTCTTCTAAATCTAATGCTCTCTCAGCCCCCATTTCCCTCTACTCCCAAGTCCAGCCTTCATCTTGGGACCTTCTAGATTCTGGTGGCAGAGAAAAGAGAGGGGAACAGACAGGGTCTCATGAAAGGCCTGGATTCAATTGCAAATACTGCCTCCTATTTGGAGGTGTGAAGAGGGGAAAAAATTTCATCCACTGTTTAACTTTTTAAAATATAATGACTCGGACCACTGGAAAATATACCCTAGCAGCATTCCAATCTATAGCCTATAATGTTAAACCTCTGTTTCAGAAAGTGAAAGAGGAGGAAGAGAGGAGAGAAAAAATGTTTCCCTCTCTTGGTCCACAGGATAATTTACATTTCATATGAATCTTCTAAATTTTCTACAATGAACATATTTTAATTCTATAATAATAAAATATTATAATAGCATGTCATTTTTGACATAAGTTGCATATTTAATGAGGTGTTATTTCCTGAAAGACTGTTTTCCACTCTTTTAGTTTCATAGGTCATAACTTTTGCTGCAGTAAATAACATGCAGTAGTCAATACTGAGGAAGTGATTTTTTATAACTAAAAGGAATAGGATCAGGAAAAGGAATATAAACAAAAAATTAAATATGATAGAAAAATAATATCTTAGATTTGAAATGAAACTTAGAAGTCATCTACTTATTCACTCTCAAAAAGCAATCACCTCTTAACATATAGTCACTTAAGTTCTGCTTGAATGCTTTCAGTAACATAGCATTCACTATTATTTATATTAGTATAAGTTATATTACCACTGTTTAGTTATTACCAGCCATTTCTTATGTTGTACCCAAAACTTTTGCTTTAAGAGCCCACCTCCTCTTCATCTCATGGTCTAAACTTGCAAACTTCCTGATATGTGTCTGGTGAGATGGGTGCAGATGGATCATGTTCTTTCTAAAAGTTTTACATTATTTATTTTTACTCAAAAGATCATAATTTCTATCTATGATCCTAATAGTATTTAAACCCCCATATTTTCAATGTTAGGTGTAATTCTAATATTCCCTACTCATTCATTAATTGATAATTCTCTTGATTTTCTTATCTGAAGAACATTTCTTTTTATGTGTCTTGCAAGTTCTGTCTCCCTTTTTATGATACCTTTCCTAATTCTCTATCTGACTCTGTGCCACGTTTTTATTCTCCTTCTTGATGACTTTATTCTACTGGTTGCTATATTACTGTGTGGCTATATCACAATACAAGACAAAAGTATTTAAGGTTCTCTTTCTATAGAATTCTGAATTATTCAGATAGGCCGTATGTTACAGAGGTAGTTCTACTATGTTTCATCTGCTCTTAAAGCACAGGTGGAAGTCTCCATGTCTTATACAAATTTGTGTCACCCAGTGCTTAACAGAGAACCTAACTGCAAGGTCTCTACATAGGGTATGCAAGGAAGCATACTATATCCTTCATCTATACTATAAATATTAGCTATATGTGTATATACAATATTGATATAATCAGATATATATATGTATATATGATAATGAAAAATTTATAGTGAATCTAGTACACTGAAACTGTTTGTCTTTTGAACCTTTAAGAAGCCTGACTGTAAGCAATACTAAGACCATTGGCTTTCTCATCAGCTGGCTCTTGAACTAGTTAATAGTTCTTCCAGAAGCGAGCTTCTTGCTTCTGCTGATAATTTCTTGGGAGTACTGAAAAAAGCATTTTTAAAAAGCTAGTATTACAGAAAAGACTGTTAAGTGAAAGAGTGGTTACAAAACTGTGGAAACAATAAGAAATTTTGAGTTACAGCCATTCACCAGAGTGCAGGATTGATCTTCTTGCCACACTTATGCTCTGTCCATCTTGTGCAATGACTGTTTTTTCACATAAATAGGATACTTTTTTGGAGTATGCCAAGAAGGATGCTAATCTATGCTTTTACCTATAATGGTGTATTTGCTCTTAAAAGACAAATACAAAATTACTTATCTTCATTTTTCATGCATCATCACACAAGTATAAACAGTCTGGTTTTAAATTAGTGATTCAGATAAGAAACAAATCGATCTTAAAGAATCTTTTAGATTTTCTGCTACTGAATTTCCATTTATGATGCAGAGTCCAGAAGTCACCCATGACTTCTCTTGATGGATTTTATCACAGTTTTAGAAGAATGTAGAATCTATCTGCTGTAATTAAAGATTTTACACTCAGTCTTTTTCCTCCGATCAAATATTTAAAATTCCAAATATCCACAAAATGTAAATTTTTGTTAGGTCTCCTTCCTTTGAAAGAAATCAGTGAGGAAAATGGATACATAAAGGGACATTACCTAGCAAATGAGAAATACATAATTTAGAAAGTGCACTAATGGTATTGCTTTTGTAATTGACATAAAGGCAAAGTGTATAGGAAAGTTTATTGTTTTTGAGGTCACTCACACCTGATTCAAACTCCAGGTCAGTCCATCACTTTCTAGGCATGTAATCTCATGATATTTATTTAGCATCTGCTTCATTCTCCTTATCTCTAAAATGGGGATGATAATATGTATCTTTTAGCATTGTAATGAAAATTAAATGGAAACATGTATATGAAACACTTAGCTTAATGTCTGACATAAATATTATTATTATTATTATTAATGTCAAATATAGTTTCTCTTCAATTCAACATTCTATTGGAAGTTCTAGCCAGAGCAATTGGAGAATTAAAAAAAAAAAACCATAAAAGACATCCAAATTAGAAAAGAAGATATAAAATGATTTCTGTTCACAGACGACATAATCTTATATGTAGAAACCCTAAATATTCCACAAAAAAGTTAGAGATAATAAATTCAGAAAGTTGTAGGATATAAAATCAGCATGCAAAAATCAGTTGTATTTCTATACATTAACAATGAGCAATCCAAAAAGGATATTAAGAAACAATTTCATAAAAATAGCATCAAAAATAATAAAGTACTTAAGAATAAATTTAACCAGGGTGGAAAAGACTTGTACACTGCAAACTACAAACCATTCCTGCAATATATTAAAGAAGACATAAAAATAAACTTAAAAAGTCCCACACTCACGGATTGGAAGACTTAATATTTTTAAGATGGCAATACTATCCAAAGCCAGCTGAAGATTCAAAGCAATTCCTAACAAAATGTCAACAATGTTTTTTGCATAAATAGAAAAATCTATCTTTAAGTTCATTTGTAATTTCAAGTGACCCCACATAGCCAAAACAATCTTGAAAAAGATAAAGTTGGAGAACTCATACTTCTTGAATTCAGAACTTGCTACAAAGCTACCATAACAAACAGCATGATTCTAGCATGGGAAACAGATACATAGATAAATGAAATCAAATAGAGAGTCAAGAAATAAACTATTGCATATATGGTCAATTGATTTTTGACAAGGGTGTCAAGACCATTAACAGAGAAAGGATAGTCTTTTCAACAAAGGATGCTGGGAAAACTAGATATCCATACGTAAAAGACTGAAATTATACCCTTACCTTACACCATATACAAAAATTAACTCAAAATGGACTAAAATCTCAATGTAAGAACTAAAACTGTGACAACTTTATTAAAAAAAAATAACCTAGAGGAAAATATTCATGACATCTGATTTGCCAATGATTTGAATGTTGTCATAAAGTACAAGCAACAAAAGAAAAGTAGATAAACTGGACTTCATTAAAATTTAACACTTTTGTCCATTAAATGACATTATCTAGGGAGTGAAAAAGCCACCCTCAGAATGAGAGGAATATCTGCAAAGCATTTATTTGATAAGGGATTGATGTCCAGAATAAAGAACTCTTATAAGTCAGCAACTACTAAAAAATAAACAATTTAATTTAAAAAATACATAAGGACTTGAAAAGACATTTCTCCAAGGAGCATATGCAAATGACCAGTGAGCACATGGAAATATCTTAACATTATTAGCCATTGGGTAAATTAAAATTAAAATCACTATGAGATACTACTTCACACTCATTAGCATGTGGCTATTATAAAAAACAGGAAGATAAATATCAGTGAAGATGCTGGAGAAATTGGAAATCTTGTGCATTCTTGAAGGGATATAAAATGGTTCATCCACTGCGCAAAACAGTTTGGTGGATCCTCATAAAGCTAAAATAGAAGAATTACTATATGATACAGCAATTCCACTTCTCATTATATACTTAGAAGCTTTATTCAAACAGATACTTGAATGCCTATGTTCATAGCAGCATTATTCACAATAGCCAAAACGTTGAAAACCACCCAAATATCCACAACAGGTAAATGGATAAACAAAATGTGGCATATACATATAATGGAATGAAATGGTTAAAAGGGATAAAATTCTGATACATGCTACAACTTGGATGAGCCTTGAGAACATTTTGCTAAGTGAAAGAAAGCCAGACACAAAAAAGCAATCGTATAATTCCACATATATAGGGTACCTAGAATAGGCAGATTCTTAGAGACAGAAAGTAAAACAGATGTTATTAGGGGCTGTGGGGTGGGGAGAATGGAGAGTTATTGTTTAATGGGTACAGAGATCCTGTTTCGGATTATGAAAAAGTTATAGAGTTAGATGGTGGTGATAGTTCCACAACATTGTGAATGTACTTACTGCCACTGAACTGTACACTTTAAATTGGTTAAGATGGTAAATTTTATTTTATGAATATTTTAGCACAATAAAATATTTTCAAGGAACAGGATACAAAAAGATATCCCATATATACACTAATCAATAGAAAGCTGGAGTAGATATATTCTGTCAGAAAAGTTTATATTGAATCAAGTAAAATTACCAAGAGTAAAGAAGGAAATTACAGTTAACCCTTGAACAACATGGGCGTTAGGGGCACCAACCCTAGCACAGTCAAAAATCCACATATAACTTTACAGTCTGCCCTCCATAGTTTCAGTTCCGCACCCAGATTCAACCAAATGTGGATTATGGAGTATGTATTTATTGAAAAGATTGCATATAAGTTGACCCACACAGTTCAAATCCCTGTTGTTTAAGGGTCAACTGTACATACAATCAAAAGGGCAAGTCAGGGCTTCCCTGGTGGCGCAGTGGTTGAGAGTCCGCCTGCCGATGCAGGGGACACGGGTTCGTGCCCCGGTCCGGGAGGATCCCGCATGCTGCGGAGCGGCTGGGCCCGTGAGCCATGCCTCTGAACCTGCACGTCCAGAGCCTGTGCTCTGCAGTGGGAGGGGCCGCAGCGGTGAGAGGCCCGCGTACAGAAAACAAAAACAAAAACAAAAAACCGTCAAGTCAGCAAAAAGACACAAAAATCCTAAATGTGTTTGCATATAGCACATACCAATAGAATTTCAAACTAGAAGAAACAAAAACTGATAGAACTAAAAGGAGATATAAACAAACCAACAATAATAGTTTGGAGATTCAAAACCCCTTTCTCAGTCACCAATAGAAAGTCAATAGGATACAGAAAAAGAACCAGATAACACCAGTAACAAACACACATGGCATTTTGAAAACACCCCAAACTAACAGAAGAATAAACATTATTTTCAAATCCTATGGATCATTTGCTGAAATAGAGAAAAAAAAAAGGCAAACTATATCTTAAAACAAAACTACTATATCATATATTCATAAATTTATGGATCCTCAAAGTACTCAAGATATATCCCAGAATGATGATGGCTCATTGGATTTCTTAAAGATCAAATCAAATCTTTATAAAACCCAAGAATGAAGAAATGCCACTGTCATATTTTCCCAAATTTATTAATACTATTCACATACTATATTACTTTCCTTGAGTGGCCAAATATCTAACCATTTAGAACACATATTCTCAAACTTTAACATGCCTCAGAATCACCTGGAAGGCTTATTACAACCCTATTTGCTGTACCCTACTTCCAGAGTTTCTAATTCAGTAGGTCTGGGGTGAGGCCCAAGAATTTGCAATGCTGACCAAATTCCCAAGTGAGGCTGAGGCTGATGATCCAAGAACCACACTTGGAGAACCTCTGCTTTGGAGGATTGGAGCCAAGTAGTTCCAGATTTATATAGCCGTTTCACTATAATCTATAAAAACATTCTTTGACTTTCTTACGATCAGGTGGCAAAAATTATACATTACAAAAATGAATTAAGACCAAAATGGCCATAATGTTTTCAAATAGATGTTATTTTGAAATAAAATATAATAGGGATATCGCAGTAACCACCATGTATGGTTTTTGTGAGAGTTAGATGAGGTGATGCGTGTAAAATGCTTAGCACAGTGTCTGGCACAGGGAAAGCACTCAATAAATGTTAGGTACTATGACGGTGGCAATGAAGAATCCTCCACAGAACTTACTACAACTCTGGCCATATGACAGGAACTTAGTAAATACTGGCTGTACTGTTCTATGTTTTTTTGGGGGTTTTGGGGGGTTTTTTGCGGTACACGGGCCCCTCACCGCTGCGGCCTCTCCCGTTGCGGAGCACAGGCTCCGGACGCGCAGGCCCAGCGGCCATGGCTCACGGGCCCAGCCGCTCCGCGGCATGTGGGATCCTCCTGGACCGGGGCACGAACCCGTGTCTCCTGCATCGGCAGGCGGACTCTCAACCACTGCGCCACCAGGGAAGCCCGAAAATATGTAGTTTTTTAAACTCAAATTAAAATCTGATAAAAGTCTTATATAGATCAATTTTGTAATACTTATCACTATTATATTTAAATGATTAACTAATTGCATACCTAATATCTCTTTTCTCCACTTGATTTCTCTCACTTGCCCATAAGGGCAAGGACTATCCTCTCCTCTATAGTTTACTGTTGTATCTCTATTGCCTAATGCAATGTGTAATACATAACAGGTATTTTAAAAATAATTGTTGAATAAATGAATAAATAAACTTTAAAAAACTACTATATCTTAAACCAAACATTAACCAAATTTAACATAATTGAAATTATGCAAATTATGTTCTCTGACCATATGGAATTCAACAAGAACTTAATAACAGAAAGATAACAAGAAAATCTCCAAATACTTGAAAATTAAACAACATATCTAAATGATACATGGATTGAAAAGGAAGTCATAGGAAAATTAGAAAATATTTGGAACTGAATGAGTACGAAAGTCCAAATAAATGAAAGTTTGTGGGATGTATCTCAGGCAGTGCTTAGAGGTAAATTTATACCCTTAAATGCTTATATTAGAAAAGAAGCAAGATCTCAACTGAATAATCTATTTTATCACCTTAAAAGCTGAAAAATGTAAAATAACCCAGAGTAAGTAGAAGAAAGGAAATAATAAAAACCAAATCTATTCAATAAAACTGAAAAGAGAAAATCAGTGACCCAAGGATGATTCATTGAAAATATCAATAGAGAAAATCAGTGAAACCCAAAGATGATTCTTTGAAAACATCAATAATAATAATAAATTAATGCTAACTTCTGCCAGGACGTACAAGTAAACTATAACAAGTATTTCTCTTAAATACAAACGCAAAAATCTTCAATAATATACCAGCAAATCTAATCTAATTACATATAGAAAAAAGAGTACAACGTAACTGAATGATGTTTAATCCAGGAATGAAAAGTTCGCTCAATATTTGAAAGTCAGTCAATGTAACCCACCATATTAACGCAATAAAGAAAAAAATCGCATAATCATATCAGTTGACGCAGAAAAAGAATTTGACAAAGTTCAACATCTATTCCTTCATCACAAAAACTAATCAAACTGGGAATATAAGGCACTTCCTCAACTTGATAAACAACATCTACAAAAACCTACCACAAATATCACTTAATAGTAAGAAACTAAATGTGTTCACTCTAACCTTGTGAATAAAGCCAACTGTCTACCCTCACCACTACTAGTCAACATTATAAGTCATAGTCAGTACAATAAGGTAGAGAAAAGAAAAAGCATATATATCAGGGCTTCCCTGGTGGCACACTGGTTGAGAGTCCACCTGCCGATGCAGGGGACACGGGTTCGTGCCCTGGTCCGGGAAGAGCCCCCATGCCGCAGAGCGGCTGGGCCCATGAGCCCTGGCCGCGGAGCCTGCGCATCCAGAGCCTGTGCTCCGCAATGGGAGAGGCCACAACAGAGGCCCGCGGACAGCAAAAAAAAAAAAAAAAAGCATATATATCAGGGCTTCCCTGGTGGCACACTGGTTGAGAGTCCACCTGCCGATGCAGGGGACACGGGATCGTGCCCTGGTCCGGGAAGAGCCCCCATGCCGCAGAGCGGCTGGGCCCATGAGCCCTGGCCGCGGAGCCTGCGCATCCAGAGCCTGTGCTCCGCAATGGGAGAGGCCACAACAGAGGCCCGCGGACAGCAAAAAAAAAAAAAAAAAGCATATATATCAGGGCTTCCCTGGTGGCACACTGGTTGAGAGTCCACCTGCCGATGCAGGGGACACGGGATCGTGCCCTGGTCCGGGAAGAGCCCCCATGCCGCAGAGCGGCTGGGCCCATGAGCCCTGGCCGCGGAGCCTGCGCATCCAGAGCCTGTGCTCCGCAATGGGAGAGGCCACAACAGAGGCCCGCGGACAGCAAAAAAAAAAAAAAAAAGCATATATATCAGGGCTTCCCTGGTGGCACACTGGTTGAGAGTCCACCTGCCGATGCAGGGGACACGGGATCGTGCCCTGGTCCGGGAAGAGCCCCCATGCCGCAGAGCGGCTGGGCCCATGAGCCCTGGCCGCGGAGCCTGCGCATCCAGAGCCTGTGCTCCGCAATGGGAGAGGCCACAACAGAGGCCCGCGGACAGCAAAAAAAAAAAAAAAAAAAAAAGCATATATATCAGAAATAAAGAAATATAACTGTCCCTATTCACAGATTACATGATTGTCTAGGTGAAAATGTTCATGGAATCTATCAAAAACTTTCTAGAACTAATAAATGTTTTGGAAAGCAGCAGGGCGTAAGGTCAACACACAAATGTCAATCTTATTTCTATGTACTAGCAATGAATAACTGGAAAATGAAATTTTGAAAAATAGTATAACTTACATTAGCACCAAAACTTGAAATTTGTAGGTATAAATCTACCAAAACATGTGCAGGCTCGCTATGCATAATGCTACGAATCACTAATGAAACAATTCAAGGATGATGTAAGTATATCAGAAGGTATTCTATGTCTTGGACTGAAATACTCAAAATAGTTAAGATGATCTTACAATTTTCTTTGTCAATAATACCTCAGCAAAGCTGAAAAAAAATAGAGAAGATGTCAATTTTCTCCAAGCTAATCTACTTATTTAAGAAAAATCCCAACAGGAATTTTTGTAGGTAGATACTAGACAAGTTGATTCAAAAATTTATAGGGAAAGGTAAAAAAATAGAATAACCAAAGTAATTTTGAAAAAGAAAAATAAAGTCGAATGACTCACATTACCCAATTTAAACACATATAAAAATCTAAATAATCAAGACAGCATGGTCCTAGTGAATGAGCAGATACAGATATCAACAGAACAGATGTTTCATTGAACATAGAATCCATAAATAGTTCCTCATAAATATGACCAACTGATATGTTATTGTGGGAAAATACACATGAAGTTAATCACATTTATGCTTTTAAATGTACAATTCAGAAGAATTCAGTTCATTTGGCCAATTGATTTTTTTTTTTTTTTTTTTGGTGTACACGGGCTTCTCACATCTGTGGCCTCTCCCGTTGCGGAGCACCAGCTCTGGAGGTGCAGGCTCAGTGGCCATGGCTCACGGGCCCAGCCGCTCTGCGTCATGGGGGATCTTCCTGGACCGGGGCACGAACCCGTGTCCCCTGCATCGGCAGGCGGACTCTCAACCACTGTGCCACCAGGGAAGCCGTGGCCAATTGATTTTTGACAAAGTTGCAAAGGCAATTTCATACAAAATAGATTGTCATTTTGACAAATGGTGTTGGGATAATTTGACATGCAAAAAAACAATCTTGACTCAAACCTCATCCCTTACACAAAAAATAATTCAAAATGAGCTATAGAACTAAATTCAAAACATAAAACTATAATAAAACTTTAAAATAGGAGAAAATCTTTATTACTGGGATTTAGGTTAAAAGTTCCCAGACATGATTTTAAAAGAACAGTCCATCAAAGAGAAAAAAAGATTGCCAAATTAAATTTCATCATAATTAACATTTTTTTTCAGTGGATACACTGCTGTGAATATGCAATGAAATACTTCTAAGAGAATAAAAAGACAAACTGCAGACTGGGAAAAATATTTGCAAATCTGATATCCAACAAAACATGTGTATCCAGAATACATAAAGAATATGTAAAGAACTCTCACATTTCAACAGAAAGGAAAAAAACAACCCAACTAACAAATGGGCCAAAGGCTTGAAAAAACACTTTATCCAAGAGAATATACAAATGGAAAATAAGAACATTAAAAGTATCACATGCTAACCAGAAACAAAGATGAAAAAGGAATTCTGGGAACTTTAGTTCAGCATGATCAAGTTGGCACATAACAAAAACATGACAATTGTTAATGATATGGATATAGATATGGATATACCACAATTTGTTCTTCCATTTGACAATTGACAGATATTAGGGATCTTTTCACTTTTAGACTTTGATGAATAAAATGGCCTCAGAATTTTTTGTTCAAGTGTTTTGATTGAGCTGTGTTTTAATTGCTCTTGGGCAAATATCTAGGCATGGGATCCCTGGATTCTATAAATATATATTTAACTTCATAAGAAACTGCCAAACTGTTTGTAAAGTAGCTGTACCATTTTGCATTTCTAGCAACATTTATTCAACATTCTTGCCAACCCTTCACATTGTCAGTCTTTTTGATTACAGTCATTCTAGTGAGTGTCTAGTGGTATTTCATTGCAGCTTAGTTCATACTTCCTTAATAGTTAATAGTGTTGGTAATCTTTTTACGTACTTATCTGCCATCTGAACTTCTGAGGGTCTTTTCAAATATTTTGGCCATTTATTTTGGATTGCTATCTTGTATTATTCAGTTGTAAGACTTCTTTATATTTTAAGGGCATCTTTTAAAAATAAACTTCTTACTTTATAATAGGTTTAGATTTCCAGAAAACTTGCAAAGAGAGTACAGAGAGTTCCCATATATCCCCCACCTAGACTCTGCCATTATTAACATCTTACTTTTAGTATAGTACATTTATCACAATTAATGAACTGACATATTAACTAAAATCTATACTTTATTCATATTTCCTTATTTTTTCTTAATGTCCTTTTTCTGTTCCATGTCCAGTTGAGGATTCCACATTACACTTAGTCATCCTGTGTCTCTTTTGTTCCACTTGGTGGTTACAGTTTCTCAGACTTTCCTTGTTTTTGATAACCTTGATAGTTTCGAGGAGTACTGGTTAGGTATTTTGCAGAATGTCCCTCAATTGAGATTTGTCTGATTTTTATATCATGATCACACATGGGTTATGGATTCATCTGAAAATGGCTTTATTCCCCCTTTCTGAAGGATATTTCCCTGGACATAAAATATGCCATTGGCAGTTCTTTCTTTTTCATAACTTCAAAAATGTTGTGTCACTTCCTCCTGGTCTCCATTTAAATCGGTGTTCCCCTATAGATACTGTGGGAGGGAGACGCAAGAGGGAGGAGATATGGGGATATATGTGTATGTATAGCTGATTCACTTTGTTATAAAGCAGAAACTAACACACCATTGTAAAGCAATTATACTCCAATAAAGATGTTAAATATAAAATGGAGAATTTTTAAATGTTAGGACAATGGGTTGGAAGTTCCTGTTTAAAGTCGTTGAGGTAAGTTTAGGGCGAAAGAAGAACATGCTACAAATTTTTCAATGAGAAAAATGTCTATTAATCTCATTCCATCAAAAAGTAATCTAGAAAGAAAAATGTGAATATATTAAAAAGGATATATGCTGAGAGACAAGCATTTACCTCTCAGATTTGTGTGAAGATAGTCCTTCTAGTCTGAATTGGATCACCTCATCTGACAATTCTGTTGCCAGTAATGATGGAAGTGCTGTCAAAGTATGGAAGAGGAAAACAGATTGTACATGGAAGGTGGGTTGGTCCAACAAAAGACTGAAGAGCCCTGGCCTCAGGAGCTATTTCCTCCAGAGCCCTTTTCAGATATGCTTCATGTGTTAATTTTCATTTGGAGATGGAAGAGCAATGTACTGCTAACAATCTGTTTATGTCAAAATCTTCTCTTTATTATGCTGAGTAACAGTGAAAAAGGACTTTTACTTAGACCTACAGGTTGTTGATTAGATGAAAACATTTCCTAGATCTAAAAGCTGTTGAATATTTTGTGGGAAAAATAAACAATTTATTAGAATCTCCAGTTTCTCAAATAGTGTACTTACATAGCTTCAATGCTATCTCGTGCTTTGGGACTGGCTAGACCATCTCAGAAAGGACATTTTAGCTCTGGGATTCTTAAGCATTTTTTTAAGTGTTTCCAGTCCTCATAAATATTTGTTGTGATAATCAGAATTTCATCTTCTCCCCTAGATACAATTCAGCAGATTATTTTTATACTTTGAAGCATCAATGCAAAAATTCGCTGTCAGAGTGTCACTTAAGACTAAACAGCACAGTACAAAGGCCATGGAGTAATATTTTAACAATTGATCTATTTCTTGACATTACTTCTAGCTGTGCTGCTAATATACATTGCCCTCAAGTCCGAATCAAAAACTGAATCATGAGTAAATATTTGAAATAACCACCAAAATGTGGTACATGGGTCACAATTTTACCCTCTAAATGTGCCACTAGTAAATTTTACTCTCTGAGTGTGCTACTAGTAAGTTGAAGACAAGTGTGAGCTGTCCCTGGAAGTTCTTTTTGTTATGTTTTGCATTTTTTTGTTCTGACATAGAACTAGATTTCATTAATAGTAACAATAGTGCATTAGATGGTATTGAAATTTAACTTTCCATCATATTCCCATTAAAGTGTCATTTCTAGTCAATTCTTTGTTCTTATGAAACATTCAGTTATAAGGATGAGCTTAACTTGAACCATTATAACACTGCTAACATTATAATGCTGCTAATAATTGTAATGGAAACTGCTATAACCTTTTATAATTGTTACATTATAGTTAACATGATGAACCACAGATGATAAGTAATAAAAATTAGGTGGTAGATGTAGCCATTATTATTATTATTATTTTGCTTTGGGGAGAATCCATTTTGTAATATACAAAGTTTATCTGAACAGGAACTTGCAGTGGCAGTGTACTATGCTATGAGCTTAAAATGCTATCATCTCAGGGACCTTCAGAAATATTGTAAATTCTACAGGATTCTAAAATATGTTTTATTTTTTAATATAGGAAGGTAAACTTCTTATGATAAAGCATTGTTTATTAGAAGGATACAAAGTAGCGCAGGAGATTTCATGTCAATATTTTAGTCTGGCCCACAGCCTGAAACTTGGCTTCAGAAAGTGCTGGAGGCTGTGAGAGGAAGACGTGAAAACCAGGCTCCACTAAGTCCTAAAACTGACATTCCCTTCCCCTGCCAGGAGCTTCAGTTTCTCCCTCGGCTTACTTTGGTTTTCAGCATGAATAAAGGCAGAGTTTTTCTTGTCGGTAATAGAAGAACACTTTCTCCACTTCTTATTTATATACTTTGTTTTGGATGCCAGAAAATGAGTTAAGTAGTATATCCTAGGTTTCAGATGTGAGAGCAGCTGCTGAAGGAAATTACCAGCATGAGGCTTCTTTCCTGTGCAGCAAATCCATATTCTTATCAATCTGTATTTAAACACATGATATAATAGTCAACTTATGGTAATTCTTTAAATGATTGCAAGCAGCTGGAGTTTTTCAAGTTCTAATGTGCTTAAATATACAATAACTATGGCAGTGATCAAGCTAAAGACGGTAGAAATAAAATAACATAAGAAACTATATTTACAATCATTTCAAAGCTCTAACTAGAATTAGAATGATGGAAGAGAAACTCTCAACTTACTCTTGCAGCTTTCTCTAACTTTGTATAACAAAAAACTCTGAACTCTCACCTAAAGGGTAAACCCACCTGATGTGAGATGCTTTTAATTAGATTGAGCCAGACCCCGGAGCAGGTCAGGAAGGAAAAAAGAGGAAAAATGTTCCTCAGAGCTTTTCTTCTACCACTGCTCTCCTGAATAGGCCTAGAAAATAGTCCAAACTTTCTCCCTGGGACAAAAACATAGACATATCTTGGTTTTGAAAATAGTGCCTGGTCTTTACATGATTTTCAACTCAATTCAACCCTCTTTGAGTACTATTCTATGCTAGGTACATATGTTAGGCCCCAAACCTGGGCCCTAAATATGAAAAAGACACAATTCCTGGGCCTAAAGAATTTAGTCCATTATGGTAGACGAACCCTTTAGTACTAACTATAAAGCAAAGTGATGGTGATATTTGAAAAAAGCAAAAATGCATGTCTGTGGATCCCAAATGACTTCATCAGCCATCATTCGCTTAAAGGCTTTTTCCTTTGTCATATTGTTTTTATGTTAATGGGAGGATTTACGAAGCTGTGCTAGAGAAAAAGAATGTTAAAGGCATACTTACACAGAGCTAGCAATATCTCCTTTGTCAATAACAAATCTAGGTAATTTTAGTTCCTGCTCAATTATGCAAAAGGAAATTGATAGAAAACAGTATAAAACATAGATGTGAATAATACAGAGTAAGATTGCAAGCAGCTGGAGTTTTTCAAGTTCTAATGTGCTTAAATATACAATAACTATGGCAGTGATCAAGCTAAAGACGGTAGAAATAAAATAACATAAGAAACTATATTTACAATCATTTCAAAGCTCTAACTAGAATTAGAATGATGGAAGAGAAACTCTCAACTTACTCTTGCAGCTTTCTCTAACTTTGTATAACAAAAAACTCTGAACTCTCACCTAAAGGGTAAACCCACCTGATGTGAGATGCTTTTAATTAGATTGAGCCAGACCCCGGAGCAGGTCAGGAAGGAAAAAAGAGGAAAAATGTTCCTCAGAGCTTTTCTTCTACCACTGCTCTCCTGAATAGGCCTAGAAAATAGTCCAAACTTTCTCCCTGGGACAAAAACATAGACATATCTTGGTTTTGAAAATAGTGCCTGGTCTTTACATGATTTTCAACTCAATTCAACCCTCTTTGAGTACTATTCTATGCTAGGTACATATGTTAGGCCCCAAACCTGGGCCCTAAATATGAAAAAGACACAATTCCTGGGCCTAAAGAATTTAGTCCATTATGGTAGACGAACCCTTTAGTACTAACTATAAAGCAAAGTGATGGTGATATTTGAAAAAAGCAAAAATGCATGTCTGTGGATCCCAAATGACTTCATCAGCCATCATTCGCTTAAAGGCTTTTTCCTTTGTCATATTGTTTTTATGTTAATGGGAGGATTTACGAAGCTGTGCTAGAGAAAAAGAATGTTAAAGGCATACTTACACAGAGCTAGCAATATCTCCTTTGTCAATAACAAATCTAGGTAATTTTAGTTCCTGCTCAATTATGCAAAAGGAAATTGATAGAAAACAGTATAAAACATAGATGTGAATAATACAGAGTAACTCAAGGAGATGGAAATGGAGCGGATTATTCAGACTTCAAACAGGACTGCTAACAGAGATGGCTTTTGTTTCTTGCCACTTCCTTTAGAGCTAGAGAGAACAAGATGATTTTACGTATTGGAAGTATAAATTGCTTGTACATAGATTTCCCCTTTTCATCCTCAGATTGGATGAAAGGAAAACTATGCCAACTGAAAGCAGGCTTTAGAATCTCAGACTCCCTGTTATCTTTTATTTGATTTTGTCATGTTTGACTTTCACTAGCCATTGTTCTTCCAAACCCTTGATTCAGGCAGTTTTTCTGGACCCTTCTTCTGAAGTATGATATGACCTTTATTTTCCATTTTTTAATGAATTGACTTATCAGGAGTCATTCTAAATTAAGCATAATAACAATGGAATTCTACATGAAAGACATTCTGGATTTCTGAATGCGCACCAAGAAGAATGTCATTTGAAATAATTAAAAGTAGAATTTCCTACAATAAATCTACCTTGTAGATCAAGTATGAACATGCTTTTTGCTGGTTTCTGTTTCAACCATGACTTGCTGCAGACATTTATTCCCTCTGAGGACTCAGTGTTACCGCTTAAGTTAGGACCTTAAATATATAAATATTCTCACAAAAGATAGAAGTCATTGTCCATATAACACAGATGACACTCCAAATTCAGCCTTATCTGGAAATAGGGATTTTTTCAGAAATCATTAGATAAAGTGAAGTCATTCTGGATTAGTGTGGGCCCTAAATCCAATGACTTGTGTCCTTATAATAACAGGAGAGGACACACAGAGATTTCCACAGAGGAAGGACACCATGTGAAAACAGAGGCAGAGATTGGAGTGATGCCTTCACAAGCCAAAGGATGCCAATGATTGCTGGCAGAGAAGGCCTGGGAGAGAGGCCTGGAACAAATTCTCCCTCAGAGCCTCCAGAAGAAAGCAATCTTACCGACATCTTAATTTTAGACTTTAAGCCTCCAAAACTGTGAGAGAATAAATTTCTGTTGTTTTGAGCCGCTCAATTTGTAGTAATTTGTTATGGCAGCCCTATAAAATTAATATTGTTTCCAATTATTTTTATAACCAAAATGCCCCAAGCCTCGTTAACATCTGGGCAGGTAAAGAGTCACACACGTAGTAATAACTCAGATTTAATTGGGACTTGCTCACACTTTCTGATGCGTGATATTCAGGCCCTTTGAAAAGGTTTCCCCCTCGTCACAATCAAAACCCTTTATTTCTGGGTATCTCCAGAGAGAGTTTCTCGGGTACGCACAAATGTCTGCCCCAGTAGAGCTTTTCATGGCCCCTGTGGATATCGCTCTTTGCCTGGTGCTGTCAATGAAAAACCGAAGAACACGAGGTGCCAAAGTTTCAGGGGGGGCTTCTGTGACACAGGAGGGAGGTAAGCCTCTCTAACCCTTCTGTGTTACATTGAGATAAAGGGGCTCTAAAACATTACTGCTTTAGTAAAATAGCTTTTTAAATTTCTAAGTGTGTCTTTCTCTCTCCCTAGAAACTAGGCAAGGGGCTATGAAGAAAACGGGAAATTCAAATAATATCCATCAGACTGAACCTATTACTGCCCTCCATCAGTTAAGGAAGTTTTCCTTTCATCCAATCTGAGGATGAAAAGGGGAAATACAAGCAATTTATACTTCCAATACGTAAAATCATCTTGTTCTCTCTAGCTCTAAAGGAAGTGGCAAGAAACAAAAGCCATCTCTGTTAGCAGTCCTGTTTGAAGTCTGAATAATCCGCTCCATTTCCATCTCCTTGAGTTACTCTGTATTATTCACATCTATGTTTTATACTGTTTTCTATCAATTTCCTTTTGCATAATTGAGCAGGAACTAAAATTACCTAGATTTGTTATTGACAAAGGAGATATTGCTAGCTCTGTGTAAGTATGCCTTTAACATTCTTTTTCTCTAGCACAGCTTCGTAAATCCTCCCATTAACATAAAAACAATATGACAAAGGAAAAAGCCTTTAAGCGAATGATGGCTGATGAAGTCATTTGGGATCCACAGACATGCATTTTTGCTTTTTTCAAATATCACCATCACTTTGCTTTATAGTTAGTACTAAAGGGTTCGTCTACCATAATGGACTAAATTCTTTAGGCCCAGGAATTGTGTCTTTTTCATATTTAGGGCCCAGGTTTGGGGCCTAACATATGTACCTAGCATAGAATAGTACTCAAAGAGGGTTGAATTGAGTTGAAAATCATGTAAAGACCAGGCACTATTTTCAAAACCAAGATATGTCTATGTTTTTGTCCCAGGGAGAAAGTTTGGACTATTTTCTAGGCCTATTCAGGAGAGCAGTGGTAGAAGAAAAGCTCTGAGGAACATTTTTCCTCTTTTTTCCTTCCTGACCTGCTCCGGGGTCTGGCTCAATCTAATTAAAAGCATCTCACATCAGGTGGGTTTACCCTTTAGGTGAGAGTTCAGAGTTTTTTGTTATACAAAGTTAGAGAAAGCTGCAAGAGTAAGTTGAGAGTTTCTCTTCCATCATTCTAATTCTAGTTAGAGCTTTGAAATGATTGTAAATATAGTTTCTTATGTTATTTTATTTCTACCGTCTTTAGCTTGATCACTGCCATAGTTATTGTATATTTAAGCACATTAGAACTTGAAAAACTCCAGCTGCTTGCAATTTTGCAATTTAAAGAATTATCATAAGGTGACTACTATATCACGTGTTTAAATACAGCAAATAGATCTTGTTTAGTCCACCTGCCAATTCAAGTGTTTCCAGATTTTAACTATGGATGAATGAGATGAAATCCCCCCTGAATGTCTGGGTGATTCTAGAGTAAATCTAACCTTTCCTTTCCTCAAAAGAAAATGTTTTAGAACTCTCTGTTATTTTCCATGTTTTCTCCTCTCATGAGATTCTGTAGAGGTTCTGATATAATATTATGACAGGTTTTCCTTCAACCTGCCCCTTTTCTCAGGTCCAGTGGGGGGTGGAAGCTGAGTGAAGAGCAAAAAAGTAGGTCAGCTCTTTCAAAAAAAGTAGCAGCCATTAAAAGTAAATATTACTCCAGCTACAAACAAGCTCAGGTGCTGACATTCACTCACATCAGCTTCCCCTCTGCTCCTCCACAGCAAACTTGAGAGCTATTGTTACTGACCAGGAAATTTTTCCTGTGTAACAGTCAGTCTTGCTGATTTGTTCTCATATCAGGTACTGCTAGACATGATGGAAAATATGCTAAAGAGATCACAGTTCTGTACTGAATTTTATAATTTTAACAAATCCCTCTCAGTGTATAGTAGTTGGGAGGAATGGCCTATATGTGGTCATGGTGGGTAACTCTGGGATAGGCCTGAAATTGTAAAGGTACACTGGAGGAAGCTCCAAGGTTTTGATCCTTCTTTTTAGTTTCTACAGTATTTGATTCTGACCCTGTCTCTTCTTAATTCCAATCTCTAGGCTCTGTGTAGTAATGACCACCATTTATTTTGTTTTTTTGTTTGTTTTAATTGAAATTTTTATCGAGACATTTGAAGATTCATGTGCAGTTATTTCTTCCTTATAGGTTTCTTTTATAATTTATTCTTTAAAAGTTATTTTTTTATGTCTTTATTGGAGTATAATTGCTTTACAATGTTGTGTTAGTTTCTGCTGTACAACAAAGTGAATCAGCTTTATGTATACATATATCCCCATATCCCCTCCCTCTTGCGTCTCCCTCCCACCCTCCCCAACCCATCCCTCTGTACCATGCAGTCCTCTCTAGGGTTTGAGTCTCATTTCTCCCTAATAGTTCTTCCAAAAGGTCATGGCACATGGGGCTCTCTGTCCACACTTGAAAACAAAGGTTGCCTGAGGAGTTTGGGCACCTATCTTTCATTTCTACCTTTATCCCCATTCTTCATCTTGTTTGTTCCTTGTTTCTGTGTGCCTGAATTCTCACTTTCTCTCTAGCCCCTTGGACTCATTTAGAAGAGCAGTCTCACAGGTTTTCTTTCTTCCCCAGGACCTTCTGTCTTGTACATCTATCTCCTCTAGGCTCTACAAACTGCAGCTAGGAGGCAATGGAACACACAAACTTTAGGCTTCCCTATTGTTCCTCAGGCCCAGGTTCCCCTTAATTGGGAGATGGAAAAAAAT
This sequence comes from Lipotes vexillifer, assembly GCF_000442215.2. Taxonomy (NCBI): domain Eukaryota; kingdom Metazoa; phylum Chordata; class Mammalia; order Artiodactyla; family Lipotidae; genus Lipotes; species Lipotes vexillifer. Next base: position 428,231 of record NW_006797069.1, on the reverse strand, counting down.
CAGGATAAATATGGGCACCTTGGAAATAAACAGAAGAGAAATTTTTCTATAATTCATCGTTTCCTAAAGATTTAGATTTCTCATGTAATAAGTGTTGTTAATTGGCTAGACAAATCATAAATGAAGAGGGTGAAAGTCCCTGCATATTTAATAGTGCTTTATTCCCTGGTCAAGCACTGGATTTTCACATGGTCGTGGATCCAGTGGCTCAACACAGGGATATAATTATTTTCACTGAAGCAAAGTAAGTGATGACAATTAGATAATCAATCTAATCCTCATGACTATTGTTATGATTGTATTTACTTACTAAGGTCTGCCTAAAGAGAGTAGTTTATCGAAATAACAGCATAAATGATGAAAGGTAGTGAAGATCAAAGCAAAGGTTAATTTTCTATTGAAATGTGCCTGGTGCATAAACAGCATACAAGATTCTTCTTACTTGTTGAGCAAGCTGATTTTACCATAACACTGTAGAAGTCATCACATTTCAAGTGGATTAGATTTTTTTTTTCTTGTGGTTTGTCTTCCAAGTTCTGCTTCTCTGTGGAGAATGCTAGACATCAGCTTACTGTTGAACATTAGCCTTGGCAAATGTACTGGGAGAAGACTTAAGTTAGGAGACCCAGATTCTATCCTACATCTCCCTACATTGGCTCTGTACTGGGTCAGCTTAGCTAAGCTGAACTATGTTTTTTAGAGCTCCTCTGCATGATTCTGGGTTTGCATGGTCCATAGGAGATATTGTGCACAAGATTTGGTAGATGGAAATGAGGCAGCTCTGAACGTTGGTGCAGGGCACCAGGCAATTTGGCTTATGCACAAGTGCATGTGCAACTATGTAGTGAAGATGCCAGCTTGTCCTATATACCCATGGCATTGAGGTTGGATATGGTAAGACACAGACATGAGTTCCAGTTTGTTTTCACAAGTTCCAGTTGCCATTCTTTGTCTCCTTCTATTTTTGCAAGTTCCAGTTTGTCCTTGCTCTCATTCACATCCAGTTTTCCAACTGCCCCTCTGGCTAACCTATAGCGACTTGAGGTTCAACATTAGACACAGAAATAATAGGCTGCTCCAACAACTTCCATAATTGTATGATGACCAACCCCTAAAATAAATTATTCATTCTATATCACTTGTAGCAGTTCTGTTTCTATGATATAAACCTGACTGGTATATTCTCTAATTAGGTAAATTTAGGTATGCTTTAATTTCTAAAATTAGGATACATACTTGGTTTACATTTATCCTAATTGCTTTGTGAGAATCAACAGAGAAATCTCATACGAAAAAAATTGAAGAGTATTTGGTGTACAAATGAAAGGTATATATGTGTGTGTGAACAGACACAGGTATACATTTTTACATACTAATTGGTATATTGTCAGTGAGTTTTGCTTTATCTAGAAATAAAATAATTATTAATTTAATTAAAGCTTTTAAAGGTTCAAATTAATTTTAAGACTTCCAAACAAGTGCCCCAGGCAATTTACTTGACACATGCAAATAATATTGAAGATAATTACGGAAGATAATGAAATGCTATAGAGATGTCTGGAAATGCAAAATATTATTCAGTTAAAATATTTTTTTTCTTTTTATATCAAATTTGACTCTGCAAACTAATTGCATTCAGGTTTTGATTTCTGACATTAAAAGACAGCTAGTGTTCCTGAATTTTCCTTCTAGGACTTTCTGGAAGACAATCAAAATCCATTTTGTCTGATCTTTCATCTGTCCTGAATGGAAGAGATGAGATCTTTGTAATTGTTTAAAGTCAGAATGAGCACATATGGAAGGTTCTCTCTGCATGGAACATGATTTATACTACATAATGTTTGTTGAATAAATAAATGGATGAATGAACCAATCAATCAATGAGAACATGGTCTGCACATATTGATGTCTTCTTACATTGCAGAAGAAGGAAAAGCACCTAACTTCTGATGGATTCCTGCCTCATTTTCTAGGTAGAAGCTTTGCTTGTTTCCACAGACTTGCTTTAGTTAACCTGGTCAGAGGGTAAAAACTAGAGACAACTATGCCAAGTGGTACTCCAGTTAACAATATAGGCCATAAGGCTAAGAGAAGTTGATAGTAGCAAAGTATTTTCTTTTTGGTTTATCCTTTATGTAGTTAATTACACCTACTAAGATTCATTGGTGGCTTCTGTTTGATAGTATAAAATACTGAGATGAGAGGCCAGGCTGTACAACCTCATACATCAGACGAGCTGACGAATTTCATGAGTATGAGTTAAGAGTATTTTAGAGTCAGGTAACTTTTGAATGAAAAAGATAAAGATCTTCCAAAAATGCCAATTCCTCTGACTCTAACTACCTGGATTTTTAAAATTTTATATTATGAGAAAGTCAGAGTCATGGAAGAATTTAGTCACTCCTTAATTAAACTTGTAGGTAGATCCAGTTCTGGCCAATCACATGAGATTGTCAACTGGAAATGAAAGTGTGTGCTCTTGTTAAAACGAGTATAATTAAAGGCCAGGTAGATTGAGATAGATTAAGTACCTCCACTTTAAATCAGTACTCTGTGTTCCTGTTGTGATACCATGATGGCTGTGATGGATGATGAGTAGTGAAATTAACTTGCAATGTACACGTAACCCAAGAGTTTTACATAATGACGTAATATTTAAAGACTGTTCCTAAGGAATGAGCAGTGCTTCAACTATTTAAGGGTTTTATTTTCATGTAAGACTGAAACTCCAATCAGCTTTTCAAATAAAAATGACTAGAGGAACAAACCTCAAATTTTGTCTTAATGACCTAGTGTTGTTAAAAACATTTTTATTTGCATCTTGATGTTTTGTATTCCCTTAGGCAGAAATAAGATCAAGATTATGGAAATTGAATACATCAGGATCGCATTATAGCCTGTTAATATTAAGCAGCCAAAATGTCCTCTTTCACCTGTTATAATGACTGCATTACTCCAATGAGATATTTGTGCTAAGTGATAGATATAATGAAATCTTCAATTGCAGGTCCTTTATGGGGGCAAAGAAGTTAACTGTATAATGGAAAACCTCTTCAGAGCAGAAGGTCATGTTTTTCACTCAAAGGTCATGCCATTTAGTGTAATTGATTTAAAATATCTTGTTTTAATTGGCAGTGGTCAGAAAAGGGGAATAACTGAGCAGAACAGAGAGAAGCCTTCATCTATAGGGAAGCTAGATTATTAGAATTCGAGTCATTGTTTTAGAAGGGCAGAAAGGACAAAAACAAGATGGTTAAGACACCCTAGTGCTATGTTCTTTGGTGCTTAAAAGTCCATGATTTAGCTATTCAAATTAATTCTATGGTACTTTCATCCCAAGATGAGAATTGTATTCCTGAAAAATTTGTGTAGGAGACAGACTTTGTGGTTAAGAAACAAGACCTTGTTTAACAAGCATGATTAAAATAAGCCAAATTCATCGTGGCAGTTTTAAAATATAGCCCCCAATTCATTGAGAAGTAGGGTGTATATTTCCCCCTCCCCTTGAATTTGGGAGAATTTGTGACTACAAGAGAAATGATGGTAAGTGACTTTTTGAGCTAGGTCACAAAAGGAAATAAGTCTACTGTCTTGCTCACTGGAGTACTTGTACAAGAGCCCTGAGGTTGCCATGCTGTAGAAATCCATAGAGCCCATGCAAAATCACAGGGACAAACCTGAGACTGAGTGAGAGAGCCCTAGCAGGTGCCAGCTGCTCCAACCCCCTTCTCTTCCAGCTCCAGCTACCATCCAAGTGCAACCTGATGAAAGACAGCAAGGCAGAACGTACTGCCATGCTCTTCAGGAATTCTTGACCTTCAGAAATTGTGAGACATAACAAAAATGATTGCTATATTAAGCCATTAAGCTTTGAGTTAATTTTTCATGCAGTAACAGAGAAAAAGAACATAATTTGGTATCTGGAATTGGACTGCATCTATAACACAAACCTAAAACAGCTGACATTGGCTTTGGACTCCAGTGGTGAGCAGGAGTTGAGTGGACTTGAGGAGTCTGCAAATAGAAGCTAGATAGGCCTCAAGGAGATTGTTAGTGAGGACTTAAAGGAAATTAAGAAAAATGTTATTTGAAGCTGGAGGAAAGGAGATTCATTTCATGTAGTGCAGAATGTTTTGCAAAACTCTTAATTATGGAAATATTAAAAATAGAAAATGTACCTCATGAACTGATAGATCTAGCTAAGATTTTTGTGCAGAATATTGGAAGTATAAGCTCTTTTAGCCATGTATAATAAGTTATAAACAGATGAACCACAAAAAGGAATTACTCATTTTTCAAGCATAATTTGGAAGCAATATAAAGGATCCAGGGCTTTCTGGGTGCTAAGATAAAATCATTTCTCAGTGCCAGTCTCTCCAGGTGGCGAAAATAAAATAATATAACGTTTAAATTAAGAAACCGTTTCAGGGCAAAGGCCAAATCCTGGCTGGGCCTATAAGATTCCTTGTTAAGACCTCAGAAAAATTTAACTGTCACATAAATCCTTTCAAACAGAAAAAAAAGCCTTCTAAAGATTTTAAGGGCATCCCTGGCAGACAACATCCCCTCACTGGTAAACAATAGGTCCCTAAGAATCTCAGGAGTGTTTTCCCATGGAAACCTCGCAGGGAACTCAAGGTAGAAAAGTGTTTATCTTGAAAAGATTGGTGGGTTTGATCTCTGTCTAAAAGAATAGTTATAAGTTGCTACACAGAAAGCCCATATCATTTTTAATGTAATTGTGTTAGTGTGGACAGAATGGGACAAAGGCAACACAAAATGCAAAAGAGCATTTGGATCTTTGAGTCTCTACAGGCAGGAGACAGTCTGAGAAAATGACTCAGTTGCATACACAGCCTCCTTTTTATGGGAAAGGAAGGATAACTCAAGTGGTGGAACAAGGATCCAATAAGATGGAACCAAGAACTCTGAAGAATCAGTCCCAGGTTGCAGAACTGGCTCCTAATCAAGGAACTGCAAACATGTGTCTGACTGGGTTTCAAAATTGCTGTGTTATCAATGAACTTTGTGCCTCCCATTTCCACCTCCCCTTTCCTTTTGAATAGTTGTGCCTATAGCACTTATCCTATGCCTACCCCACCAGTGTATACTGGATGTATAGGAGGAAAATAACTTTTCATTTTAATTCACACATCTTAAAATTGAGATAAACCACACCTGAGGAGATGCATCCAAGGAAACTAATCCAGGGACCCGTGTGCCCTTCTGTAATGAGGTCTTGGGCCTCAGCCCTGAGCCTAAGGCTGCAATGAGATCCAACTTGTGGAGGCTATCAGGAGAGAGTGATTGTATTTTGAAAGTGGAAATAACGCAAATAATTTTGGACCAAAGTGCAAATTGTGGAGGTTTAAGAATATGACCCCATATTATTTGGCACTCCATTATTGCAAAATAATGGCTATATTCCCTGTGTTGTACAATATATCTTAGTAGTGTATCTATTTTATACATAGTAGTTTATACCTCTTAGTCCCCTAATCCTAACTTGCCCCTCCCCCTTCCCTCTCCCCACTGGTAACCACTAGTTTGTTCTCTATATCTGTGAGTCTGTTTCTTTTTTTGTTATACTCACTACTTTGTTTCATTTTTTGGATTTCACATATAAGTGATATCATACAGTATTTGTATTTCTCTGTTGGACTTATTTTACTTAGCAAAATACCCCCCCAAGTCCATCCATGTTGTTGCAAATGGCAAAATTTCATTCTTTTCATGGTTGAGTAGTATTTTATCATGCGTGTGTGTTGTGGGGACATCTTCTTTATCCAATCATCTGTTGATGGGCACTTAGGTTGCTTCCATATCTTGTCAATTGTAAATAATACTACTATGAACATTGGGGTGCATGTATCTATTTGAATTAGTGTTTTTGAGGTTTATTGGGTATATACCCAGGAGAGGAATTGCTGAGTCATATGGTAGTTCTACTTTTAGTTTTTTGAGAAACCACCATACTGTTTTTCATAGTGGCTGCACTTCCCACCAACAGTGTACTTGGGTTTCCTCTTTTCCATATACTCACCAACATTTGTTATTTGTGTTCTTGTTGATCATAGCCATTCTGACAGGTGTGAGTTGATATCTCATTGTGGTATTAATTTGCATTTGTCTGATCATTAACAGTGTTGAGCATCTTTTCATGTGCCTGTTGTCCATCTGTATGCCTTGCTTGGGAAAATGTCTATTTAGATCTCTGTGCATTTCTTTTTTTTTTAAGATTTTTTTTTGATGTGGACCATTTTTAAAGTTTTTATTGAATTTGTTACAGTATTGCTTCTGTTTTATGTTTTGGTTTTTTGGCCACGAGACATGTGGAAACTTAGCTCCCCGAATAGGGATTGAACCTGCACCCCCTGCATTGGAAGGTGAAGTCTTAAACATTGGACTGCAAGGAAGTCCCCCATTCTTTTTTTTTTTTTTTTTTTTAGAAACTCCGTACAAACCCATGAGAAATGGGTTTCAGTTTTTTTTTTTTTTTTTTTTTTTTT
>NW_006797069.1:384666-421638 GCF_000442215.2 Lipotes vexillifer | reverse complement strand
GGCCTCTCACTATCGCGGCCTCTCCCGTTGCGGAGCACAGGCTCCGGCTGCGCAGGCTCAGTAGTTGTGGCTCACGGGCCTAGTTGCTCTGCAGCATGTGGGATCTTCCCAGACCAGGGCTCGAACCCATGTCCCCTGCATTGGCAGGCGGACTCTCAACCACTGCGCCGCCAGGGAAGCCCCCCCCATTCTTAATCAGGCTTTTGTGTGTGTGTGTTGAGTCGTATTAGCTGTTTAGATAGTTTGGCTATTAACCCCTTATCGGTCATATCATTTTCAAATATTTTCTCCCATTCAGTAGGTTGTCTTTTCATTTTGTTGATGGTGTCCTTTGATGTGCAAAAGCTTTTAAGTTTAATCATATCCCATTTGTTTATTTTTGTTTTTATTTCCTTTGCTTTAGTAGATAGGTCCAAAAAATATTGCTATAATTTTTGTCAGAGTGTTCTGCCTATGTTTCCTTTTGGGAGTTTTATGGTTTCTGCTTTTATATTTAGATCTTTAATCCATTTTGAGTTTATTTTTGTATATGGTGTTAGATAATGATCTAATCTCATTCTTTTACATGTATCTGTCCAGTTTTCCCAGCACTGCTTATTGAAGAGACTGTCTTTTCTCCATTGTATATTCTTGCCTTTTTTGACATAGTTTAATTGACCATAAGTTCATGGGTTTATTTCTGGGCTGTCTCTTCTTTTCCAGTGATCTATGTGTCTGTTTTTGTGTTAGTACCATACTATTTTGATTACTGTAGCTTTGTAGTACAGTCTGAAGTCAAGGAGCATGATTCCTCTAGCTCTGTTCTACTTTCTCAATATCGTTTTGGCTATTTGAGGTCCTTTGTGTTTATTTTTAAATTAGTTTTCCTAGTTCTGTGAAAAATGCCCTTGGTATTTTGATAGGGATAATAAGAGCTCATTTAATTAAGAGACTACCAATTATATTGTACATATCTTAAATTAGAAATGCTAATTATTATCCAATTATTTTTATTTATCATACATTGCTCACTAAAACTGTTTTAACGTGATTCTGTAAATCCTTTTTGTATCTGTAGAAATATACAAATCATAGGTATATTTTTAAAATTTGTTATTAATATTTTTTATTGGAGTATAGTTGATTTACAATGTTGTGCTAGTTTCTGCTATACAGCAAAGTGAGTCAGTTATACATACACATATATCCACTCTTTTTTAGATTCTATTTCCATATAGGTCATTACATAGATATATTTTAATGTATGTAGTTGTCCATGCAAATACTTAGCATATTTCTTTCTGACTTCCTCATTTGGATACATTAATGACTGACTCAGGTTACAGGACTCAGAGATAGTAATTTAGAGGTTGTTAATGGAAAAGCCATTAAAATATTTACAAGTTGTATCCCAATAGAAATGTTCTGAATTTCAAATATACTAGAACTGAAATCCTGGGAAATGAGAGATAGTCATACAGAAGTTTGTTTGTTACATGAGCCAGAATTTTGCAAAAGAGAAATCCAAAGTTGCAAAGGGATTGATGAATCATGTCTAATAAAGTTTCAAAAGTTTATCTCTATAAATTGTGAAAACTAGGATCCCTAAACCTTAATAGTGTTGAACAGCCCATATCTATCCACCTTTTCCCCTGAGCAAAAGAGGGGATAGATATGAGATGGGTGTCTCAGAGGCATGCAGGGATGAAAGGAGATGCAGCTCAGGAGGGGTTGTGGGGTGGCTAAACTCTCCCTGGAGAAGTGGGATATATATGCTTTCAGGCTAATATGGTACAGTCAATGTGTTTCTTAAAATGTATCTGCCCCATTTTGAAATGGTGTGATAGCAGGTAACGTTGGTCTGTCTCCCTGAGGGACAAATAGGAAGAGGCAAGAGAAAAATACTCCTGATGGGGCTACTTCATCAGGGACTCTAAAGAGTCAGTGTGCGGAACGTAACAGAAAAGTGTCAGCATAGCAGTGAGAAGAGTAATGTGGTCGGTGGGTGCAGTCCAGAGAACTAGGGTAAGTGTGATGTTTGTGAGGTTAGCATGAAACTGTGGGAAAAAGGAGGATTTCTGAAATCCTTCCCACCTCAGCAGAACGAGTATCTGGATTGGGATGAGAGGAGGAGGAGGGAATAGGGGATGCTTATATCCCCCTGACTTTCTTGTTGGTTTAGGAAACTCTATGACACTAACACGTAGAGAAAATAAGTGTTTTTCCTTCTTCCTGTCTTAACTGCACTAGAGGAATGGATAGAAAGTCCATGGGAAAAACAAAGGGAAACGCTTGGGAAACCATCCACCCAGATCACGAGTCCTTTAACATCAAAATTCACAGTTATCCCTTACCAGTGTAACTGAAAGTTAGTGAGGAGACTTGCTTTCCTGTTTGATGAGTAGTTATTTTAAGTTCCCCTTATTCTTTTTTTCTATTATTCTACCGTGCCTTAGATGTATATAGCAATTTATGTCCACAGAGCTCAAAATATTATACGAGTTATCTCATTTATCTTCAATCCCTGGAATTTTATACCCATGTGAAATTTTCCTAGTCAGATTCTATAAATTCAAAGGTATAAATTTGGGTACATTTTACCCAGGGGGTTTTAGATGTTGAGAACTGTCAGGGACTATTTTTAGACTAGAGGGAATGCAGCATTTCTAAAAATAAGGATTCCATCGACTAGAGCCCTGTGCATTGCTGAAAGCAGCCTTTTGAGCAGAATCAGCAGCAATTCGATAATCCACTGACCCTGTCTCTTGGGGGTTGGTAAGTGAGGCAGGTGGCTCCAAAGTTAAAGGCATATTCTGCCCTATATTTTTGTACTGATGGTACAAAGAAATGGATATATCAATTTTAGGATGGCCTCTAAAGCTAGCTATATACTACAATTGGATTCCATTTAGCAAGAAGGAAGCTAAATATGTTAGAAAGTTTGGACCTTCATGAGAATCCATGCTTTAACTCTTACCAGCCCTTTTTAAAAAGAGACAGAAGTATGAAATCATGCAACTTAGAGTTATGCCAAGGGACTTGAATTGCTAGAGCACAGGGCGAATGTGGTGAGGATGAGTGGTAATTGAAGACGGAGAGGTAGGCTGTGGCCAGACAATATATGGCATGATGAAAATTCTGGATTTTATTCTGAATCAAGGGAAGTTAGCGGAGAGCTTTCAGCCAGGAAGTTCTGGTCTACTGGTTGGGAACAGAGACTAGAGTAATCCTGAGAAACAGCTAAGAGACATTTCTGCCCAGCCCCACTTACATCCTTACATTTCTCCGTGCAAAACACACATAAACATCCTGCCTCTATCCATTAAGTCTCTTGCCTAAATAGGTTCAGTTCATAAATTTTTTCATTAATGTGCTTATGAATTCCCTCATTTCCCAGCTTTCCCTTCTTTGAATAAAAGTTAACCTTTGGGCCTCAGCATGCATGTTGGCTCCCTCTGCTGTGGGCCAACTTAGCACCAGGCTCTCCTCGGGGCCTCTCGCTGCATGGTAGAAGGTGATGCCCCCCACCACCACCTGTGTCCCTGCCACCTACGGTCCAGCTGTATGATTAGACCACAGCCTTTAATGAGTATTCCTTTCTTGGCCACATTTACGGAGTTTCTGACAGCCAGTGGAGATTCTTCCAGGCACAGCATGGCCTCTCTGGAGACAAGTGAAATATAGAAATTCATCACTATTTCACCAGGAAGCCCTCATAAGAGCATTTAACCTGGACACAGAGTGTTGAATTGAAATCTGCAGAATATTTGCAATGAGTTCTGACCTAGGTGGGATAAAACTCAGTGTACTTCCTATCCACTGCCTCAGCATTACTGGATTGAAAGATTTCTGCTTCTTGTTAGGAAGTTCACTTCATTTCCTATTGCTTCCAGCTTAACACTCAAAGCACTGAGAATTTCAAGTGGAGTATATTAAAATAGACCAGTTTCTTTATGTCATTTCTTTATTCAATTAAAAAAATTTTTTTCATAACCTTGTTGGATGTTTTTAACTAAATTAACATAGCTTGAATAAACCTTCCAGATCCTGTGGAAGTCTCATACAAGAACATGAGATTTCCTATTACATTCAGACTAACGAATGCAACCCTAAACATTTTATGGAGAAATTTAAGAAGTAAGGAGTTATCACAACAGGATAGCACTGCCCTTGTGAAGAAAGAAGGTATCCATGTTCACAAGTGGCCTTTTGATGATGGTGTCCCGCCATCCAGCCAGATTGTTGATGACTGGTTGTCTTGTAAAAAATTAAGTTTTGTGAAAAACATGGTTGTTGTGTTGCTACTGAGTTGCAGGTCTTAGCAGAGCTCCAGTGTTTGTCATCCTGGTATTAACAGAAGGTGGAATGAAATATGAAGATGCAGTGCAGTTCATAAGACAAAAATAGTGTGGAGCTTTTAACAGCAAGGAACTTTTGTATATGAAGAAATATTATGCTAAAATATGGATGTGCTTCAAAACTCCAATGACCTTAGAAACAACTATTATAGTCAACAAAACCAGGATGCCTGATAATGTTGCCTTAGAAGTGGAACTTGAGACAGGTCCTAATTTGCCATCCATACTAGCCAACATGGTGGCTTAGTGAGCAAGTCTAATGAAGCTTCCGTAGCAGGCTGAAAAGTAGTTTTACCAGATCACAAGCTTGGCATAATTATAATCTCTATGTTTCAATTACAGTCAACCTATTTGGATGCTTAATGAAAGGTTCTCATTGTTCAGCATTTAAAATGTACTTATTTTTTGTACCAATGGAATGTTCCTTTCCTGAAATCATGCAGAATTATGTTGTCTTTAAATTGATTCTCATGCCAGAATCTTATCAAAGTATAAAAAAATTAGGAATATCAGGTGCCAAAATATCCAACACAATACTTGTATATTTTTCGTATCACGCAAAACTGAAATCCCAGGAACTATGAACATTCTAGTACTTATGTGGCTCATTTCTTCAGTCATTTCAAACACTGAAAGTAGGGCCTATACAGTTATTTGCCTGCTCAATTTATGTTTGCATCTCCCATATTTGTACCAGTCCACATTAGGTTCGTACAACCATTGGTATTTACTGAATTTTTACCAAATCTTATGTTGATTATTTAACACCTTCATATGCATCTCCTTTTATGTTCTTTTTTTAATATATAAATTTCTTTCTTTCTTTCTTGATTTATTTTTGGCTGCATTTGGTCTTTGTTGCTGCGCACGGGCTTTCTCTAGTTGTAGTGAGCGGGGGCTACTCTTCGTTGCGGTGCGTGGGCTTCTCATTGCAGTGGCTTCTCTTTGTTGCAGAACACAGGCTCTAGGCATGTGGGCTTCAGTAGTTGTGGCAGGCAGTAGTTGTGGCTCACGGGCTCTAGAGTGCAAGCTCAGTAGTTGTGGCGCAGAGGCTTAGTTGCTTCGCGGCACGTAGGATCTTACTGGACCAGGGATTGAACCCATGTCCCCTGCCTTGGCAGGCGGATTCTTAACCACTGCACCACCAGGGAAGTCCTCCTTTTATGTTCTTATGGAAAATCTCCATTTTGAAAATCACATTGTACAGAAGCACATGTTTTTAATGACTCCAGATAAAAAACCTTACAGCTTATGTTTGTACTTTATGGCACAACTTAACAGGGAGGGTCTGAAAAAATCAGTGGGAGGGGATATTAAATATTTTTCATAAAATGTTGCCTTTGTCTTGTATGGAACATGTAGGATATATCCTTTAATTTAGTGAATATTTTTAAAAGGTAGGGTGCTTTATCATGCTTAAAATAATTTTCAATTATCAAATTTCTGAAATTCTTATAATTTTCTTATGAACACTGGAAGTTGCTCACCAACTATTATGCTTCTTTGAAGTGTTACGTTTTTCCCTTCTCTTGCCAATGTCTCTTGCAAAAAAAAAGTGAGTTTCTGCTAATGAATTGAGTAGACATCTAATAATTTATATCTTTTGCATTGTGCAACCAAATATTTGGATACTCGGTCATTGGTGGGGTTTTTTTGTTGTTAACTGATAAAATTATGATGTATATTAATGTTATTTCAACCATATATTTATACTGTCTGGGAAAGTGTGGTTAGAGTTCTGTGGAAGATATTTGTCAGTGTTCAGCAGCTTGTAAAAACCCTAGTGTAAGAGCTGAAATATCTAAATAAATAATAACATACAAAATATAAAATAAAATAAAACTGAAGAGAGCTGCTCTTTGCACCTTATTACAGTGAAGCACCCAAGTTTATTCAAGAATTTTATTTTAACCTCTCATCCAGGGCTTGAGCCCCATGGACACGTCCTCTCTAAGGCAAATATTTTTGATCTCCTTTTTCCTATGACAGTTTCGTATCATGTGTCTTATACTCTAAATGCTCAGCTCTCTGATACTGATAGAATAATCCTTTCTAAGGTTTCAAATTCTTGTTTTCTTTCTGTGTTTCCTTTTAGATAGTTTCTTTTGTTATGTCTTCAAGTTTACTAATCTTTTTTTCTGTAATGTCTAATCTGTTTTTAATCTACCCCATGTACTTTTCATTATGTGCATTGTAGTTTTCATCTATACAAATTTGATTTGCAACTTCTTCCATGCCTCAATATCTAGAATGCAGTTAAAATAGCTGTTTTAGGGCTTCCCTGGTGGCGCAGTGGTTGAGAGTCCGCCTGCCGATGCAGGGGACGTGGGTTCGTGCCCCGGTCCGGGAGGATCCCACATGCCGCCGAGCGGCTGGGCCCGTGAGCCATGGCCGCTGAGCCCGCGCGTCCGGAGCCTGTGCTCCGCAACGGGAGAGGCCACAGCAGTGAGAGGCCCGCGTACCGCAAAATAAATAAATAAATAAAAATAACTGTTTTAATATCTTTATCTGCTAATTTTAGTAATTATATTGGTTCTGGATCTGTTTTGCCATTTTTCTCCTCGTTATTGGTATTTATATGTTTTTTCCCATGCCTGGTATTTCTGATTGGATATCATTTATTGTGAATTTTGCCTCAGTGGGTATTGCATATTTCAGTGTTCCTATAAGTTTTCTTGAGCTTTGTTTTGGGATGTAGTTAATTTATTGGTAACACTTTGATTGTTTTAGGTTCTCTTTTTAAGACTTATTAGGTTGCAACCACAGCATTGTTTAGTCTAGGGCTAACTAGTCCCCAATACTGAAGCAAGATGCTTCTGACTCCTTTACCTAATACTCTGCGAAGTGAGATATCTTCCAACCTGGAAGATGGGAAAAGGCATTATTCATGGTCCTGTATGATTGACACATTCTGTTCCCTCTAATTCTTTCAGTTAGCTCTTGTCCCAGCCTCAGGCCATTCCCTCCCATGCATATTTTAATTAAGACTCTAGGTTGAAAAAGCTGAAGACTGACCTTATGGAGATTTTTGGAGTTCTTTCTCTGTGCTGCTCTCCCTTTTTGTTCATTTTTGTGAACTGTAGTATCTTTAGTTTCCTGGATTCTCAGCTTCATTTCAATTCGAGTTGTCTAGGTAAAGTGACCAACTGTCCTAGTTATCCCAGAATTTGGGTGGAAGGGGATCATGGGATGCAGAACTTTCACGTTTAAAATTGGGAAAATCTTAGGCAAATTGGAACAAGTTTGTCACCCTCTGCCCTGTTTTCCTCCCTGTGGTGTTACAGCCTGGAAACTCTCTCAAAATAATGAAATGGAGAACCTATAGGATAACCTCTTTGTTCCAGTGTCTTGGGGGTCACTGTCCTGCATTGCCTGAAATCCAGGGTCTTAAAAACCATTGTCCCATATTTTGTCTGTTTATTTTTTTCTCTTTTGATTGTTTCAAATGGGATGGTAAATCTTCCATTTTGGCTGGAACTGAAACTCATTCTCTCTTGATTTCAGTCTATCAGGTTTTCTTCACCATCTCTCCCCTGAAAGTGGCCTAATTAGAAGTCACCAATGGGCTGGATGCTGCAAAAGTACAATGATCACTTTTCAGGTTCATTTTACTCAACCAATCATCTGTAGTTAACACTCGATTACTAATTTTCTTTGAAACAACTTTTTCAGTTTGCTACCAGGATAAAATTATCTTGGTTTTCCTTTAACAAGTTACTCCTTCTTAGCCTCCTCTGCTGAATCATCCTTATGTCCCCAACGTCTAAATGTTATAGTGCCCTGGGGCTTAGTCCTAGGACATCTCCCTGTTTTCATCTACATTCATTCTCCAGGTGACCTTATCAAGTCTCAAAGTTTTATATATCTTTAAACACAAACTCCTAATTTATATCTCTAGCTTTCCAAAGTTGTGTACTTAAGGGCCTACTCAAAATTTACACATGGAGGGACATCCCTGGTGGTGCGGTGGTTAAGAATCAGCCTGCCAATGCAGGGGACACGGGTTCAAGCCCTGGTTTGGGAAGATCCACATGCCACTCACCAATGGGCTGGATGCTGCAAAAGTACAATGATCACTTTTCAGGTTCATTTTACTCAACCAATCATCTGTAGTTAACACTCGATTACTAATTTTCTTTGAAACAACTTTTTCAGTTTGCTACCAGGATAAAATTATCTTGGTTTTCCTTTAACAAGTTACTCCTTCTTAGCCTCCTCTGCTGAATCATCCTTATGTCCCCAACGTCTAAATGTTATAGTGCCCTGGGGCTTAGTCCTAGGACATCTCCCTGTTTTCATCTACATTCATTCTCCAGGTGACCTTATCAAGTCTCAAAGTTTTATATATCTTTAAACACAAACTCCTAATTTATATCTCTAGCTTTCCAAAGTTGTGTACTTAAGGGCCTACTCAAAATTTACACATGGAGGGACATCCCTGGTGGTGCGGTGGTTAAGAATCAGCCTGCCAATGCAGGGGACACGGGTTCAAGCCCTGGTTTGGGAAGATCCCACATGCCACAGAGCAACTAAGTCCGTGCAACTATTAAACCTGCACTCTGGAGCTCATGTGCCACAACTACTGAAGCCTGCGTGCCTACAGCCCGTGCTCCACAACAAGAGAAGCCACCGCAATGAGAAGCCTGTGCACCACAGTGAAGAGTAGCCCCTGCTGGCCACAACTAGAGAAAACCTGCACTCAGCAATGAAGAACCAATGCAGCCAAAAATAAATAAGTAAATAAATAAATAAATAAATAAATTTAACAAAAGAAGGAAATGATGACAGAGGACATAAGTACCTTTAAAAAATAATTTACCCATGGATAAGGTATCTCAAATTTAATATTTTCAAAACTGAACTCTTAATTGCCGCCAGTCCCTGAAACTGTTACTTTTAGATCCATCTTATTCTTAGTAAATGGCAACTCTGTTCTTCTGATTGCTTAGGCCAAAGTCTTGCCATCATCTTTGACTACTTTTTCACACTTCTAATCCATCAGCAGCAAATCGAGGCAGTTTTGTCTTCTCACTATCTTTACCTGTTTACATCCTATCCAAGTCATCATCATCTCTCACTTGCATTATTGCAAGAGCCCCTAGCTAGTCTCTCTGCTCACACACCTGTGTGTATTTTTCATGTGGCTTCCAAATTATTAATTTCAAATTGTGAACTGAATTGTGTTACTCTGCTTAAAATGCTGCAGTGCCTGCCATATCACTCATATTAAGACACAGTCTTTACTTTGACCTTCATGGGACTTTATGCCCTAACCAAATATTATAAGGACGACCACCCTTCCTTTTTCTCTACTCCATCTACAATGACCTCCATATTTTCTTCAAATATGTAAAGCATATTCCTGCCTTCAGACCTTTGACCACTGTAACTTACTCTTCCTGGAGTGCCTCCCCTGAGATGGGTGATTCACTCCATTATTTCCTCCAGATCTTGGCTCAAATGTCACCTTATCAGAGGGTCTTCCCTGACCATCTAATATGAAAGCACATTCTCCAACACAGTCCCCACCATCTCCCTTAATTATTTTCTTATATTTTTCTTCATAGTACATATTACTGTCTGACATGCTTCTTGCACTGGGTTATTCCAAGAGAACAGGGATGTTGTTTGCAGAGACATGCCTAGTACCGGCACACAATGGATACTCAATAGGTATATGTTAGGTGAATAAATGAGTGAGTGAAACTCTGTAGTTATGGACATTTCTTATTTAGGACATTAAACAATGTAGCTGATTTAAAGTGAGCACCGATTACCAGGTAACTTTTCAGGTTGAATATAGCAACATTCTTCAGAGGCTCTCTCAGGTATGCTGGTAAGATATCAGTTAGTTAAGCCTTATATGTATATGTCTTTTATTTTTTATTGGAATATCATAGGATATAAATCAATTCAAAGAATCATCATATATAAAGACTTTCTTCCGATAATTTTAAGGAAAGGAAAAAGCTTCTTTCAGATGAATAAAGTTTGAACTTTAAGTTTCCAGGGGGTGAAAAAGATATTACTTACAGCTATTTTCTAATGTTTTGATTAGAGCAAAATGGTCCAGTTCCTTCCAAAAGCATTATTCACCTGGACACATGATGACAGTATTTCAGTGACACAAAAATCATACATTTTCCTCATTCAGTTTCAAGCAGAAAACTAAGTTTCACTTTTTCAGAAAAAACAGCCCCATATACCGGATTCCATTCCTTTTATTTCCAAAAATATTCTTTCAATTTAGGTCTTACAGTTTATGAAACATTAAGTTTAAATATTTTTTATTATTTTTTGGTTAATGAAAATCTTCCTCCTCAATTTTAGCAATAGAATTTTTTACCAAGACAATATTTTACAAACAGTTATTCTCTAGACCAGGAATTATATGGTTTCTTCTGTTGTAATGGGTGATTTTTGCTGCATCTCACATAGAGGTGGTCTCAGTAACAGTGATTATAAGGGATGACATGTTCAACTACCTACTTACATACACTTTCACATGTACAGGAGAATTTTGAGAGTAAAAAATATGTTTGCCTTTTATATAAGTATTTATAGATATGCCTACTCTTTTGTAGAAGAATGTATATGGTATATTTCAAAGTCATAGAAGGAGATAATAATATTACAGCATATATATATATATATATATATATATATATAATTGAATAAGAAGCTGATTAAAATTAAAATTTAGTTCATTGTAAGGAATCATCATAATCTCATAATTATAAGTAAAGGTCACTTTTTTTTTTTTTTTTTTTTTTTTTTTTGCGGTACACGGGCCTCTCACTGTTGTGGCCTCTCCCATTGCGGAGCGCAGGCTCCGGATGCGCAGGCTCAGCGGCCATGGCTCACGGGCCCAGCCACTCCGCGGCATGTGGGATCTTCCCAGACCGGGTCACGAACCCGTGTCCCCTGCATCGGCAGGCGGACTCTCAACCACTGAGCCACCAGGGAAGCCCAAGGTCACCTTAATGTGGAATTATTTTACTTTTAGAAACCCTATTCTTATCTAACATTTAATTTTCTCTCCATCTAAATCTTGTAAGGAAGCTAGCACAATATATCATTATTCCTATCTTACTGATAAAAAAAAAAACATGTTTAGCTAGGAAAAGTGATTCTCCCAAGGCTTCATAATTATCCCTGCTCTTTAAAAATGATTATGGAACATGTTTTTCTGGTACATAATATGCAGAAGGAGTAAGCAAAGGGAAGATGAGAACATAACAGTAGATGTCAGGATCTTTTTTTTTTTTTACTTTTATTTTATTTTGAGAACAGTTGATTAACAATGTTGTGTTAGTTTCAGGTGTACAGCAAAGTGATTCAGTTATATATGTACATGTATCTATTCTTTTTCAAATTCTCCCATTTAGGTTGTTACATAATATTGAACAGAGTTCCCTATGCTGTACAGTAGGTCCTTGTTAGTTATCCATTTTATTTTATTTTACTTTATTTAATTTATTTTATTTTTTAACATCTTTATTGGAGTATAATTGCTTTATAATGGGGTGTTAGTTTCTGCTGTATAACAAAATGAATCAGCTATACATACACATATATCCCCATATCTCCTCCCTCTTGCGTCTCCCTCCCACCCTCCCTATCCCACCCCTCTAGGTGGACACAAAGCACCGAGTTGATCTCCCTGTGCTATGCGGCTGCTTTCCACTAGCTAGCTATTTTACATTTGGTAGTGTATATATCTCCATGCCACTCTCACTCATCCCAGCTTACACTTCCCCCTCCTCATGTCCTGAAGTCCATTCTCTACATCTGCATCTTTATTCCTGTCCTGCCCCTAGGTTCTTCAGAACGATCTTTTTTTAAATTCCATATATATGCGTTAGCATACAGTATTTGTTTTTCTCTTTCTGACTTACTTCACTCTTTATGACAGTCTTTAGTTCCACCCGCCTCACTACAAATAACTCAATTTTGTTTGTTTTTATGGCTGAGAAATATTCCATTGCATATATGTGCCACATCTTCTTTATCCATTCATCTGTTGACAGACACTTAGGTTGCTTCCGTGTCCTGGCTATTGTAAATAGAGCTGCAATGAACATTGTGAACATCTTAAATTATGGTTTTCTCAGGTTATATGCCCAGTAGTGAGATTGCTGGGTAATATGGTAGTTGTATTTTTAGTTTTTTAAGGAACCTCCATACTGTTCTCCATAGTGGCTGTATCAGTTTATATTCCCACCAACAGTGCAACAGGGTTCCCTTTTCTCCACATCCTCTCCAGCATTTGTTGTTTGTAGATTTTTTGATGATGGCCATTATGACCAGTATGAGGTGATACTGCATTGTAGTTTTGATCTGCATTTCTATAATGATTAATGATGTGGAGCATCCTTTTATGTGTTTGTTGGCAATCTGCATATCTTCTTTGGAGAAATGTCTCTTTAGGTCTTCTGTCCATTTTTGAAATGGGTTGTTTGTTTTTTTGATATTGAGCTGCATGAGCTGCTTATATATTTTGGAGATAAATCCTTTGTCAGTTGCTTTGTTTGCAAATATTTTCTCCCACTCTGAGCGTTGATTTTCATCGTCTTTATGGTTTCCTTTGCTGAGCAAAAGCTTTTAAGTTTCATTAGGTCTCATTTGTTTATTTTTCTTTTTATATCTGTTTCTCTGGGAGGTAGGTCAAAAAGGATATTGCTGTGATTTATGTCACAGAGTGTTCTGCCTATGTTTTCCTCTAAGGGTTTTATAGTGTCTGGTCTTACATTTAGGTCTTTAATCCATTTTTGAGTTTATTTTTGTGTATGGTGTTAGGGAGGGTTTTAATTTCATTCTTTTACCTGTAGCTGTCCAGTTTTCCCAGCACCAATTATTGAAGAGGCTGTCTTTGATCCATTGTATATTCTTGCCTCCTTTATCAAGGACACAGTGACCATATGTGCGTGGGTTTATCTCTGGCTTTCTATCCTGTTCCACTGATCTATATTTCTGTCTTTGTGCCAGTACCATACCATCTTGATTACTGTGGCTTTGTAGTATAGTCTGAAGTCCGGGAGCCTGATTCCTCCAGCTCCATTTTTCTTTCTCAAGATTGCTTTGGCTATTTGGGGTCTTTTGTGTTTCCATACAAATTGTGAAATTTTTAATTCTTGTTCTGTGAAAAATGTCATTGGTAGTTTGATGGGGATTGCATTGAATCTGTAGATGGCTTTGGGTAGTATAGTTATTATCACAATGTTGATTCTTCCAATCCAAAAACATGGTATGTCGCTCCATCTGTTTGTATCATCTTTAATTTCTTTCATCAGTGTCTTATAGTTTTCTGCATACAGGTCTTTTGTCTCCTTAGGTAGGTTTATGCCTAGGTATTTTATTCTTTTTTTTGCAGTGGTAAATGGGAGTGTTTCCTCAATTTCTCTTTCAGATTTTTCGTCATTAGTGTATAGGGATGCAAGAGATTTCCGTGCATTACCTGCTACTCTAACAAATTCATTGATTTGCTCTAGTAGTTTTCTGGTAGCATCTTTATGATTCTTTATGTATAGTATCTGCAGACAGTGACAGTTTTACTTCTATTCTGATTTGGATTACTTTTATTTCTTTTTCTTCTCTGATTGCTGTGGCTAAAACTTCCAAAACTATGTTGAATAATAATGGCGAGAGTGGGCAACCTTGTCTTGTTCTTGATCTTAGTGGAAATGGTTTCAGTTTTTTACCGTTAAAAACGATGTTGGCTGTGGCTTTCTCACATATGGCCTTTATTATTTGAGGTAAGTTCCCTCTATGGCTACATTAGGGAGGGCTTTTATCATAAATTGGTGTTGAATTATGTTGAAAGCTTTCTCTGCATCTATCGAGATGATCATATGGTTTTTCTTGTTCAGCTTGTTAATATGGTTTATCACACTGACTGATTTGTGTATATTAAAGAACACTTGCATTCCTGGGATAAACCCCACTTGATCATGGTGTATGATCCTTTCAATGTGATGATGGATTCTGTTTGCTAAAATTTTGTTTAGGAATTTGCATTTATGTTCATCAGTGATATTGGCCTATAGTTCTCTTTCTTTGTGTCATCTTTGTCTGCTTTTGGTATCAGGGTGATGGTGGCCCCGTAGAATGGGTTTAGAAGTGTTCCACCTTCTGCTATATTATGGAAGAGTTTGAGAAGGATTGGTGTTAGCTCTTTTCTAAATGTTTGATAGAATTCACCTGTGAAGCCGTCTGGTCCTGGACTTTTGTTTGTTGGAAGATTTTTAATCACAGTTTCAATTTCAGTGCTTGTGATTGGTCTGCTTATATTTTCTATTTCTTCCTGGTTCCTTCTCAGAAGGTTGTGCTTTTCTAAGAATGTGTCCATTTCTTCCAGGTTGTCCATTATATTGGCATATAGTTGCTTGCAGTAATCTCTCATGATCCTTTTTATTTCTGCAGTGTCAGTTGTTACTTCTTTTTCATTTATAATTCTATTGATTAGAGTCTTCTCCCATTTTTTTCTTGATGAGTATGGCTAGTATTTTATCAATTTTGTTTATCTTCTCAAAGAACCAGCTTTTACTTTTATTGATCTTAGCTACTGTGTCCTTCATTTCCTTTTCATTTATTTCTGATCTGATCTTTATGATTTCTTTCTTTCTGCTAACTTTGGAGTTTTATTTTCTTCTTTCTCTAATTGCTTTAGGTGTAAGGTTAGGTTGTTTATTTGAGATGTTTCTTTTTTCTTGAAGTAGGATTGTATTGCTATAAACTTCCCTCTTAGAACTGCTTTTGCTGCATCCCATAGATTATGGGTCATCATGTTTTCATTGTCATTTGCTTCTAGGTATTTTTAGATTTTCTCTTTGATTTCTTCAGTGATCTCTTGGTTATTTAGTAATGTATTGTTTAGCCTCCATGTGTTTGTATTTTTTACAGATTTTTTCCAGTAATTGATATCTAGTCTAATAGCATTGTGGTCAGAAAAGATACTTGATACAATTTCAATTTTCTTATCTTTACCAAGTCTTGATTTGTGACCCCAGATATGATCTATCCTGGAGAATATTCCATGAACACTTGAGAAGAAAGTGTATTCTTTTGTTTTTGGATGGAATGTCCTATAAATATCAATTAGGTACATCTTGTTTAATGTCTCATTTAAAGCTTGTGTTTCCTTATTTATTTTCATTTTGGATTATCTGTCCATTAGTGAAAGTGGGGTGTTAAAATCCCCTACTATTATTGTGTTACTCTTGATTTCCCCTTTTATGGCTGTTAGCATTTGCCTTAGGTATTGTGATGCTCCTATGTTGGGTGAATAAATATTTACAATTGTTATATCTTCTTCTTGGATTGATCCCTTGATCATTATGTAGTGTCCTTCTTTGTCTCTTGTAATAGTCTTTATTTTAAAGTCTACTTTGTCTGATATGAGAATTGCTACTCCAGCTTTCTTTTGATTTCCATCTGCATGGAATATCTTTATCCATCCTCTCACTTTCAGTCTGTATGTGTCCCTAGGTCTGAAGTGGGTCTCTTGTAGGCAGTATATATATGGGTCTTGTTTTTGTATCCATTCAGCAAGTCTGTATCTTTCGGCTGGAGGATTTAATCCATTTACATTTAAGGTAATTATCAATATGTATATTCTTATTAACATTTTCTTAATGTTTTGGGTTGTTTTTTTAGGTCTTTTCCTTCCCATGTGTCTCCTGCCTAGAGAAGTTCCTTTAGCATTTGTTGTAAAGCTGGTTTGCTGGTGCTGGGTTCTCTTAGCTTTTGTTTGTCTGTTACATTTTAAATTTCTCCATCGAATGTGAATGAGATAGTTGCTGGGTAGAGTAATCTTGGTTGTAGTTTTTTCCCTTTCATTACTTTAAATATGTCCTGCCATTCCCTTCTGGGTTGCAGAGTTTCTACTGAAGGATCAGCTGTTAACCTTATGGGGATTCCCTTGTATGTTATTTGTTCCTTTTCCCTTGCTGCTTTTAATATTTTTTCTTTGTATTTAATTTTTGATAGTTTGATTATATGTGTCTTGGCATGTTTCTCCTTAGATTTATTCTGTAAGGGACTATCTGTGCTTCCTGGAGTTGAATGACTATTTCCTTTCTCATATTCGGGAAGTTTTCAACTATAATCTCTTAAAATATTTTCTCAGTCCCTTTTTTTTTTTCTCTTCTTCTTCTTGGACCCCTATAGTGATAATGTTGGTGCATTTAATATTGTCCCAGAGGTCTCTGAGAGGTCTTTGAGACTGTCTTCAATTATTTACTTTCCTTTTTTTTTTTGATTCTGCACTGTGGTCATTATTTCCACTATTTTATCTTCCAGGTCACTTCTCTGTTTTTTGCCTCAGTTATTCTGCCATTAATTCCTTCTAGGGAATTTTGAATTTCATTTGTTGTGTTGTTCATCATTGTTTGTTTACTCTTTAGTTCTCCTAGGTCCTTGTTAAACGTTTTTTGTATTTTTTCCATTCTATTTCCAAGACTTTGGATCATCTTTACTATCATTACACTGAATTCTTTTTCAGGTAGATTGCCTATTTCCTCTTCATTTATTTTGTCTGATGGGTTTTTACCTTTCTCCTTCATCTGCTTTGTATTTCTGTGTCTTCTCATTTTGCTTACCTTACTGTCTTTGGGGTCTTCTTTTCGCAGGCTGCTGGTTCGTAGCTCCATCGTTTTTGGTGGTTGCCCCCAGTGGGTATGGTTGGCTCAGTGGGTTTTGTAGGCTTCCTTGTGGAGGGAACTGGTGCCTGTGTTCTGGTGAATGAGGCTGGATCTTGTCTTTCTGGCGGGCAGGACTGCTTCTGGTGGTGCACTTTGGGGTGTCTGTGAAATTCTTAAGATATTAGGCAGCCTCTGTGCTCATGGGTGGGATTGCGTTCTTGCTAGTTGTTTGGCATAGGGTGTCCAGCACTGTAGCTTGCTGGTCGTTGAGCGGAGATGGGTCTTAGCATTGAGATAGATATCACTGGGAAAACTTACTCCATTTGATATTACGTGCTGCTGAGCCGTCTCTGGTGCACCAATGTCCTGAACACGGCTCTCCCACCTCAGAGGCCCAGGTCTGACATCCAGCTAGACCACCAAGACCCTTCAGCCACACAGCTCGGAAGAAAAAGGAGAAAAGAAGAGAAAGTAAGAAAGAAAAATAAAATAAAGTTATTGAAATAAAAAATAAATATTATTAAAAATAAAAGGGTAATAAAAACAGAAAGAAAAGAGCAACCAAACCAAAAAACAAATCCACCAATGATAACAAGCATTAAAAACTATACTAAAAGAAACAAGCAAAAAAAAAAAAAAACAGACAGACAGAATCCTTGGACAAGTGGTAAAAGCTATACAGAAAAAAAATCACACAAAGAAACATACATATACACATTCATTAAAAGAGAAAAAGAAAAAATAGAGAGAGAGGAAACAAGATGGCAGAGTAGAAGGACATGCTCTCACTCCCTCTTGTGAGAACACCAGAATCACAGCTACGTGCTGGACAAACATCGACAGGAAGACACTGGAACTCACCGAAAAAGATACCCCACATCCAAAGACAAAGGAGAAGCCACAATGAGATGGTAGAAGGGGTACAACCATAGTAAAATCAAATCCCATAACTGGTGGGTGGGGGACTCACAGACTGGAAAACACTTATAGCACAGAAATCTACCCACTGGAGTGAAGGTTCTGAGCCCCACATCAGGCTTCACAACATGGGGGTCCGGCAGTGGGAGGAGGAATTCCTAGAGAATTGGACTTTGAAGCCTAGTGGGAATTGATTGCAGGAATTCAACAGGACTGGGGGAAACAGGGACTGCACACTTGGAGGGCACAAACAAAGTAGTGTGCACAGCGGGACCCAGGGGAAGGAGCAGTGATCCGAGGGGAGACTGAACCAGACCTACCTGCTAGTGTTGGAGGGTCTCCTGCACAGGCGGCGGGGAGAGCACTGTGGCTCACTGTGAGGACAAGGACACTGGCAGCAGAAGTTCTGGGAAGTACTCCTTGGCCTGAGCCCTCCCAGAGTCTGTCATTAGCCCCACCAAAGAGCCCAGGTAGGCTCCAGTGTTGGGTTGCCTCAAGCCAAACAGCCAACAGGGAGGGAACCCAGCCCCACCCATCAACAGTCAAGTGGATTAAAGTTTTACTGAGCTCTGCCCACCAGAGCAGCAGTAAGCTCTACCCACCACCAGTCCCCCCCATCAAGCCTCTTAGAGAGCCTCATCCACCAGAGGGCAGACAGCAGAAGCAAGAACTACAGTCCTGCAGCCTGTGGAACAAAAACCACATTCACAGAAAGATAGGCAAGATGAAAAGGCAGAGGACTATGTACCAGATGAAGGAACAAGATAAAACCCCAGAAAAACAACTAAATGAAGTGGAGATAGGCAACCTTCCAGAAAAAGAATTCAGAATAATGATAGTGAAGATGATCCAGGACCTCGGAAAAAGAATGGAGGCAAAGATCAAGAAGATGCAAGAAATGTTTAACAAAGACCTAGAAGAATTAAAGAAGAAACAAAGAGAGATGAACAATACAATAAATGAAATGAAAACTACACTAGAAGGAATCAATAGCAGAATAACTGAGAAGAACGGAAAAGTGACCTGGAAGACAGAATGGTGGAATTCACTGCTGCAGAACAGAATAAAGTAAAAAAAATGAAAAGAAATGAAGATAGCCTAAGAGACCTCTGGGACAACATTAAACGCAACATCATTCATATTATAGGGGTCCCAGAGGAGAAGAGAGAGAGAGAAAAGACCAGAGAAAATATTTGAAGAGGTTATAGTCGAAAACTTCCTTAACATGGGAAAGGAAATAGCCACCCAAGTCCAGGAAGCACAGCGAGTCCCATACAGAATAAACCCAGGAGAAACACACTGAGACACATAGTAATCAAATAGGCAAAAATTAAAGACAAAGAAAAATTACTGAAAGCAGCAAGGGAAAAATGAAAAATAACATACAAGGGAACTCCTGTAAGGTTAACAGCTGATTCCTCAGCAGAAACTCTACAAGCCAGAAAAGAGTGGCATGATATACTTAAAGTGATTAAAGGGAAGAATCTACAACCAAAATTACTCTACCCATCAAGGATCTCATTCACATTCCATGGAGAAATCAAAAGCTTTATAGACGAGCAAAAGCTAAGAGAATTCAGCACCATCAAACCAGCTCTACAACAAATGCTAAAGGAATTTCTCTAAGCAGGAAACACAAGAGAAGAAAGGACCTACAAAAACAAGCCCAAAACAATTAAGAAAATGGTCACAGGAACATACATATCGAAAATTACCTTAAACGTGAATGGATTAAATGCTCCAACCAAAAGACACAGGCTTGCTGAATGGATACAAAAACAAGACCCATATATATGCTGTCTACAAGAGGCCCACTTCAGACCTAGGGACACATACAGACTGAAAGTGAGAGGATGCTTTATTCCATGCAAATGGAAATCAAAAGAAAACTGGAGTAGCAATACTCATAACAGATATAATAGACTTTAAAATAAAGAATGTTACAAGAGACAAGGAAGGACACTATATAATGATCACGGGATAAATCCAAGAAAAAGATATAGCAATTATAAATATATATGCACCCAACATAGGAGCACCTCAATACATAAGGCAACTGCTAACAGCTATAAAAGAGGAAATTGAGAGTAACACAATAATAGTGGGGGACTTTAACACCTCACTTACACCAATGGACAGATAATCCAAAATGAAAATAAATAAGGAAACAGAAGCTTTAAATGACACAATAGACCAGATAGATTTAATTGATAATTATAGGACATTCCATCCAAATACAGCAGATTACACTTTCTTCTCAAGTGCACATGGAACATTCTCCAGGATAGATCATATTTTGGGTCACAAATCAAGCCTCAGTAAATTTAAGAAAATTGAAATCATATCAAGCATCTTTTCTGACCACAGTGCTATGAGATTACAAATGAATTACAGGGAAGAAAAATGTGAAAATCACAAACACATGGAGGCTAAACAATACGTTGCTAAACAACCAAGAGTTCACTGAAGAAATCAAAGAGGAAATCAAAAAATACCTAGAGACAAATGACAATGAAAACACGCCAATCCAAAACCTATGCAATGCAGCAAAAGCAGTTCTAAGAGGGAAGTTTACAGCTATACAAGCCTACCTCAAGAAACAAGAAAAATCTCAAGTAAACAATCTAACCTTACACCTAAAGGAAATAGAGAAAGAAGAACCAGCAAAACCCAAAGTTAGCAGAAGGAAAGAAATCATAAAGACTATGCAGAAATAAATGAAACAGAAACAAAAAACAATAGCAAAGATCAATAAAACTAAAAGATGGTTCTTTGAGAAGATAAACAAAATTGATAAACCATTAGCCAGACTCATCAAGAAAAAGAGGGAGAGGACTCAAATCAATAAAATTAGAAATGAAAAAGAAGTTACAACAGACACTGCAGAAATACAAAGCATCCTAAGAGACTACTACCAGCAACTCTATGCCAATAAAATGGACAACCTGGAAGAAATGGACACATTCTTAGAAAGGTATAACCTTCCAAGACTGAACCAGGAAGAAACAGAAAATATGAACAGACCAATCACAAGTAATGAAATGAAACAGTGATTAAAAATCTTCCAACAAACAAAAGTCCAGGACCAGATAGCTTCACAGGTGAATTCTATCAAACATTTAGAGAAGAACTAACACTCATCCTTCTCAAACTCTTCCAAAAAATTGCAGGGGAAGGAAAGCTCCCAAACTCATTCTATGAGGCCACCATCACCCTGATACCAAAACCAAAGATACTACAGAAAAAAGAAAATTACAGACCGATATCACTGATGAATATAGATGCAAAAATCCTCAACAAAATACTAGCAAACAGAATCCAACAGCACATTAAAAGGATCATACACCATGATCAATTGGGATTTATCACAGGGATGCAAGGATTCTTCAATATACACAAATCGATCAATGTGATACACCATATTAAGAAATTGAAGAATAAAGACCATATGATCATCTCAATAGCGGCAGAAAAATCTTTTGACAAAATTCAACACACTTTTATGACAAAAAGTCTCCAGTAAGTGGGCACAGAGGGAACCTACCTCAGCATAATAAAGGCCATATAACAAAAACCCACAGCAAACATCATTCTGAATGGAGAAAAACTGAAAGCATTTCCTCTAAGATCAGGAACGAGACAAGGATGTCCACTCTCACCACTATTATTCACCATAGTTTTGGAAGTCCTAGCCATGGCAATCAGAGAAGAAAAAGAAATAAAAAGAATACAAATTGGAAAAGAAGAAGTAAAATTGCACTGTTTGCAGATGACATGATACCATACATAGAGAATCCTAAAAATGCCACCAGAAAACTACTAGAGCTATTCAATGAATTTGGTAAAATTGCAGGATACAAAATTAATGCACAGAAATCTCTTGCATTCCTATATACTAATGATGAAAAATCTGAAAGAGAAATTAAGGATACACTCCAATTTACCATTGGAACAAAAAGAATAAAATACCTAGGAATAAAGCTACCTAGCGAGACAAAAGACCGGTATGCAGAAAACTGTAAGATACTGATGAAAGAAATTAAAGATGATACCGACAGATGGAAAGATATACCATTTTCTTGGATAGGAAGAATCAATATTGTGAAAATGACTATACTACCCAAAGCAACCTACAGATTCAATGCAATCCCTATGAAATTAGCAATGGCATTTTTTACGGAACTAGAGCAAATCATCTTAAAATTTGTATGGAGACACAAAAGACCCTGAATAGCCAAGGCAGTCTTGGAGGAAAATAACGGAGCTGGAGGAATCAGACTCCCTGACTTCAGACTGTAGTACTAAGCTACAGTAATCAAGACAATATGGTACTGACACAAAAACAGAAACATAGATCAATGGAAAAAGATAGAAAGCCCAGAGATAAACCCATGCACATATGGTCAACTAATCTATGACAAAGGAGGCAAAGATATACAATGGAGAAAAGACAATCTCTTCAATAAGTGGTTCTGGGAACACTGGACCACTACATGTAAAAGAATGAAATTAGAACACTCCCTAACACCATACACAAAAATAAACTCAAAATGGATTCAAGACCTAAACGTAAGACCAGACACTGTAAAACTCTTAGAGGAAAACATAGGAAGAACACTATTTGACATAAATCACAGCAAGATATTTTTTGATCCACCTCTTAGAGTAATGGAATTAAAAACAAAAATAAACAAATGAGACCTAATGAGAGTTCAAAGCTTTTGCACAGCAAAGGAAACCATAGACAAGACAAAAAGACAACCCTCAGAATGGGAGAAAATATTTGCAAAGGAATCAATGGAGAAAGGCTTAATCTCCAAAATATATAAACAGCTCATGCAGCTCAATATTAAAGAAACATACAACCCAATCCAAAAATGGGCAGAAGACCTAAATACATTTCTCCACAAAGAAGACATACAGATGGCCAAGAAGCACATGAAAAGCTGCTCAACATCACTAATTATTAGAGAAATACAAATCAAAACTATAGTGAGGTATCACCTCACACCAGTTAGAATGGGCATCATCAGAAAATCTACAAACAACAAATGCTGGAGAGGGTGTGGAGAAAAGGGAACCCTCTTGCACTGTTGGTGGGAATGTAAATTGATACAGCCACTATGGAGAACAGTATGGAGGTTCCTTAAAAAACTAAAAATAGAATTACCATATGACCCAGCAATCCCACTACTGGGCATATACCCAGAGAAAACCATAATTCAAAAAGACACATGTACCTCAATGTTCATTGCAGCACTATTTACAATAGCCAGGTCATGGAAGCAACCTAAATGCTCATTGACAGAAAAATGGATAAAGAAGATGTGGTACATATATACAATGGAATATTACTCAGCCATAAAAAGGAACGAAATTGAGTCATTTGTTGAGACGTGGATGGATCTAGAGACTGTCATACAGAGTGAAGTAAGTCAGAAAGAGAAAAACAAATATCGTATATTAATGCATGTATGTGGAACCTAGAAAAATGGTACAGATGAACCAGTTTGCAGGGCAGAAGTTGAGACACAGATGTAGAGAACAAACATATGGACACCAAGGGGGGAAAGCCGTGGTGTGGTGTGGATGGTGGTGTGCTAAATTGGGCAATTGGGATTGACGTGTATACATTATGTGTATAAAATTGAGGACTAATAAGCACCTGCAGTATAAAAAAAAACAACTAATACTATACTTTCTTTGGGTTATTTGTATGGAAATATGTTAATATTAATGTTTCAGACATTACATGAAATTTCTAAAAATCTTACATGTTCTGGTGTAATGTTATGTCATCATTCTTGTTATTACTTTAAAATGTATATCTCAGAAATAACTAAATTTCCTTGTCAATTGCAATATTATGAACTTTCATCAAATCTTTAACCGTGGTCATTTTTAAGTCTTTTGTCATTTACAGACAGTTCTGCGTGTACTCTGATGCTTTTGCAAAAATGTTCCTATAAAAGTGTTTCATGTTCAAGGAATTCATGGAAAAGACTCTAACAGGTACAGGTTTCTGGTAACTGACTATACTGCTGAACTGAATGAATAAGCATTTTCAGAACTCTAATGGAAAACTGATGAATTCATAAAAGTGCTAACAAATGATCAACATAAAAATAATTAATTACATGGGACTGAGTGAATTGATGGGGATGATTATAATTTTTGTGACTTTCTGTTTGAATAAAAAAAAATCCCACAAGGACTCAGAGGCAAAAAATATACAAATCAATTTTCACTGCAAAGTAAAGGAGCTGTTACAGTGGAGGATTACTGGACTGAATATCAATATTATGACATAGTACGAGTGTGTTTCGTGTTTGGTAATTGCAGTCATTGTTGTTTTTGTTGTGGTCATCCATTTACAGAAATGAAATTATATATATATATATATATATATATATATATATATATATATGTATGTATATTTGAGGAAAGGAGCAACCAAATCAATAAACAAATCTACCAATGATAGTAAGCTCTAAATACTAAACTAAGATAAACATAAAACCAGAGACAAATTAGATGCAGAAAGCAAACCCCAAGTCTACAGTTGCTCCGAAAGTCCACCGCCTCAATTTTGGGATGTTTCATTGTCTATTCAGGTATTCCACAGATGCAGGATATATCAAGTTGATTGTGGAGATTTAATCCACTGCTCCTGAGGCTGCTGGGAGAGATTTCCCTTTCTCTTCTTTGTTCTCACAGCTCCCGGGGTTCAGCTTTGGGTTTGGCCCCGCCTCTGCGTGTAGGTCGCCTGAGGGCGTCTGTTCCCCGCCCAGACAGGATGGGGTTAAAGTAGCAGCTGATTGGGTGGCTCTGGCTCACTCAGGCCGGGGGCAGGGAAGGATATGGACTGCAGGGGGAGCCAGCAGCGGCAGAGGCCGGCATGATATTGCAACAGCCTGAGGCATGCCTTGTGTTCTCCTGGGGAAGTTGTCCCTGGATCACAGGACCCTGGCAGTGGCGGCTGCACAGGCTCCCGGGAGTGGAAGTGTGGATAGAGACCTGTGCTCACACACAGGCTTCTTGGCGGCTGCAGTTGCAGCCTTAGCATTTCATGCCCACCTCTGGTGTCCGCGCTGATAGCCGCAGCTTGTGCCCGTCTCTGGAGATCATTTAGGTGGTGCTCTGATTCCCCTTCCTCCCGCACCGTGAAACAATGGTCTCTTGACTCTTAGGCAGTTCCAGGCTTTTTCCCGGACTCCTTCCCAGCTAGCTGTGCCGCACTAGCCCCATTCAGGCTGTGTTCGCGCCGCCAACCCCAGTCCTCTCCCTGGGATCTGACCTCTGAAGCCCGAGCCTCAGCTCCCAGCCCCCACCTGCCCTGGCGGGTGAGCAGACAAGCCTCTCGGGCTGGTGAGTGCCGGCCGGCACCGATCCTCTGTGCGGGAATCTCCCCGCTTTGCCCTCCGCACCCCTGTTGCTGTGCTCCCCTCTGCGGCTCCGAAGCGCCCCCCCGTCCACCCCACGTTTCCACCAGTGAAGGGGCGTCCTAGTGTGTGGAAACCTTTCCTCCTTCACAGCTCCCTCCCAGAAGTGCAGGTCCCATCCCTATTCTTTTGTCTCTGTTCTTCCTTTTTTCTTTTGCCCTACCCAGGTACGTGGGTAGTTTTTTGCCTTTTGGGAGGTCTGAGGTCTTCTGCCAGAGTTCAGTAGGTGTTCTGTAGGAGTTGTTCCACATGTAGATGTATTTTTTTATGTATTTGTGGGGAGGAAGGTGATCTCCGCGTCTTTCTCCTCCACCACCTTGAAGCTATCCCTGGTTATCCATTTTAAATATAGCAGTATGTGCATGTCAATCCCAAACTCCCTCCGTATCCCTGCCCCCCACCCTTCCCCCAGTAACCTTAAGTTCGCTCTGTAAGTCTGTGAATCTGTTTCTGTTTTGTAAATAAGTACATTTGTATCCTTTTTTTATAGTTTCCACATATAAGCGTGGAATCCGTGATATCCGTCTTTCTCTGTCTGACTTACTTCACTTGGTGTGACAATCTCTAGGTCCATCCATGTTGCTGCAAATGGCATTATTTCATTCTTTTTCTCTTTAATAGATTGCAGGACCAGCTCTTCTCAGGCTTCTTTTATTCATCAACATTATGATCCTTTGCTTTGATGAAAATAGGGAAAACATTTACAAAACACTTTTGACTTTGCCTCAGCAAGACTTAATGAATTGCATCAGGTAAAAAACCAAAGGAGAAATGTTGAGATTTGTAACATGAATGTTTGCCTCTCTCTAGTTCCCAGTTCTTTCTCTGGTAAGGAAACAATCCCAATAATGAGACCACTTTTCTCTGCTCCAGGCTGTAAATATAGAACCACAAGCTGGTAGTTCATGAGCTATTGCTAGTCCCCAAATGTGTATGCTTGATGTGTCAAAGTCCCTAACATTCCATGTTATATTACACACATTGTTCTACAAACTTGCATTGCTTATGTGGCCCCTGAAGGTATCTGAGTCTGGTCCAGAAGACCCATAAACCTTCATCACTGCTGCTGCTCTGTTTTTCCTCACTGGGCTGTAGATCATCTCTCCCTTACCTTTATTTTACCCGTGACTAGAGTTAATGCCAGACTGTTGACTGTACATCTATTAGGAGACTCTATTGCCACACTCTATAAATGTCAGCTAGAATGCCTCCCTCTAGCATTACAGAAAGCTCTTTCTGAACAAAACTTATTTTTAGAAATGCAGCATAGTGATTTTTTTCTAAAAGTAAACTTTGAATTTCCATTTTATTTAGAAGCCTTAAGGACATTATGGCTGAGGAAATGCATTCTTCAGCCAAGAGACTTGATCATATTGTCCTTACAAGATGACAGCGGGTATTTTGCTAGAGTAAGGAAAAGGAAATTAGACCTGTCATTCTTGCTTAGGTATCTGAGAAGTAAGTGTACAGCATGAATGATGCTGGCTCAGGCTTTTAGACCTGAACCAAAGGAGCAACAAGTCTCCATTTTCAGTACTATCTGGACTTAGCGCCTATTCTGGGGCAAAACCACTGTTCAAGGTCACAGTCTGAGTCTTTCCTCAAACATGTCACAGTACGTAGAGATTTTAGCATCTCTTTTGGATCTATTCATAGTTATCATTTTTCTATTCCATCCAAGTCTCCCCAAATACAAAGTGAGTCCTGGATGAGTCTCCACTGTACCTAGCTTACCTGTCATTAACAACCGCTCAAAATAAGCCTTGAACCTGCACTTCACTCTAAACATTGCCTCGATATCAGGACTGGTCCACTGGAAGAAAACACAGGAGTTTGTTTTCAGAAAGACTGGTTATCAGGCAGGAAAAAATATTTAGGCAAGATTAAGAGAGATAACCAAGTAGGATTGGAGCCTCAGTGGGTACCCTTATTTATACGCTTAAAAAAAGAAAGAAAGCTCCAAAAAGTTTAACAATACACATTTCTTCTCATTGCCATGGTTTGAGTTACTTCCAAAATACAGATTTTTCTATATAAATGTATGATTTTTACAGTGTAAATTTTAACATTTTTTTAATACTCTCCCATCCCATACTCAGGACTTTACTCAAGTAATACAGAAATATGAAAGAGAGGCTGGCACATGAAGACTAATGTCCAGTAAACATACCGCTCCCCACCCCCCATTTTATAGCACACATAGCTTGTTTTAGTTCTTACCTGGTAAATGATGGTGTTCTTAAAGGGATTGTGGCTTTTATTACACTTCAAGGTTCCCATAGGATCATGAGTTTGCAAATGATAATTCTTAGTGCCTGAATATTAGCTCACTAATCATAACACCGTCCCTGTGAATGTGTCTGAGTTTTATCATTTTGCAAGTGGACATGCTTATTTTATCTCTCAATTCTGAGAAGTAGGATTTTCAATAATAATTTTATTTGGGTCTGTATAGTTAAGACTCTGCTTAAAAGACTGTGTTTTAAGTTAGGACTTTATAAAGAGAACATGTTAATTAAGAAAAACTAAATTCATGATAGAATCAACCATGAGCACAGAAATAGAAAATGCCAGCAAATTTCTGGATATGCATATGCATGTGTACTCACACACTAATACATTACAATAAACATGCAGTCTGGGAATTCAGAGATAACAACACATCGCTCTTCACTGCTGCATCGATGAGTCCCTGCATTGACTGCATAAGGGAAATTACTTTTTTCCTCATTATCCTTGTTCTGGTATCCATTTATCTTCCACTGTATTCGCGGAAGCCCAAATAAGATTCATTCTAATTCCTTGCATTAGAAAATATATGTCAATTCTAAGACTGGTTAGTTTCTGTTACAAGTGCTTACAGTTTTGACTTTTTAAGGACAAATTATTTTAAAAGGTCTAACTATTTCTGTTTCTGTTTGAGAATGTGAAAATTTGAACAAGTACAACTTCAGGTTACAAGGCTCTCTTTTACTTGCTGCAAAATGTCTTTTTTCTTTTTTCATGTTATGCATTGGGAGGAATTCATACTCCTCCCTGGTTCTCGACAGGACAGGAGAAACACTGGTTTCAGAGTTCTCAAGAGGAGAGTTACCCCCTTATAAGCATTTTTTAAAGTTATTTGCTTTATAATCATTCCCATTTTTTCTTAATTATTTCTTATATCACCTCCCCCTGACCAAACAGTAGTAGCAGTTGGGATAGAAAACTGTCAGATTTGTACCTCCAGATTGCTTTGCTATTTAATAATTTTGTTACAGGTATCAGAACTTATCTTCCAAGCAGTTTTAACTTCTAAAAACTTTTAAGGCCAGAGCATAATTTAAGAGAGGTGGCAGTCTTGCCTGGGAAATCCTGGCACTGTCAGAGTAGGGTAATGGCCTGAAAAAACATTTACAAAGATGTTTAGGCACAATATAAATTTTCCTCTTCCTGTCTCTTCCTAACTCTTCCTCTACTCCCATCATCTTGGAAACCCAGATAACAAGAGACAAGAGCAGTTTCTGGTAATTCTCTAACCTAAGAGCTTTTACACCCTTTAAGAATTATAACTTTGCCAAGTCACCTACAGCTAGATTACTGAGTCTCCCAGGCCATGAATTTAAAATCCCAACTTATTAGAGAGAAGAAACCTGCATTCTTCACTTTTGTCTGTACATTTGCATGTCTGTAGCTGATTCCGAGAGCGGATAACTTCAGACCCACAGAGAGGCATTCATTCTGAAACGATTAGCTGGAAACTAAAGGAACAGTATGTCCCTGTGTTATAAGTATAAGGCTATTAGGCTTTAAGGAGAGAATGAAATGTCAGGTCCTTAAGAGAAAATGGAAAAGAGGCATGTGTGATCAGACCACCCATGATGGCAGTTCTCTTGCTCTCTGTATGTTCCCTGCTCAAGATCAGTCCCTGCTTCACCTACACTCTACTCACATGACTGACCTTCCCTCTTAATCATAGGGCTTAATGTAAATGCTATGTACTTGTCCCTAGCCCCAGCTATGCTGATTGTTCTAATCATTAGACTAGAACTATCTCTACTATAATAGTTTATCAAAGGGACAGTGAGGGACGTGCTCCTCTGCTTGATTTCCCTGGTAACTGATGAGCCAACCTGATATCCATTCCATCTATAACCTCCCTCTGCCCACAGCGAAGACAGCTGCTGTGTCCTGCCCGTCGTGTGCTGCACATGGTGTGTTGTCGCTCCAGGATCTTGCTTCAGATGCATAAGATTCCCCATCTATTAAACCATTGATGTCTCTGTCACTGTCTCTGGGCTCTTTCTTCAGTCTTGAGTCTGGGCAAATACAGGGTTTGCTGGCCCGTGGGGTGCAGCCCAACAGGGCAGATTCAAATGTTTCCTTTTCTCATTCCATTTTACTATTAATCTTCCCACTTGATTTGAATATGCTTTTGTTTCTCCACAGTTACTCATTGTACTTTATGACTCTCATACTCTCAAACATGGTCCATATAAAACCTTACTCAAAAGGAGCAATCCCTTCTAGATGGAGGACATCAAGTAGGGCAGAGTTGCAAGAACCTGTAAGCATTTGTCTGAAAGCAAAATCTGCTTACCTTGCAGGCTAGTATTTTAAAAACTTTCTTACTCTGAATTCAGTAGAATTG
Organism: Lipotes vexillifer; assembly: GCF_000442215.2. Taxonomy (NCBI): domain Eukaryota; kingdom Metazoa; phylum Chordata; class Mammalia; order Artiodactyla; family Lipotidae; genus Lipotes; species Lipotes vexillifer. The sequence continues at coordinate 391,670 of NW_006797069.1, read as the reverse complement.
ACATGATCCGCCTGTACACCAAGACTAAGGCTGTAGTAGTGCTTTGGTGTCTGTTTCAATTATTTTCCAAAAATTTAACATGTCAGACAAACCCATAATGACACTCACTGTGCATCTCTCCTCCACATCTCAGTCATTTGCCACTGAAAAGATTGAATACTCCATACACATCTATAATTTACATTCCTTGCAATGAGTCACCTGTTTTCTGTCCTACAGGCATTTTCTTTGAGCACTCACCCTGGCTGTCCATTGAAGTTCCTGTGTTGGAAATAATTCAAGTATTGAGGCAAAATTCACTTCCCTGAAGTGCAAGATATGCTAAGCATTGACAGAAAAGTTCTGAGTAATAAATGTAAACCTTCAATCACATGCCCACTTAATACATGTTTAACAGAGGAATTGTCAGCGTTCTGGACTTAGCTGGGTGCCTAATTCTGGATAAGGAGATGTCCCACAACATGAAATGCTAATAACCAGGATAGACTACCTCCCCATAACACAGCTATCTTGATTTATTTTCTTGATTTCATAAAATATGGAGGGTGCCAATGACCAAAAATTTCTTGTTGAAATAGAACCTATATCCCACCTCTATGAAAATTAATGCTGTCAAAACAAGGCCAGCCTCCATAATAATCAGTTTCATAAAGGAGGTGGAGGCATTTGATAAGCCTAGAGCTAAATAAAATATTCTCAGTCAGATTCAGAATATATTCTGAGGGATTTACCTCTAAAAGAGTTATCCAGGGTACTGACCCCTCTGTTTCTGGGATTCTGAATTAGTGCACTGGAACCTCTGTGTCTAAATCTGATTTACTGCTGCTTCTTCAGCCTTGCCCTGTAATTTTCAACTCTTCTCATTATAGCTTTTTCTTTGACCTTGTAGTGTAAGCCCTGACAGTTGGGTTTTCTTTCTTTCTTTTTTTTTTGTAATGGAAGTGCCTGATTTAAGCTTTGATTGCCCAGGCATGTAGTTCAAAGATGGCTATCTTGAATAAACACATGGCCAGCCACAGGACTAGTTGAAGAGCCAGGCCACCCCTCCCCCACTCCCAAGGCTCCTTTGTTTTACTATCTTGGCTGATCTCAATAACAACCATTTGGGCCACTTGTTTTACTCTTCCCGTGCTTTAAATTCCCACTCATGTGTTTTAAATTTACCAATAAAGAGTGAGCACGTGAAACCCTAGGCCTCGACCCTTGACCCCAATAAAACCAATAAAATTGGAACCCAAAGCCCAAACTCTCTCTCACTCTCTGCCTGCAATCTTGCTGTGTGGCCTCAGGAGTGCTGTGTAATTTCCAGGACTTGTAAGTGACAAACGTTTTTTTCTTTTTTTAAAGTTTCCTAATGGTTATAGTGGAGGGCATCTTGCAGTCATAATAAGAACCATGAAGGCCAGTCTAGCCATAGCATTGTTTACTGATAGGCTAGAGACTGAACCCAACACAAAATAGACCTCATCCTTTCATATTTCAGATACTTCAGATAACTTGTAAATCATCCCTCTGCCTTAATGTCTAGCCATCTAGATGTCTAGTGTAGCTTACTTATACCTAGTACCAGCAGATACTAAGAGGTTTATTAACTGAGAATACCATCTCTTTTACCTCCCTATACCAACACCCTGTTCCAACGCCACTATCTTAAGCAACATCTCTGACTCTCCTAGAGGTTAAAGGGGATTCAAAAGGAATCTGAATACCTAAAATACAGGCATATGTTTCATTTATGGTCAGCAGTATATCCTTCAACTATCCAAAGAAAATAAGCCACCTGAACTACCCCATAAGATTTCTAATTTTGTACTTCAAGGAGTAAATCCTTGGTCAGGCTGACAAAAATTTAATTGGACACAAGGATTTATTTAGAGTCAGTTTACAAAAGTACTCCTAAATAATCCTAAATTCTCGGATTAAAAACACAAACTTCACAATAAGAGTCTTGCACTTTCTCACTTGAATAAAGAGATGTAGGTAATGAGATTGTGGCCCTGAGGATTTCTGAGGTACCTTATTGTGTGGGGCTCTCTTGAGTTAGAGAAGAATCATGGAGCTGACCAATGGAGGCCTAGAAGCAATAAGATAATCCTCCAGCTGCGACCTAAAGGCGAATATCCATGCATATCACGGAACACAGAGATCAGCCAGGACAAGCTTTCACAAGCCAAAAAGGGAGAATAGGATAGGAATCTCAGTATCGGTGTGAGCAAATACATTCCTGAAGTTGAGATCATCAACTGAGTACTAGTTTGCCTAGAAAAATACCTTGGTATTTGACACCGGTGAGCATTCAACTCTTTTCAAACTTATTTTGAAGAGTTGTACTTACTTGTACCTCCTGAGAGTAATTTTCAATGTCCAAACAAATGTCTTTTGTGTTTATAATTTAAGTCATATTCAGAGAGTTAAAGCAGGAATAAAGTAGATAGGTACTAACAAAACTTATTGGTGTTGTGAAACCATTGCAGCTGAACATAGTATGAAAGCTAATAATAGTACTAGTGTTACTGTTACTAAAACAATTTGAAAATTGAGTGCTTCATAAAATGCAGTTGGTTAAACTGTCTTCAAAGTTGTTTGTACCCCTCTAAGTAAAACAGTACAATCAGCATAGCTCTAGAAATGTTTCAACTTGAATGAGTCAGGTGAAATATGAAGACTGTTAACTTACAGTAACTCCGTACATAGATTTAGTTGAAAATTTAATTGACTTCCCTAAGTGCTTAGGTCCATGTATACTGCAAAGATCTTACATTCGATTGATACTGACTTTAAAAAAAGATGGATGGAAATCACCTTTCTCCACACCCGTATATCATTTCAACCTAATTAAGAGTTTCTTCTTTTATCTATCCAGGGATAAAGGCTTAGCAATATTATAAGGGATTGTTTTGAATAAACTTTTCATTTTAGCCAGATACCTTACTGTGGAACAGGCATTAGAGTCAAGTAACACATTGCTTATTGCTTTCTGGACTATCAGGTTCCTTGCCAAACAATGTGTTGCATGCACTGTTGGCTTCTCTTATTAGAGTATGTATCAGCTAAGGTAGGAGAGACAGGGTGACACTCTTACAGAAATAGTGCTGATTAGGAGTTGCTGTTCAGTTTAATAACGTTTCCAAATTAAGTGTGATAATGACTGATACAGTGCAGTATAACATGTAGCTCTTAAATGCTAAGGGAACTCAGAAGTTTGTTTCAATTGATTAACGTAACAGTATTCACTTTTCTAATCCTTTGCAGACTGTAATGTGGAAGGTGTTACATTTAACAACCTTCCTTATGATCTTAAAGAGAAAAATGTCTAAATTAAGTACTTCAAATGATTTGTGTTTCTGTTTTGCTCTATAACAGCTTTAGAGTATCATTTTCACAGTTTTCTCATGAGATTAGAGACTACATGGCACAGATGTTTTCTTTTTCAAATACTCATCAAGTAAACACATGTACCTGGCGCCACACTGTTTTTCCTCCCATTCCACTTCACCAGTTGAAGGTCCATTTGATATGAATTGTGAAGCTAAATTATCAGGTGGGACAAATTACAAAATACAGCAGGCAATTACAGGAGACTTCTAGGAACAAGTGGTCAAATGCTTCATTCCATCCTAAGAATTTTTGGTGTGCTTTGGAGTAAGTGGCTAATTTGAAGGATAGGTGACCTTTCTTGGATTGATACACACATGTACTCACTGAAAAAAAAATCTTTATGTTTTTCAGAATAGGGCAAACTGTAATCACACACTTGAATGAGATTAAAAGATTGCTTTTCTAACATTTCCACTGTCTTTATTATTCTCTTGTTTTGACAGTCTCTTAAATATTGTTTACTACACCATCGTCTCTCATGAAACATTGGCTAGTTGATCTACTTTACCCTCAGAATTTCAAATTACTGAATCTCTAAAATCTTTTACTTCAAATTCAACTTACACCTTTAATTTCACGCTATCTGTTAAACACATAGGTATTCCCTAGCCACTGTGACCATGAGAATAGAGCAATCTAAAACTTAGAGTGGAAAACTTCAATTCGGAGTCATTCCAGTGGTCTAGAGAGAGATGATCACCAGAACCAGGGTAATAGAAGTAAGAATGGAAAAGAGGATATGGGTGAAAAAAAAATTCATAAGATTGAAATCTTATGACTTCAAAGACTCTTAGATATGGAAGAAATGGAGAGGAAGAGGAATGGGCCTGTGATGATCACAAATTTCTGACTTGGCAGCCTGAATGGGTATAGGGAATATGGGGAGAAAAGATACAAGAGGACAGGACAGATAATAAAACCATTTCTGGAACTGGGGACTGAGATAACTTCAGGATATACAGGTGAAGATATCTGTTAAGGAACAGAATATAGGGGCCTGAAATCCAGGAGAGAATTCTGGGCTTGAGCTGAAATCATGGAATATAATACCCTGAAAGAACATGTAGAAAGAGAGGAAAAGATGAATAAAAATCCAACACAGAATTTCTTGTCTTACTATACCTTCATAGTAATCACCTAACTGATTTTAAAATGTTGTAATTGTCTATATTTTTCAAAGAATCACAAATTATAAACATATGATTAAGAAAATGAATAAAAATCTAGCCTTTTCAAGTATTGTAATATTTACAATAGGTAATAAAATTATATAGTATAGAGAGAGTGTATATATGTATATCAGAATTAGATACAGCATCTTTTACCAATCTTTTATAGTTATATTCAACAATTTTGAAAGAGAAATGAAGTGATACATTTACATACAGTAGTTTAAAATGGTGAAAAGTGTTTGGTAGGCAGTAATTAGATCAGAATTATCTGGTTTGGAATTTTACAGGCCACGGAAGTTAACATTCCCCTTATATCTAGGGATTCAGATGAATCACCAATATCAGCAGAGGCAAAAGCAACAAACTAATTTAGACATCTTTGGGGTAGGCAGTATTACTGTCGGCATACTCACTCACGCCATCTGCAATAAGGAAAGGACATTAGTTAAGTTAAATGCAAAGGGGATGCCCAGAAGATTTGAATACTTTTTTGTTCAGGTATGTAATAGATGGTCTTTTAATGCTAAGCTTCTGAAATGGTAAAAAGATGTTAGTGTCCCCATAGCATTGGCTTCATTCTCTCTATAAAATTGTTAAGAAGAGCTCTGTCATCTCTGATAGCACATCAATGCCTTTGGATAAATTGGCCCACTCAGGGCAATGGAAATTGTTAACATTTTCCTCATAGCCATAGATGTACATGTTGCCCACTTTGCTTTGAGAATTATCTTCTATGGTTGAAAAGAAAATTTAAAACCACAGTAATTTTGTTTAGGGTAGATATCAGAATACATCTGGGATTATTAATACCAAATTTGATGTACTTTGCACAATAAAGATTTGACATTACTTTTTTTTTTTTTTTGGCTGTACGCGGGCCTCTCACTGCTGTGGCCTCTCTCCCATTGTGGAGCACAGGCTCCGGATGCACAGGCTCAGCAGCCATGGCTCACGGACCCAGCTGCTCCGCGGCATGTGGGATCTTCCCGGACCGGGGCAAGAACCCGTGTCCCCTGCATCGGCAGGCGGACTCTCAACCACTGTGCCACCAGGGAAGCCCGACATTACTTTTGAAGTCATAGAATTTGCACATATTCTAGGCAGCTTACTTCAATGTTTTGCCTCTTCCAATCTGTAGATTTAGAACCCCACTTGCCTTATTTACTACCACGTAAATTTGATCCCTTCTTATTTACTATTTATGTATATATATATATATATATATATATATATATATATATATACTCTATCTTGTTTCTTTATTCCTGTTAATATAGCAAAAGTATATCCCCATGTTATGCACCTTTAAAGTAATGAATATAACTTTTAATGATTAGCTATTATTCCATAGCGTGGGTAGATTGTGGTATCTTTAGAACCATCCCGTTATTATTATTTCATGTCTCACTTCATTTATTTATCATTTCTGATATTATAAATAACACAATATTGAACATTCCCATAATTAATCATTTCTGCAGTTTTCACTAGTCCCTTTGGGTAAATTCAACGAAATAAAATGTATGGGTCAAGAGGTCTGAACTCTTATAGGTCTTAATACAGACGATGAAACTGATTTTTTAGAAACGCACCAGTTTATACCCACTTAAAGGTATATGAGACTACTTGTTTTACCGTATACCCGTGAACAGTAGGAATTAAAATATTCTAAGATATCATCCCTGTGATAAATGAAAAGGTTTATCTACCTCATTGTTTTAATTTGCATTTCTTTTGCTCCTAGTAGGGCTAAACAATTTTATTTGTCTACGATAATAATTTAACTTATGCATTTTGCCCTAGAAGGGAGTGGGGTATGAAAGAATGGGTTGCAGATGAATGTTTCGACGGAAAAAGGCAAGAAAAAACAGAAATGTGCAGAGCTTAGATATAGCTGCATTAAAGAACCACCTGAGGAATTTATGAAGATTTTGAATTAACTGATTATGGAGAGGCCATGCCTTGGTGTTTTCTAAAAGCTGTGAGCACACAGTGGAATTAGGGATGGGCTGGATCTTTGCAAGAAGAGTCTAGGTTGCTACGCTGGGATTCCAAGAAAGGGTGAAAGTGGAGCAGCATGCAGGCAGGGCTGGTGGTGGTAACAGTGCAAGGAAGTTATCAAGACAGAATCAGAGATGAGATAGCTCAGCACAACTCTGCCTTGCATTATACCACTCATCAGCTCCATTGGGGGCTGATAATTCTGCCTTTTATTACATAGCTTACTCTCCAATTGGGGTTGATAATCCAGCTTGTAAATTGTTCTGGTTCCTGGTTTTTCTTGCTCCTGGGTGGGTTTTAGGCACTGCCTCGCTCCTAAGCCCCTCTGTGAAATGTTAACAAATAATGGCTAAAAGGGAGGGCTGGGGATTATCTGTGGATTCCAAATAGCCAATCTTTTCTTGACCCTTGTTGCCACAAAAAAAAAAAAAAAAAAAAAAAAAAAAAATTAAC
>NW_006797069.1:370239-383131 GCF_000442215.2 Lipotes vexillifer | reverse complement strand
TATATATATATATATATATATATATATATATATATATATGAGATACTGTAAGTAGCATACATATTAGAAGCAGTATTTCCTCAGCAGTTCACACCCCCTAGACCATAAACAGACTGGACAAGGGACTATGTCTTTCTCTTCTTACTTCCCCAGAATATAGAACATAACATACAGTAGGTGGTAAATATGTGTTTGTTGAAATGAAAAATGAAATGCATACTCTTATTTTGAAAGTATAAAACTGAAAATGAAAGTATTCTGGAATGAAATCTATATTATGGGAAGCTTAAGCTAGATAACATTTGAGAAAAATGAAGCAGATAGAAAATAATACATTTTCAAAGTGCAGAAAAATATAAGCTAATTCTGAAATATATTACTGTTCATATCAGTTTCATTTGAATAAGTTGTTTCAGAGAGGTGAAAAGGAATTTTAAAATATATTAGTGTTATACTTTCTACTCTTTTTGGTCTTGACTTTTTCAGAAATGTACGTGAAATGAAGTTGGCATATCAGCTTCTTCTTATGATATAGGTAGAAATATCTGTAATTAATTGAATTTAGACATAGTTGAGCTAATTCTGAGTGGGGAAAAAAAAGAAAAATATCCTACCTGCACAAAAGAGCTCTCAAGTGGTATGCTTTGGATACAGATGTGCTTACAGATGTGCTAAGGAGTTGATTTCCTGGGGCCATGATGTAGCCACCATCCAGTTACCTCAGTGTAATCTATAATATTATTTTCTACATGGGCCAAAATATGAAAATGGTTGAAAATCACTTCTTTGTGGCATAAGAGTAAATCATGATGTTGACCTAAGCCATTTATTATGAATAGCAAAACGTTATAAACAACAAAATTATATTGATATTATCCATTTGTACATGAAGAGAAACTTTAAAAATCTTTGTGCTATTTGTTTATATTGACAACATAATACGTGGTTTATATTGGCAAGAAACCATCATGACCTCAGTAGGCATCAAGTTTAGGCACAATATTAGGAGTAGTTGTCTTTCAGGTATTATATATTCTTTACTTAAATTAATTATCCACTTTAATGAAGTCAGTTACACACTAGGGGTTCATGGCCCCAGATACCAAACTCTGGTATCAGGATCAGGGACAAATAGCAGGTGTGGAACTGTTATTCCAAACTAAGGATTGAAAAAGGCCAGTAATAAGGAGAAGCTGAAGTTTAACAATCTGAGTCACAGGAGGTCTTATTCAACCGGAGTTCAAGCAGCTGGGAAACTCGGACAGAACACAGCCGTATGCCTGTCTCTACAAATGACACAATTTCATTCCTTTTTATGGCTGAGAAATATTCCATTGTATATATGTACCATATCTTCTTTATCCATTCCTCTGTTGATAGACATTTAGATTGCTTCCATGTCCTGGAATAGTGCTGCAGTGTCTTTGAAATATGGTTTCCTCTGAGTATATGCCCAGGAGTGGGATTGCTGGGTCAAATGGTAGTTCTATTTTTAGTTTTTTAAGGAAGCTCCATACTATTCTCCATAATGACTGTATCAATTTACATTCCCACAAACAGTTCATGAGGGTTCGCATTTCTCCATACCCTCTCCAGCACTTATTGTTTGTAGATTTTTTGATGATGGCCATTCTGATCAGTGTGAGATGATACCTCGTAGTTTTGATTTGCATTTAGTGATGTTGAGTATCTTTTCATGTGTTTGTTGGCCATCTGTATGTCTTCTTTGGAGAAATGTCTATGTAGGTCTTCTGCCCATTTTTTGATTGGGTTGCTCATTTTTTTGATATTGAGTTGCACGAGCTGTTTCTATATTTTGGAGATTAATCCTTTGTCAGGTGCTTCATTTGCAAATATTTTCTCCTATTCTGAGGGTTGTCTTTTCATCTCATTTATGGTTTCCTTTGCTGTACAGAAGCTTTTAAGTTTAATTACGTCCCATTTGTTTATTTTTGGTTTTGTTTTTGTTACCCTAGGGGGTGGGTCAAAAAAGATCTTGCTGTGGTTTATGTCAAAGAGTGTTCTGCCTATGTTTTCCTCTAAGAGTTTTATAGTGTCTGGTCTCACATTTAGGTCTTAATCCATTTTGAGTTTATTTTTGTGTATGGTGTTAGGGAGTGTTCAATTTCATTCTTTTACCTGTAGCTGTCCAGTTTTAACAGCACATCTTATTGAAGACACTGTCTTTTCTCCATTTGTATATTCTTGCCTCCTTTGTCATAGATTAGGTGACCATAGGTACGTGGGTATATCTCTGGGCTTTCTATCCTGTTCCATTGATCTATATTTCTGTTTTTGTGCCAGTACCATACTGTCTTGATTACTGTGGGTTTGTAGTATAGTCTGAAATCAGGGAGCCTGATTCCTCCAGCTCCGTTTTTCTTTCTCAAAATTGCTTTGGTTATTTGTGGTCTTTTGTATTTCCATACAGATTGTAAAATTTTTTGTTCTAGTTCTGTGAAACATGCCATTGGTAGTTTGATAGGGATTGCATTGAATCTGTAGATTGCTTTGGGTAATACTGATGTGGATTGATCTAGAGAGTGTCATACAGAGTGAAGTCAGAAAGAGAAATACTGTATATTAACACATACATGTGGAATCTAGAAAAATGATATAGATGATCTTATTTGCAAAGCAGAAATAGAGACACAGGCATAGAGAACAGATATATGGATACCAAGGGGGAAAGGGGGGTGGGATGAATTGGGGGATTGGGATTGACATATATACACTATTGATACTATATATAAAATAGATTACTAATGAGAACATACTGTATAGCACAGAGAACTCTACTTAATGCACTGTGGTGACCTAAATGGGAAGGAAATCCAAACAGGAGGGGATATATATACATGTATAGCTGACTCATTTTGCTGTACAGTAGAAACTAACACAACATTGTAAAGCAACTATACTCCAGTAAAAATTAATTTAAAAAGAGACACACCATGAGTGTCACCTCACACCTGTTAAGATGACTATTATCAAAAGACAAATAATGTGTTGGTGAGGATATGAAGAAAAGGAAACCCTTGTGCACTGTTGGTGGATTGTGAAGTGGTTCAACTACTATGGAAAATAGTATGGATATTCCTAAAAAAATTAAAATTGGAACTACCACAAGATCCAACCATTCCATTTCTGGATATATATCAGAAGAAAATGAAAACACTAATTAGAAAAGATATATGCACCCCCATGTTCATCGCAGCAGTATTTACAATAGCCAAGACATGAAAACAACCTAAATGTACACCAATGGATGAATGGATAAATAAACTATTATATGGAATGGAATATTATTCAGCCATTAAAAAGAATGGAAACTTGCCGTTTGCAACAACTTGAATGGGCCTTGAAGGCATTATGAAAAGTGGAATAAGTCAGACAGAGAAAGACAAATACCATATGATCTCATTTATATATGGAAGCTTAAAAAAAAAAAACGAGTTCATTGCTACAGAGAACAGATTGGTGGTTGCCAGGAACAGGAGGCGGGGGTGGAGGGGGTGGCAAAGTAGATAAAAAGCATCTAAAGTTACAAACTTCCAGTTAAAAAATAAATAATCATGAGGATGTAATGTACAACATGGTGACTATAGTTATTAATTCTATATTAATAATACTATAATCTCATATTTGAAAGTTGCTAAAAGAGTAGATCTTTAAAAACAATTTTTAACTATGTATGGTGACAGATGTTAACTAGACTTACTGTGGTGATCATTTCCCAATGTATACAAATATTGAATCATTATGTTGTATACCTGAAACTAAAATAATGTTATATGTCAATTATACCTAAAAAAAAAAAAAATCCAGAGATCAGGATCCAATTAAAAATAGTAAGGTCAAGGAATTAATTTAGAGGTCAGGGAGGCTGTCTATAGTAATTAGTTGTCAGGGGCCAGAGGTCTGAGAGCCAATCAGTTGCCTGGAGCATAAGAAGAGGTCAGAGGAAACATGAGGTCCAAAATTCAGACCCAGAAAGCCTGAATTGGTGAGACCAATACCCAAAGAATTGACATGATCTAAAGTCAGCAGTATTTTAACTTAAGCGTTCTTGATGCTTTCTTCCTACTTTCTGTCGGGACAGGGGTATGTCTCAAAAGGCAGAGATAACCTAAGATCCATTGCTATAGTCTATTTATTTGATCTGATTCATCATATCATTGGCCTCCTTCTCTAATATTCATTCCCCTAATATCTCTGTGGTAGCCTCACTGGGCTACTAGCTGATCTTTGAAAATGTCAAGCACTCCCAGGGGATTCAGATTTGCTGTTGCCTTCAAAAGCTCTCTCCCAGACATTTGAAGCATTTGCTTTCCCATTTTGTTCAGAGGTCTGTTCCAATAACACTGTCTCAGCGAGGTCTTTCTTAACAACCCTATGTAAAATATCAATAGTACCATATATCACCTTCCATCTTTTAACTATTCTCATTTTCATTCATAGACCTTAACCCTATGATACTGCATTGCATCTTATTTTTTATTTGTAAACAGGATATAAGTACCATAGTGGTAGAAAACTTGTGTTTCCCATCTTATCACCAGAACCTAGAATAAAGCCTAACACATAATATTTATTGAAAGAATAAATAAGTGAATGAACAATTTGAGTAGAAGCTATAGGTAGTTGGAAACTTAAATGAGAAGGTGGAGTTACAGATAATTTTGTAAGTTCACTGATGAAGAGGATTCTGTCCTTGGGTATAACTAGTGTGACCATATATTAGAGTCTGAGCAGGACAGTCTTGTTATATAATTATTGTCCCAACAAATTACTGATAGGACTGTGTTTCTGTTTATGCTCATAATATTTTGATTTGGATGATAATTTAAGATCACCCTAAGGGGACATTTGTATGGGAAGGGAGCAAATAATGGGTGAATTTAGACAATGCTAGTCTCACCTGTTTTAAATTACAAGCACCTGAGGGGAAGTTCTATGATCATTTGTTTTGATTGGTTTTTTAGCCGTTGAAATTGCATGTGCCTCTATTGGAGGCCAGTCTCTAAGGTAATAGCTTTAATCTCAAATGCTTCAGGAGATAGCCAGGTAACAGTAGTGTGTGGAGTGGGCAGAGTGAAAGACAGTGGGGAGCCGTGAAGACTACGTGAAGCTAGATTTCCATGTCCCATAGAAAGAGGGAAGCTGCTATGCAACCACAGCAAACTGTAATGCCGTGTCAAAATACATGTCCAATAGTGCAGTCCTTACACATTTAAAGAAAAAATATAAATCCAGGAGAGGAGATCATGATGGTGGAGTAGCAGGATGTGGAACTCACCTTCCCCAACAAACATATCAGAAGTACATTTACATGCAGAACAATTCTCACTGAAAACTAACTGGAAACTAGCAGAAAGATTCCTGTCCAACCAAGGTTGTAAGAAAGATCCACAGGGAATCGGGTAGAAAGGGAAGCAAGAGATCATGTTGGGGCCTGTATCCCAGGGAGGGGACTCAGGAAAAGGGAGATTACATGGGTAGAAATTCTCCCTGGGGTGTGAATAGTTCGAGTCCCAGATTGGGCACTCCTGCCCTGAGGTTCAATACCAGGAAAATGAGTTGTCTTGGCTGGTTGGAAGGGTGGTGGGGCCAAGAGGAGGGCTATGGGAAGCCTGGGTTCTGTTCCAGAGGGGCATGTACACCCTTGCTTACTCCTGAAACACAGCAGAGAGCAGATTGAAACTGCATGGACAGCCGACTAGTTTCCCACGACCACCCTAGCACATGCCCCACACTGAGCTGAGTGACTGCTCTGGCCTTGCTTGCTTTGTGACACAGCTCCACACTGAGGCAAGGGCTCCTGCAGCCAAGAAGAAAGCTCAGCTGTGAGACACAAAAGCAGCTTAGACCCAAAGTGATGTATGAGCAGGGCGGGGGGCAGCCATTACTTGCACTTACTTAGGCAGTGCATCAGGAGCCGCCCCAAATTATGTCTATGGCTGGACCACCATCGTCTGCATCCTGTCCTATGCCAAGAGCCCACACCAGTGCTGCCTGCCCTGTGGTGTGGCCGCACATTAGGGTGAGAGTGGCAGAGGCCAAGGGAAAACCCAGCAGTCAGGGACAAAGGCAGATCAGACCCAAAGCTACATTTGAGCAGGGCCAGTACGGGTGCATACAGGCAGTGAATCAAGCAGTCCCAGTCTCTGTCTGTTGATGGACCATCACAGCACATGCCCAGACCCACACTGAGTGCAGGCCCTGTTGCCAAAGCACTTCTTCCCTCTGGGGTGAGGGTCCTGGTGCTGGGAGGTAGGAGAGCTTGAAACTGACCCGCAGGGCTTCTGCTCCAGCAACTTGGGACCTGCCCTCACCCCTGATAGGGTGATGACAGCCACTGAGAAGAGGAGAAGCCCCAACTCACATCTGGCTCTGGCCCTAGCCCCTCCAGCTTCAGCCTCATCTCCTACCAGTGTGATAGCTGCCAGTGCACCCTGAGGAAAGATATGACTTGTGTTCATGTCAGATTCAGCTCTCCCATCAAAGTCACTGTTCTCCCATAGACTCTGTAGGGATGCTCCCACACAAGGACACCACTTCAAGACTGCAATAGGTAACTATTTCAGCTAATTTCACAGAGACAGTGAAAGTTAAGCAAAATGAGAAGACAGGGGAATTTATTTCAATTGAAAGAGCAAGAGAAAACCGCTTAAAAACAACTAATGAAACAGAAATAAACAACTTCCAAATCAAGAGTTTAAAGCATTATTAATAAGAATGCTAACTAAATTAGAGAAAAAGATATATGAACACATGTGTCCTAGCCACAGCAATAAAATAAAAAGAAATAAAAGGCATCCATATTGGAAGAGAATAAGTAAAACTGGCACTATTTGCACATGGTATGATACTATACATAGAAAACCCTAAAATCTTCACCAAAAAACTATTAGAACTAATAAATGAATTCATTAAAGTTGCGGGATGTATTAATATACACATTACCCAGCTATAAAAAGGACTGTTACTCAGCCATAAAAAAGAATGACATTCTGCCATTTGCAACAATGTGGATGGACCTAGGGGATATTATGCTTAGTGAAGTACAACAGGCAAATGAACACTGTATGTTATCATATACATATACATGGAATCTAAAAATTAAAACAAATTAACAACTTATTCTGGCAAACTTGGTGACAGCTACATGCAATCTACAGAAATAGCAATAAAATAGCAGACTGATTCTAGCATGTGATTGGGGACATTATTATTGGCTTGATAGCCGATTAGCCTGATCTGGCCCATCCAGAGATTCTGAGAGCTATTTAATATCAATAAGTTCCCCTTCAACTTAAGATAGTCAATTTCTATAGTTTTCAGTTAAAAAATTAATTACCAAATTAATTTTGGTAATTAATTAAAATTAATTTTTAAATTAATTAATTTTAAATTAAATTTTAAATAAAAAATTAACACCACCCTTCCAAAATAGTGCCCTTCCGTTTATTCTTTATTTTTTCCATTTAGTTTTTTTTCATGGAAAAGAATTTTATTTTAAATATAGCAGTGTGTACATGTCAATCCCAAACTCACAATCTATCCCTTCCCACTACCCTTGCCCCCTTGGTAACTGTAAGTCTGTTCTCTAAGTCTGTCTCTTTCTGTTTTGTAAATAAGTTCATTTGTGTCATTTTTTAAAAATTCCTCATAATAGCGATATGATATGATATGTGCCTTTCTCTGTTTGACTGACTTCACTTAGTATGATAATCTCCAGGTCCATCCATGTTGCTGCAAATGGCATTATTATATATATATATATATATACCACATCTTCTTTACTCATTCATCTGTTGATGGACATTTAGGTTGCTTCCATGTCTTGGCTATTGTAAATAATGCTGCAATGAACATTGGGGTGCATATATCCTTTTGCCATGTTTTTCTCCAGATATTAGGTATATATCTGGAGAAAATCTATTTACTCTTTTAAATAATATTTTTGAAAACTTGCTACATATTTGCCATGGTGCTAAACATTTGGATTCCATTACTTCAATTAATTCCTTTGAGTTAGGTGCAAAATTACTCTTAACTTCTCACTATATGGCCTCTCCAAGACCTATGCATGATTGACATGTATGTGCTCATGGTGTCTATCATGGTGGTTTGCACTGAGTAGGCACTCGATAGATATTGATGATGTACTACAAATTTTCATAGAGATTTTGTCTTAGTCTTCTCAGGATGCCATAATGATACCATAACTGAATTTTATTTTCTCACATTTCTGGAGGCTGGAAGTCTGAGATCAGGGTGCCACTATGGGTTCTGATGTGAGCTCTTCTTCCTTGTGGGTGGCTGCCTTCTTGTATTCTCACAATGCAGAAAGAGAAAGCAAGCACTCTTTGATGTCTCTTCTTATAAGGGCACCAATTCCATAAGACCAGGGTCCCACCCTCATCACTGAGTTACCTCCCAAAGACCCCATCTCCAGATACCATCACATTGGAGGGTAGGGCTTCAGTGTTTTAATTTTGAGGGGACACAAACATTTAGTCCATAGAACTTTGAATAAATGGAAATTTTATGTTTTTTACCTTTGGATAGAGGCAGTAGAAGTTAACCTATGAGCTGAGACAGAAAATGGAATCCTATGGAAGGAACCTTCTGTTCAGAGAGGTGGTTTGGGAAAATGTGAAGACAATAATACAGTTACTTTGATGAAAGAGCTGTAAAAGCTTGCAGATTAGTGGACCTACAAAAGAAAAATGATCTCAGTCTTATTTCTATTGCTCAAATTCATGAAGTAAATTTTGTTATGAAAAGATTACCTGCAGAAATAATGCTATTATTTTTCATACCTCTCATTGTAAGTCTCCATTTATTTTGGGTTTGCTCACCAGATGCTCCTTTAGAAAGATCTGCAGGTATATTAAGGGAAGCTTTTGAAACTTCCTTAGGGAGTATAAGAGGAAATGGAGGAAGAGTTAAACATCCATCCCTGTGCAATTTTTGCTGTTCATCCTACTTGCTTCTCCTGTGGCTTTTGGCTCTCTCTTCTACTTGAAGACTTGGATTAGATAATATCCTCTGACCTATTATTTAAATTCATTATTTAGTCTTATTCCCACCCCTGGCTTCAATCTAGGGAGCTAGAGAAGGACAATGAATAGAAATTGGGATTTGTTAACACCCGTGGTTCTGCATTTAATGAGGCAAGATTCTGGAGCTTTGAACCATCACTGGCTCAGGAGGGGAGAACAGCAGTATCACCTCACTGAATGTGTTCTGGCAGCAGCTCAGCCAAGTCACAGTGTAGTTCTTCCAGCTACCCCATGACGTGGATCACAGTGCAAGCTGACAGAGGAACAGGCATTTCATAGACTTAATCTGGAAAAAGTTTGAGCATTCCCTATTGTGGTGACGAGAATGGGGCTTACAGCAAACTTCATTTCAAATCCCAACTAAGCCCCTAACGAATTGTGAACAATTCATTCACAGCCCTATGGCCCAGGTTTTCTTTAATAAATGGAATAATTCTTCCCTTCCTTATAGGGATGTTGTGAAGATTAGATGTGATAATGCACTATGGAACATACTGTGAAATAGGTGCTTAAAACATATGATTTGAGTGGATTAATGAGTGGACATGTGTAGTGTGTTTAGTATACTACCTCGTACTTTTGCTCAACAAATGGGAGCATTTGCAGGCCAGAGCTGGGGAAGGATCCCATCTCCTAGCCTTATCTTTGTGGTTAACATCCTCAAATGGAGGAAAAATTCATTCGTCTGCTTCCTCAGATTCCAGCATGCCCAGTGAAGCCCCTAAGTGTTGTAAGAGACAGCACGTGGGCAAGCTCCCTTCTCTTTCCTATATTCCATGTCACCAGAGTAGTAGGTGGTGGGCTGCTCTCTCCATGTCTCTATTCTGTGTGTCAGGAAAAACAAAGGTATGTTGGCTCTGAAGCAGATCTAGGATGCTTCTTTTTAGTTTGTTCCTTCTGTGCAACTGGAATAAGATAGGATATGGATTTCAGCTAGTGGGTGAGAAGGAGGCCTTTGGGCCCCTATCTTAGGCCACATGTTCCTCTCCAGCTTTCCTTAGATGCTTAGGTACTAGATATATCTGGAATATTGTGAACCCTCTTTCTCTTGCCATCAAGTTGAATTGCAACCACTATACTTAACTAAAAATATTAGCTTGGATCATATAAAACTGCTGATAATCAAACATTTTTGATCAACAAAAGCAGTGATTTCATGAAGTTTAATAAAAATAAATGAAATGAGTTACCTCAAACAAACTCCCAAAACATGATGCATATTTACTGAACAGATTTTTTTCAGAAGACGGAGGAGGTTAATTTTCAGAGCGACATTCCCTGATAAACCCTTTTAGACCCCTCCCCCAATCCCATTCTCTAAGGCTGTTCTCACATCTCTCACCCCTTCATCTCTTTCTTTCTCTGCCTCTCTCTACCATCACTTTTCCAGGCCCCCCAACCTCCATCTTTTAACCCTTATCTCCCTCCCATCCTGGGATTAAGGCATTTTTTTCTCAGGTAGAACAATTTGGCCTTTTTAGCTTCCTAATTTCTCCTCTTCATCTCTCACCCCACTCAACACAATAAAATCCAATAATTACAAAAACAAATCTCTCTCTCTCCACCAAAGAGGAGGATGATAGGATTATAAACACTTATAATTTAATATATTTCCCTGACACATAAGATTTCAGATGGAATTATAAGCATCTTCCTATTTGTAAGAAACATATTTAGCTAGAGGGGAAACAACAAACCTTTTTATTTTCAAAGTGTGAAAATCGCTGCCTCTCTGTTGCACTTTGTGATGAAACTTTATTAGCACAGTGAGAGAATATGGCTGTGGGGCTCCTGAAAAATGAAAAACTGTCATTTTTTATGTGTAACGATTGTGGGTAATTAAAAATCTAACAATTTGAGAAAGAAAAATATATTTGCACATGGAAATGTGTACAACACACCCACCCATATGTATGCATATATTCACATAACCTCATAGTTACATGCTGAATTGTGCATCTCCCCGCCCCTCTGCCCCATTCCAATTCATATGCTGAAGCCCTGACTCTCAATATGACTCTATTTGGAGATAAGGAGGTAATAAAAGTTAAGTGAGGTCACAATGGTGGGGGCTTAATCTGACAGGACTGGTGTCCTTATAAGAAGAGGAAGAAACACTGGGATGAGAGCACACAGAAAAAGGCCATCTGTAAGCCAAGAAGGGATCTCTTGCCAGAAACCAACCCTGATGGCGTCTTGATCTTGGACTTCTAGCCTCTAGCACTGTGAGAAAATGAATTTCTGTTGCTTAAGCTACCCAGTCTTTAGAATTTTGTTATGGCAGCCCCAGCAGACTAATGCACTCGCAAGTCCCAAAACATCAATCGTGACCACACACATTCTAGATGTGCATGTATGGCAGCAGGGAAGACTGGGGGTCTATCAGTTAAAGCCTCCAGCAACATGGGAAAGTCATTGTACCTGTCTCATTTTAGGAGTGTGTGGTCAAAAACATAGTCTCTTAAGTCAGGTTTTACAGATAACATGATGCTGGTGCTTGAGACTCTTGAAATACTGCTGTGTGGGAGCAGGAGAGGTGAGAAGTGGCTGTAACATTTCAACTAGTACTTTTAAGGTGAACTGTGTTGCAGCCTGGAAGGTTGTTCTGGCCTTTAAAACTATCCTTATACCTGTCCTGCCCTACCCACTGGATTTATTTGGAGTACCCATGATTCCTCCTCCAGCCCCTATTTGGTAGAATCCTTGTCACTAAATGACTTTGACTCTGGGTCTCTTCTCAGCTCTTGAAGCTTTCCCTCCTTCTACCTGGCCATCTATGTTCAGCTTTGTACCCTGTCTACTGGCCTGGCCTCTCAGCCAGGTCTGCATGTTTGCATGCTGTTCTCCAGGCAACCCCCTGGATTCCACTCTGCTTTGCCTCTCTGCAGCTGGTGTGATGTGTGATCTGGAGGCAAAGCTTTGGGTCCAGTGAATTCTTGGGACATCAGAAGTCCCAAAGGAGTAAAAGGATTCCAGGATCAGACATTCTGTATAAGGTCATCACCCACTTTCTCTGTGGTCTGGGGTAAGGGAGAGGAATCTGTTAGTTAACACTGAGCAGGGGGGCTCAAAGAAAAAAGTAGGAGTTCCCAGGATGTCAGTTTCAAGTACAGAAATTTGCCTACCATCTTTCTCTTGAGGCACTGCCCTATTGGTCTTCCAAGGCATATTGTCATTTCAAGCACAAGATCCACCTAACCTCTTCTACCCTCTTCCCTTTCTGCCCACTTCTTGATCTGGGTGAGATTTAACATCAGGAGACCTGAGGACTCAGAGAGGCATCACTTCTTGATGACTTTTTGGGTTGGTCTTATGGTCTAACCAACTATTTACCCATTCCACAAATATTTGTTGAGCATCCACAATGCACCAGACATTGTTTTATTTAGGCACTTAATTTATATCACACTGAGGTGTAAAAAGTTGTTTATCAGAGAAGGGAAGTTCCCTGGGTAACCTGGGGAAGGAGGTGATTTGCAATTTAAAATTGAGTGGTCAGGAAATTCCCTGGCAGTCCAGTGGTTACATCGCAGCACTGTCACTGCTGTGGCCCGGGTTTAATCCCTGGTCAGGGAACTAAGATCCTGCAAGCCATGCAGAGCAGCCAAAAGAAGAAAAAAAGAAAAATTGGGCTTCCCTGCTGGTGCAGTGGTGGACAGTCTGCCTGCCGATGCAGGGGACACGGGTTCGTGCCCTGGTCCAGGAAGATCCCACATGCCGGGGAGTGGCTGGGCCCATGAGCCATGGCCGCTGAGCCTGCGCCTCCGGAGCCTGTGCTCTGCATTGGGAGAGGCCACAACAGTGAGAGGCCCGCATACCAC
>NW_006797069.1:339228-370085 GCF_000442215.2 Lipotes vexillifer | reverse complement strand
ACCCAAAAAAAAAAAAAAAAAAAAAAAAAATTGAGTGGTCAAGGTGGGTCTCTTTTGAAGGTGGCCTTTGGGCAAAAGTTTGAAGGAGAGAAGGGAGTTAGTTGACCACATGTGTATCTTGAGGAAGAGCAATTCTGGTCAGAGGAAACATTAGTGCAAATGTTGAGGCAGGAGTATGTCTGGTGTGTGAAAGACCACCAATAAGACTACTGACTACTGTAGCTGGAGTGAAGTGAACAAAGTGGATAGTAGGAGCAGAACAGAGGAGTGAGAGGGTAGCAGGGAGGGCAGTGAGCCAGATCATGAAAGGCTGTGCATGTACACCATCATCACATATTGGAGAGATTGACCTTTGTTTTCATGCAGCCTCCTCCAAATTCTTTCTCTTAATGTGTGGTTCCTGAACCAGTGCATTGGAATCACCTGAGAGCTATTTAGAAATGCAGAATCTCAAGCCCCCTCCTGGCCCTACAAATCAGATAATGAATTTTAACTAGATTCTCTGGTGGTTGATACTTACATTAACATTTGAGAAACTTCAGTAGAAGTCTCTTCTATCATTGTAGTAACAACAATCATGTCTATGCTTTAAAATTTTGTAAAGGTGCCACTTTTGGAGGATATGCTCCAGGGACCCATCCATATACTCCTGCCCTGGCTACCCCACAGTTTATAAGGTATAGTTTGCACATCGGTGGTGGAGATTTGTATTCCTTCTTCCTTGACGTGGATTTGTGGCAGGGAGGCATGCCCCCCAGCCAGGGAAAGTATTTTCTGGTCTTCTTTGCACCTAGATGTAACCTATTCACTTGTTCTCAACAATGAAGTGCGAGTGGAAATGATGTGTGCTACTCTCGAGCCAAGGATTTTAAGATGATAATAGGGGATTCTCTACTCTTTTTCTCCATCCATCAGAACTACGCAGAGAACTCTGAGGCCATAGTTGGATGGAAGAGATTCAGGATGGAAGGTGTCTGGCTGCCTCAGTCATCATGTGGGAAGAAGCTGGTCACTGCTAACCTGAGCTGTTACGTGAGTGAAAAATAAATGCTTATTATGTTAGGTCACTGAAAATTAAAAGTTTGTTTGTTAGAGTGGCTAGAATTATGCTAACTCAAAGATTCTGCAACTTTAGGGTACATCAGAATCAAATGGAGGGCTGAATAAAGCACTCATTGTTTGACTCCAGAGTTTTAGATTCTGTAGGTCTGGGGTGGGGCCTCCAAATTTTCACTCCTAACAAACTTCCTAGTGATGCTGTTGCTGCTGGTGTGAAACACTTTGAAAACCACTGCGCTGGCTAATAAAATAGCCATGGGAGAGTGGGAAAGCTCATGACCTCAAAGGATATATCACCAAATAAAGTATGTGAAATTAAAAGTAAACCAGCTTAGCCCTACCGGGCTGCTGTATCGGTTGATTTTACCTAATGTCGCACTGTACCATATTCAGTTCAAAAATGGATATAGAAGGGAGAACTGAAATTCATTAAGCTTAATTTTGAAAGGATGATTTAACTGATACTGGTATCCCCGATTTTCTAATTTTCCCACCTTTCCCACCTTCATTCTGCTCTTCCAGTCCCTGAAAAGAAGCAAGCAGTTGATTTATGACCCTCGTAGAGCTTTTAGCCCAGGTAGTCTTGTTTGCATTTGTGGGAATACTACTGAGCTTTGGGTGTCCTTGGGTCCTCTGCCTCTCACAGAAGGTGAGGGACATGCAGCTCTTTTCCTGGCTCCGTCTTTAAAAAACCGCCCCCAAATTTCACTGTCACTTAGTGTTATAATGTAAGTTTAAAGGAATTTGCCTGTGTCTGTTGGAGTATTCTGGGCTAGGCTGAAATGAATTAAATTCTTCACTTAGGAAAACTTGCTTCACTTTTGGAAGGAGTTACTGGAGGTCTTTCCAAATTGGACTTAGACCTTTTAAGGTGCCTCATATAAATTAAGCCTTGGAATTCTTCAGAGAAAATTGTGATTTGATAGCTCCTCTCATCCAAAGTACTATTATTAAATTACCACCCTGGATTGCTTCACTGACAGCTCTACTTCTTAAAATAGAGATCAGCTATATCCTTAGACACTAGCCGCAAAAAGCTGAATCTCAAATTCTAGTTTCCAAATGGTCGCTGGTTTCTAACTACTACTTTTCTATTATACTTTCGAAGTTCACTTGATTTAGAAGACATGGCATGTTTCTTCTCCAAATATCTTTTGTGCTCAGTACCTACACATAATGAGTACCATTTTCATTTGCCTCTCTGTTGCTAATTGGTGCCTGGGCTCCCTTTTCTTTCCTAGGTGTTTTACATCTCTAAATCTCACTTCCAGCCATATCGAAGTCAGGGCAGGTTTGTAATGGGCTTGCTTTGACAATGCAAATGCCCTCAGGTATAACCTGGATGGGTCCCACCTTGGGAAATGCAAAAAGGCTAGATATCTTCCTTCCCCTCCCGCTTTCCTTGTTCCCTCCCTCCCATGTTCAATCATTTATTTACCACCTACTCTATGCCAGGCTCTGCTAATTCTTGAGTGAACAAGGTGGACAAAATTCTGAACCTTATATTCTAGGGGAATATAGGAGACAATAAAAAATTGAGCAGAGAAAACTGTTCAAATAGCATTAAGTGTTCTGAAGAAGATAAAGCAGGGTACAGTGACAGCCATGTACTGGTCTAGAGTGTTCTGGGTGATAGAGAGTGGTTAAGGAAGTCTTACTTGAAAAGGTGGTATCTAAGCTGACCAATGGATGATAAGTGAGTCACAGGAAGATCTGAGTAAAATGTGTTCCAGGCAGAAAGAAAGGTAAGTGTGAAGGGTATGAGTTGGGAGCCATTTTAATGTACCTGGAGAACAACAAGGAGATCATTGTGGTTGGAATCTAGTCAACAAGCAGTGGGAGGGGCATTGTCTGATGCGATTGAATCTGGCAGAGGTCAGATCACAGGACCTTAATTAGTGAATTCCTTTAAATCATAATTTCAGTTAAAATCTTGGTAGTTAAAAAGACTGAATTTTTTCATTATTTTTATTTGTGCAACCTGCTTAATTAGCTGCTTCATTTCCTAAATGGTGCTCTGTCTTAATTAGTGGGTGTTTTGAGAGAAGAAGCCTGCTTTAAATTCTGGTACCAGCATTCTTAAGTACTCCTGTTTCCCTCTCCTTTCTGTTTTGGGGACCAGGGGGAGGACAACCCATTCAACCCAGCAGGTTGAATGATGCTGCATTGGACAGCCACTCAAAGTTATCTTGGTTGGAGTGATGGAGATTGGTTGAAGGAAGCTGACAGGGCCATTCTAGGAATAGCAAATGAGTAAAGGTTTCCTGAGGAGAAATTTCTAGTTGTCAAATGCGAAGAATTTTTAATTTTTTTGTGATTCTAGCAAATGTTTCCATTGAAAATGAAACATTTCTTTTCCAAATTGACTCAAGTTAATTTGAAAATAAAATGTGAACTTTCTAATGAAATAGGGGACATTTAAAAGAACGTAGGATTTAGAATCAGAAGACTGCTGTGTCACTTCTTAGCAAGTCCTTTAGCTCTGTAATGATGGGTACCTTTGTTTCTGTGTGCAGTTAAGCTTGGGGGTTAAGGGCCCATTCTGCAGGCAGACTGGGCTAAACTCTTGGTTCTTTCATTTACTAGCTGTGTCATCTGAGTAAAGAAACAAAACCTCTCAGTGACCCTGGTTTCTTACCTATAAAACGGTGAGATGTTATTGAAAGGATTAAATTATGTAATTCAAGAAATGCATAGGGCACAATATCTAGCTCACGGTAAATGTTATTATTGCCATTATTGATACTTTATGTACTATACTAATCACTTAATTTTAATTATCCTCTAACTAAAAATTTACCAGAGTAATTAATTTACATAGTTTAAAAAGTCAAAATACAATAGGACATTTGACAGCAACAAAAATCTCTTGCTCCCAACCCACGGCGCACTCCATTCCACTCCTTAGAAGCAACTCCTTTCAACTTTTTAAGTTGTTTCTTGTGATTTTTATTACCATATATCTAAATGTTGTAATTTTTTTTATTTGTACACTTATTATCTGTAGACTTTCACATTGGTGAGTCTACGTTCCCCCCGTCCTCTCTTCCCCCAGCACTTCCTCTCCATCCAATATGGGTACATCCCAACAGATTTACATCAATATCATTACTATACAGAGACCAGTTCCTGCTCAAATAGTGTATTCTGATAACGCCTTTTTTTTCCAAACAACTTAATTTTTTTCCCCTGAAGCTGTTAAGCGTCTTTTTCTCTTTGGTGCATTTCTCTCTCTACATTGGTGTGCTTAGTTTTCTATTTCCATAACTATCATTAATTTTTCACAAATTCCTTATTAGAATTGTAAAACCCCATGGAATTATGTTTCCTATAAGATCAAACAAACGAGCTAATCTATCAGGTTTTGTTTTTTCTTTGGAGTATACTTCTGGAATTTTCTGTACTCTTTAACACTAGTTGTTAGCTTGACCTGGTACACATGCAATCTCTCAGGACCTCCATTTTTTGGTTTCCTGGGTTCAGTGTCTTCCTCTTTGGTTTGATTAAGCATTTCCTGCTGTAACTTCCTGAGAAAGTGTACATGGGATGCAGTTAGAGATGTTGACCATCCAAAAATGTCTTTGTTCGATCCTCACACGTCGTTGATCTCCTGATCAGGTAGAAATTGGAAATAATTATTCTCAGAATATTTTAATATATTTATTACATGTTTCATAATACACACACAAACATACATTCTTAAGCTCACATACCCATGCACATACTTTTACCTCAATGTATCAATGTGATGAAACCACATGCACTTTTTGCTGTGTGAGTTTTTGTTTGATCTCTTCCCTTTTGCTTGGATATCTGGCTCATTCACCTAGTAATTTTGGAGTTGTTTGTTTGTTTGTGTTTGTTTTCCCATTATCTTCTAACTCCGATGTTGCTCTCGTGGAGCCATACTGACACATTTAAAACATTCTACTTCCTTGTATATAGTCTGTGATTTATACTCTGAATCTTTTAGAATCTTCTTTTGATCCTTGGTATTCTGAAATTCATTGACCGTGTGACTTGGTATGGTTTTTGTTTTGTGTCAATTCATATGCCAAGCACTTCGTGAGCCCCTTTAATCTGGAAATGCATGTTCTCTAATTCTAGAAACATTTCCTGTAACTGTTCTTTGATAATTTCCTCCCATCTATTTTCTAAATTTTTCCAGTTTTTTTCTTCCTGAAGCTCCTATAAACTAGTAGTGGGACATCTTAGGTTTTGTTGTTATTTATTTATTTATTTTTAACTCTCCCTAACTTTCTATTTTTTTTCCTCCCCACCCCCTTTTGGGAGAAATCCTTAAATTTATCATTTGATCTTTCCATTGAATTTTAGTATTTTCTTATTCTCTATTCAATAAAAGCATTCCTTTTTATATGGAATTAATGGCTTTTCACTTCTCTAGAGAGAAGGCTAGAACAGATCTTTCACTCACAGTCCTCAAGAGCAACTATCCTGATGACATCTTAATTTTGGGCTTCTAGACTCCAGAACTGTGAGACAATAAATTTCTGCTGTTTAAACCCCCAATACTTTGTCTGGCACCCATAGCAAAGCTAATACAATGACGAATTATTTGTCATCCTTATAGTAGCATTTAATTTTTTTAACATATTTATTGGAGTATAATTGCTTTACAATGGTGTGTTAGTTTCTGCTGTACAACAAAGTGAATCAGCTATACATAAACTTATATCCCCATTTCTCCTCCCTCTTGCATCTCCCACCCACCCTCCTTATCCCACCCCTCTAGGTGGGCACAAAGCACCAAGCTGATCTCCCTGTGCTATCGGCTGCTTCCCACTAGCTATCTATTTTACATTTGGTAGTGTATATATATCCAAGCCACTCTCTCACTTCGTCCCAGCTTAACCTTCCCCCTCTCTGTGTCATCAAGTCCATTCTCTATGTCTGTGTCTTTATTCCTGTGCTGCCCCTAGGTTCATCAGAACCATTTTTATTTTTATTTTTAGATCCCATATGTATGTGTTAGCATGCGATATTTGTTTTTCTCTTTCTGACTTACATCACTCTACATGACAGTCTCTAGGTCCATCCACCTCACTACAAATAACTCAATTTCGTTTCTTTTTATGGCTGAGTAATATTTCATTGTACATATGTGCCACATATTCTTTATCCATTCATCTGTCAGTGGACCCTTAGGTTGCTTCCATGTCCTGGCTATTGTAAATAGAGCTGCAAAGAACATTGTGATACATGACTCTTCTGGAATTACTCAGGGTATACACCCAGTAGTGGGATTGCTGGGTCATATGGTAATTCTATTTATAGTTTTCTAAGGAATATCCATACTGTTCTTCATAGTGGCTGTATCAATTTACATTCCCACCAACAGTGCAAGAGGGTTCCCTTTCCTCCACACCCTCTCCAGCATTTATTGTTTCTAGATTTTTTGATGATGGCCATTCTGACTTGTGTGAGGTGATATCTCATTGTAGTTTTGATTTGCATTTCTCTAATGATTAATGATGTTGAGCATTCTTTCATGTGTTTGTTGGCAATCTGTATATCTTCATTGGAGAAATGTCTATTTATGTCTTCTGCCCATTTTGGGATTGGGTTGTTTGTTTTTTTGTTATTGAGCTGCATGAGCTGCTTGTAAATTTTGCAGATTAATCCTTTGTCAGTTGCTTCATTTGCAAATATTCTCTCCCATTCTGAGGGTTGTCTTTTTGTCTTGCTTATGGCTTCCTTTGCTGTTCAAAAGCTTTAAGTTTCATTAGGTCCCATTTGTTCATTTTTGTTTTTATTTCCATTTCTCTAGGAGGGTCAAAAAGGATCTTGCTGTGATTTATGTCATAGAGCGTTCTCCCTATGTTTTCCTCTAAGAGTTTGATAGTGTCTGGCCTTACATTTAGGTCTTTAGTCCATTTTGAGCTTATTTTTGTGTATGGTGTTAGGGAGTGTTCTAATTTCATACTTTTTCATGTACCTGTCCAGTTTTCCCAGCACCACTTATTGAAGAGGCTGTCTTTTCTCCACTGTATATTCTTGCCTCCTTTATAAAAGATAAGGTTGACCATATGTGTGTGGGTTTATCTCTGGGCGTTCTATCCTGTTCCATTGATCTATATTTCTGTTTTAGTGCCAGTACCATACTGTCTTGATTACTGTAGCTTTGTAGTATAGTCTGAAGTCAGGGAGCCTGATTCCTCCAGTTCCATTTTTCATTCTCAAGATTGCTTTGGCTATTTGGGGTCTTTTGTGTTTCCATACAAATTGTGAATTTTTTTTTTCTAGTTCTGTGAAAATTGCCAGTGGTAGTTTAATAGGGATTGCATTGAATCTGTAGATTGCTTTGGGTAGTAGAGTCATTTTCGCAATGTTGATTCTTCCAATCCAAGAACATGGTATATCTCTCTGTCGTTTTTCCCTTGCTGCTTTTAATATTTTTTCTTTGTATTTAATATTTGATAGTTTGATTAATATGTGTCTTGGCATGTTTCTCTTTGGATTTATCCTGCATGGGACTCTCTGTGCTTCCTGGACTTGATTGACTATTCCCTTTCCCATATTCAGGAAGTTTTCAACTATAATCTCTTAAAATATTTTCCCAGTCCCTTTCTTTTTCTCTTCTTCTTTGGGACCCTTATAATTCAATTGTTGGTGTGTTTAATGTTGTCCCAGAGGTCTCTGTGACTCTCCTCAATTCTTTTCATCTTTTTCCTTTATTCTGCTCTGCAGTAGTTATTTCCACTATTTATCTTCCAGGTCACTTATCCGTTCTTCTGCCTCAGTTATTCTGCTATTGATTCCTTCTAGAGAATTTTAAATATCATTTATTGTGTGTTCATCATTGTTTGTTTGCTCTTTAGTTCTTCCAGGTCCTTGTTAAACATTTCTTGTATTTTCTCCTTTCTATTTCCAAGATTTTGGATCATCTTTACTATCATTATTCTGAATTCTTTTTCAGGTAGACTGCCTATTTCCTCTTCATTTGTTAGGTCTGGTGGGTTTTTATCTTGCTCCTTCATCTGTTGTGTATTTCTCTGTCTTCTCATTTTCCTTAACTTACTGTGTTTGGGGTCTCCTTTCTGAAGACTACAGGTTCATAGTTCCCTTTGTTTTTGGTGTCTGCCCCTAGTGGGTAAGGTTGGTTCAGTGTCTTGTGTAGGCTTCCTGATGGAGGGAACTGGTGCCTGTGTTCTGGTGGATGAGGCTGGATCTTGTCTTTCTGGTGGGTAGGACCACGTCTGGTGGTGTGTTTTGGGGTGTCTGTGGCCTTATTATGATTTTAGGCAGCTTCTCTCCTAATGGGTGGGTTGTGTTCCTGTCTTGCTAGTTGTTTGGCATAGGGTGTTCAGCACTGTATCTTGCTGGTCGTTGAGTGGAGCTGGGTCTTAGTGTTGAGATGGAGATTTCTGGGAGAGCTTTCGCTGTTTGATATTATGTGGTACTGGGAGGTCTCTGGTTGACCAATGTCCTGAACTCGGCTCTCCCACCTCATAGGCTCAGGCCTGACACCTGGCTGGAGCACCAAGACTCTGTCAGCCACCCAGCTTTTGGGAAGTCTGAGGTCTTCTGCCAGCGTTCAGTAGGTGTTCTGTAGGAGCTGTTCCACATGTTGATGTTTTTTTGATGTATTTGTGGGGAGGAAGGTGATCTCCATGTCTTACTCCTCTGCCATCTTGAAGGTGGTCCTTGTATAGTAGCCTTTTAGAAAGGGGCAGAGCAAATCTATATTTAACAGGAAGTTCTAACAGGCATTATACATGTATTATTTCACTTAGTATAGGTGCTGCTCTATAAAAAACGTTTCTATCAAGGATAAGATAGATGGAGAATATAAATTGAGGTGTGCTGAATTCAAGCCGTAGGCTCTTGGTTACTCCACTAAGTCTCTCTGAGCTTCAATTTCCTCATCTTTTAGACAGTGTTAACATAGATCTTGTTTATGAATTTGACAGGAAAAAACTAAATATGTCAGTGAAAGTGCTTTGTCCATTGTCAGCTATATCAGTGATAATTATACTTGTTATTCTTTAATGTAGGAGAGAAGAAAGGACTTATATTGGTTGAGTTCTTACTATATGCTTTATTTACATAATTTGTTTTTGATCCTCAACATAGTACTACTGAGGATTGTATAATTATTACCTTTTTAGAGAACTGAAAGTCAGAAAATTTGTCTTAGATTGTAAAGTCAGAAAGTGGGGGAGATGGAGTTCAAAGGAAAACTTGGAAGCCACCTTGATCACACACTTTCAGTTATATGCCCTGCAAGAAGAGTTGCAAGTCCTGTGGACAGAAGGTGAACCAGATCCAATGATACTCCAGAGATTAGGCTGTCCCATTATCTTAAAGTACCTGGAGGTACTACATCCGTTGGTTTGTGATGATTTCACTGATCTGGTACTTTGGTACTCAATGTGTGGTCCATGGATTAGTAGCATCAGCATCACCTGGAAGCAAAATTTCTGACATATCCCCAGACTTTATGAATCAGAATCTGCATTTTAACAATATTCTTCTTCTTCAGGAGATTAATATGCACAATTAAGCTTGAGAAACACTTAGGATAGCATGGGTGGCATGAGGGCTGAATTAATATTGACTGAACCCTGTTCTTCAGAAGACTTATCTCTTTTCTCTTTGCTCATTGCCCGTTCTCCGTGGTTTCCTGTTTTCAGTAGATCTGTCACTGGCATTTCTTACACTTTTATCCAAATCCCTCAATGACTTACTAGTATATCTCTGCTCAGCTGCTCTTGAAAAAGTCCTTTATCTGAGTACCCTCTGGACTACAGGCCTTTCTAGTCCCTCAGGCTCACTCTCACTCTATCTTGCTGCGTATTCTATTTCTCTGAGTGTTGCTAACTGCATTGAATAATTTGGGGTTTCTGTTAGTTTACTACTTACCATGTCTATGAAATTTTCCATTCCCTGAAACTCTACAGTCATCTATTCCTCATTAATGAAACTCCTCCTAAGGGAGAAATAACCCAAGGTTCTCCATGATGAGGAACTTTTAAAACAATTATTTACAAACTGGAGTAGAGCTTGATATTCCTGTTTAAGTTCTCACTTATTTTCTTCTGTTTCATCATGGTGTGGAATACCTGCACACCTTGTACCTGCACCATCAGTGTTTCTTGTTTTCCTATTTCATGACTCTAAGCAATGACCTTCTGTCTTCATGCGCCTCATCCTTTCTGCATCCTGAAATATCCTATATGCCAGAACCATATGCTGTATGCCACTAAATGTCCTATCTGCCATACAGATTTGCTTCCTATTGGTTTAGGATGGGTAGTTTTTGTTTAGTGGTGGGGGTAAACTGAAAGAGCCCAGTCATCTTTATATCAGAGGTAGTTCAATTCTGACAAGAGAAGCTGTAATTATTGTGGGTTCTTATTTGGATCTGTTGCTGGGAAAGGTTACACATACTCAGAATAGACCTTTGAATCTTCTGATGTTTAAAAGTCTTCACATTATTTCCTCTGTCTAAAGAATAAAGGAGACAATACTGGCTGTGTTAGAAAATGAATGAATATTCAAAGGGTCTTCAGGGATAGTGAAAGACCTATCTTATTTAATAAGTCATTTTTAGTACTTTATTTTATGCTCTCTAGCCTACCTCCAATGACAGTACCTAATTAATGGGATGAAAGCCATATATTTAAATTTCCCCATTGTACAATCCTTCCAAGTCCAGTTTTTGTGCCTTATACTTGATGTAGATTGAAAATTCTGTAGGCAAAGAGCTGGAACCCACAGAACAAAACTGAAGATTTATGAGGCTTTGCAATCCTTTGGAAAAAGGATCAAATATTTGTGAAACATCTTAAAGTTTTACTTTCATGCTCTTCTCAAAAGCTTGTTTTAGGAAATTACATCTTGAAAATTCAGTCCAAATACAAAAGAAAAATCCTTTCTCTGTGAAATTGTGTAATGAAATCTGGCACAGTTTTTATCAAAGGAAAATACCAGAGGCAGGCACAGAGAGAAGAGGTTGGATTTAGCAGAAATAGAGTCCAGGAAAAGAAGTCCTGGTCTTAGGGTCTTGGTTGGGAGATTTGATGTGCTGAACCTGGTTTTTAAACAATACACTGAGTTCCTAAATTCTATAAGGTTACAGCACACCTATCATTATATCCTTTCCTTTTTGATATTTCTCTGATCTCTTCTGCCCAATACTTCCATTACCCATCCCTTCTTCATCTTCTGTTTCCAGACCTTATCTCCTCCTCCTCCTTCATCATTGCTTACCTCACATGAGATGCTTTGGCCTCACCCAGAATCAAAATCAGTGGATCAGTTTTAGCTCTTTGCAAAACACACCCAGATTTCTTTCTGAGCTAAAATTTCACATTTCCAACTGAGAATATAGCTCCTATGAGGAAAAGTCTGACACTTTGCCTCTGGTGGAATTATGAAATTTTGTGAGTTTGCCACAGGCAAAGCTTACTGTTTCTGCAGAGCCTAAACATCTCTATCTTTTTTTTTTCAGTCAAAAACCAAAGTTCATGATATTTTTCTAGTAAAAAAAAAAAAAAAAAAAAAAAAGTCCCTGCAACATGTTTTTCATTAAGGTGTTGCAAGTTTTTCTAAAACAGCAAAATTTTTGGAAGACTCTTTTCAAATGTCTTTATTTTTCTTTCTGACCTGTAGGACAACAGGCAGAATGGACTCCCTTATATATTAACTGAGCACCTACTCTGTGCAAGGCAATGGTTTCAGTAGATATTATTTTTTCAACTCCCTTATGTCATTTATCTATTTTATTTGGGAGAATGCTTCATGTATTTTCCTGAATTCTCTTCCTAGCTAGCTAATAGTCTTTCAAAATTAAGAGAAAAATTCTTTTAAAGAATTGTGGAAAATGCATTACACTGACCTGACAACTTTTGAGCCAGCTAAAGTATGGTCAGACTTTAGGATGTTTGCTTTTTAACCCGGGTGTGTTTTTATTTTAAGTATAGTTGGTTTACAATTTTATATTAGTTTCAGGTGTATAACATATTGATTCAATATTTTTATAGGTTATATTCCATTTAAAGTTATTACAAAATAATGGCTATGTTTCCCCATGCTCTACAAGATATTAATTTTATACATAGTAGTTTGTGTCACTAATTTTATACATAGTAGTTTGTGTCTCTTGATCCATACCCCTACCTCCCCTCTCCCCACTTCCCTCTTCCCACTGGTAACCACTAGTTTCTTCTCTATATTTGTGAGCCTGTTTCTGTTACATTATATTCATTTGTTTGTTTTTATTTTTTAAATTCCACATATATGTATATGATAACGTGGTATTTGCCTTTCTCTGTCTGATGTATTTCACTAAGCATGCTACTCCCTAGGTCCACCCACGTTATTGCAAATTGCAGAACGTCATTGTTTTTTATGGCTGAGTAATATTATATATACACACACATCTTCTTTATCCATTCATCTGTTGATGGACACTTAGGTTGCTTCCATATCTTGGCTATTGTAAATAATGCTCCTATGGACATTGGGGTGAATATGTCTTTCATGAATTAGTGTTTTTGTTTTCTTTGGATATATACCCAGGAGTGGAATTGCTGGGTCATATGGTGGTTCTATTTTTAGTCTTCTAAGGAACCTCCAGACTGTTTTCCATAGTAGCTGCACCAATTTATAATCCCACCAGCAGTGTATGAAGTTTCCCTTTTCTCCACATCCTCAACAATATTCGTTATTTGTGTTCTTTTTGAGGATAGCCATTCCAACAGGTATGAGGTAGCATCTCACTGTGGTTTTAATTTGCATGTCTCTGATTAGCAATATTGAGCATCTTTTCATGTGCCTGTTGGCCATCTGTATATCTTCTTTGGAAAAATGTCTATTCGGGTCTTCTACCCATTTTTTTTTTTTTTTTTTTTTGTGGTACATGGGCCTCTCACTGTTGTGGCCTCTCCTGTTGTGGAGCACAGGCTCCGGACACGCAGGCTCGGTGGTCATGGCTCATGGGCCCAGCCGCTCCGCTGCATGTGGGATCTTCCTGGACCAGGGCACGACCCCGTGTCCCCTGCATCAGCAGGTGGGCTGTCAACCACTGCGCCACCAGGGAAGTCCCTTCTACCCATTTTTTAATTGGATTCTTTATTTTTTAGATATTGAGTTGTATGAGTTGTTTATAAATTTTGGATATTAACCCCTCATTGTTCATAGCATTTGCAAATATTTTCTCTGATTCCATAGGTTGTTTTTTCATTTCGTCAGTGGTTTGCTTTTTTGTTCAAAAGCTTTTAAATTTAATTAGGTGCTGGAAAAATGGACAGCTACATGTAAAAAATAAGATTAGATCATTTCCTCATACCATATAGAACAATAAAC
This sequence comes from Lipotes vexillifer, assembly GCF_000442215.2. Lineage (NCBI taxonomy): Eukaryota > Metazoa > Chordata > Mammalia > Artiodactyla > Lipotidae > Lipotes > Lipotes vexillifer. Next base: position 356,696 of record NW_006797069.1, on the reverse strand, counting down.
TCAAATTGGAATAAAAACCTGCATGTAAGACCTGAAACCATAAAACTCCTAGTAAAGAACATAAACAGAACACTCTTTGACATAAATCATAGTGATATATTTTTGGATCTGTCTCCTAAGGCAAAAGAAATAACAGCAAAAATAAACAAATGGGACCTAAGTAACCCTGGTCTTTGTGGGAGTCTTAGGGCACCCTAGAACACCCAGCTAGAGAGTAAGTCATGGATTACTGCTGGGTGCTAAAAGGTGCCCCATGCCTTTTGAAAATATCCTTTCCTGGTTATTGATACGTTCATCACAAATTCCAAAACATTAGTTTAGCATAGGTTTTACTTGACATTTAGTTTAGCTTTATATTTAAATAGCATAGCCAATTTTCTCACCCTCGCCAAATATTTCTCTGCCTAACCTTTCCTTCATTCCAATTTGAAATAAGATTTACAATGCAAATACTATGGGAGGAAGTACCATAATATGAATAGCTATCATTTATTAGGATCCTTCTGTACAAGGCTACTTCCTAGTTACTCCTTTAAACCTCATAACTACTCTCTGCAGTGGGTATGATTATTCATTATCCCCACGTCAGATAAGTAAACTGAGGCCTAGAGTGATTAACTCACTCACTCCAAATCACACATGGAGGCACATCAGAGCTAGGATTCAAATATAGGCCCTCTGGTGCTGCCACTGCAATACCAGTGCTTCTAAATGGTGACTACAGTTTCTCCTTGGCTATAAATGACTTATACTATAGATATTTTGGGATCCAGTTTTGAAGGGATCCTGGATAGGGAAGAAAGCAAAAGAATGAGGCAAGTATATGACCAAAGTGGGGAGGAGAGGCAGAATTAAGGAAAAGGTCAAGGAAAGAAACATATTCTGGTTAACATTGTTCAGTAGAACTCATCCTGGGCCTAAGACAAAGTATTGTTTCTTACTTGTTAAGAACAACTACCAATTACAGTAGTCCCCCTCCCTTATCCATGAAGGATACATTCCAAGACCCACAGTGGATGTCTAAAACCACGGAGAGCACTGAATCCTATATATACTATGTTTTTTTCCTATACATACGTACCTATGGTAAAGTTTAATTTATAAATTAGGCACAGTAAGAGATTAACAAAAACTAATAATAAAATAAAGCAATTATAGCAATATATTGTAGTAAAAGTTAAGCGAATGTGGTCTCTCTCTCGTTGTATGAATTTAATGACTTCCATCATAGCTAAGCACTTATTGCACACTGTGACCTTAACTTTTGTGAGAACAAAACTAGCACGAATTTCTCTTTCTTCACAGATAGATTTGTTCTCATCATAAATCTTGGCAATCTCAGCATACTTTTTTTTTTTTTCTTACGTTGAGAACTTTCACCTTTTCACTTAAAGGAAGTGCTTTTCGGCTTCTCTTTAGCATATCCAAATTGCCAGCATCACTACTCTTGTGCTTTGGGGCCATTATTAAGTAAAATAAGAGCTCCTTGGACACAGCACTGTGATACTGACACTGCAGCAGCCCATCTGAGAACCTAGAGGGCTACTCAGTGACTAACAGACAGGATATTTCACAAACGATAATTCACATCTTAGCCAAATTGTGCAAGTCTTCATCATACTACTCAGAACAGTGTGCAATTTAAGACTTATGGATTGTTTATTTCTGTGACTTTCCATTTAATATTTTTGGACCCAGTTGACTGCAGGAAACTGAAATCATGGAAAGTGAAACCGCAGAGAAGGGGGATAACTACATCCATGTGAATGGGCAAATGACATAGTAAATTCAATAGAAATGATTAGGGACCTTCATTAGATTCCTTTTTCTATCATCCTTCACTTATATATCCTGTCTTCTAGAAGAATCAGAGGTGATAAGAATGAATTTCTTTTAAGTTGTCTGTCATGACAGTGCAATGCCTGAATGGCATGACCAAGGAAAAAATGGGAAACAGCAAAGCTGCAGCTGATTTGCAAACTCATTTATCATACCAATTAATAGAAGCTCTCATGACTCTAATGTTACAGTTCAACTATACATTAAAAATATTTTTAATTCATTGGTGGGAAAAATTTCTAAGAATATGTGTTCTGTATTTATGCATAGCGTGAGATCTAAAGGTTTTTTTTTTTTACTTGTTTTCCATCCCTGGGGTGAAATAGGTCCATCTCAACCTTTGTCTTGATTCTTCAGCATTTATTTCTGTGTGATTCTTTGCGCATTTTCTACCTCACACCTAGCGTTTGCAAGTTTCCTGTCTCTGAGCAGCAATGCTCTTATTAAAGCTACTATTTGACATCACCATTCTCTGCTGACATTCTTGGAAGCTGTTTGGGCAATGTTTGTACAGCTATACTGTGTTTTCCAATCAAGACAGAATAGGGAATATGCTAATGAGCTTTCTGCACAGATCTAGAGAACATGCCCAGGTAAGGATCACGTGGCTTGAATTTCTATTTTCACTTCTTTCTGACATTAATTCTTTAACCAGGCAAATGTGTCAATTTGGGTACCATCAATGTCAGCAATATACTTCCTGTACTTTTTGGATTTTATTTTCAAATATTTTGCCAGAGGCAATTAAGGCAGAGTTTTGTTTTGGAAACACTGGAGAGTTCTGGCCAAAATTCTGCAGGATGAGAATGCCAGGCACAGAGTTCCCAACTAAATTTATTTCTAATGAAATATAACATCTAGACATACAAAATGCTCCTGAGAGGCGTGCCTGCCGCATAACCACCAGGCAGAGCATTACAGACCTCATCCACCAGCTTGGAGGCGTCTCAGATCTCCCTGTACCTGTGTGCTCACTGAGACAGGAAAGAACAGAGAAATTGTGTGACTGAAGATGAACACTAGAGTAAAGGGGTGAGCTAGCATGATGGAGAGAAACTCAGGCAGGAAATAGGAAGTCACCAACTGTTGAGGTTTTAGAGGACCAACTTCAGAACCAACTGTGAGAGGCATCAGCAGAAAACTAAAATATCAGCACTGCTACTGGTAAAGCTGGATTGAAGAAGCTGGCTTTGATGTGAGGCTCTAATGAGCTTCCTAACACTGTACCTCAGAATTAGATGCACTGTGCTAGTCATGGGCAGTGCTCGATAACTTCTGGTGTCCTTCACAAAGGCAGGGCTTGCCTCTATAAGATCGCCACGTGGAGGAGCAGGCTGGCTGAAAAAACAGAGAAAGAAAACAGAAAAAAGCAGATCCACAATTCTAAGCCCATGTTTACTTGGGAATTGTTTAGTCAATGAGAATAGTAAAGATATCTATTTTATTTCTCTTGATTTCTGTCTTTCACTCTGAATCGTGTTCTCTCTCTAACATTATGTAGTGGCTTTACAGAGGATAGTCTCAAAAGGGAATACTCCTCTGTGGAATTTCATGATGTCTGTCCATATGATACTTCAGTAAATTTGATGAAATATTTAATCTGTTATCAATATTGGAAAATCCCCTTATGTGCATTTGGTTCAATCTCCTGCCTAGTGCTGGAATTAAATAAATAAATTAATAAATAATAAATAAATAAATATCCCTTATGAAATGGTACTCTCTGTTAAAAGATAAAAGACATAGTGGGGAAAAAAAAAAACAAAAACAGAGAAAGAATGAGGAATGTTATCCTACCAGAGACCCCTCCGCAGGATGACATGAGGTGAGGTTCATGACACCAACTACAAGGTTTATCATAATGGCATCTTTTAAACTTCACCTTAAAGCCAGAACTGCTTAGTAGGGCACAGCCCACAAGGCTCTTTAAAACCTTTCGCATACCTACCTGTTTCTAGTCTTTTCACGTTCCTCCGTTCTCACCTTGTCCACTCCCCCAAACGTGAACTCTGTGTTCCAGTCATACGGAACTGCTCGCAGTGCTAGGAAAGCCTCTGTGTCCTTTGCTTGGAATGCTCTTCCTATCTCCCCTTTCTTCCAGTGCATCCTCTCAGTGTGTACACCCCAGTTGTTCTTAGGAGCATTTCAATACTAAACTTAATTACCCTTTCCTCCAGAAAAACTTCCCTGATCTATGTTGGCTAATCCTTTTGGGGTTTCCATAGTTCCTGGGATAGATACCAGTAGTTGTCTACCAAGTTGTACTCCTCCACTTCTTCCTCATTTATCAGAAAACATCATGGTACAACTAAAGAACTTATCTTCCCATACTGCCTCACTGATAGGTGACAGAACCGTTTCTGGCCACTAAAATGTGGAAGGTTCTAGATAAAGCTGCTGGGAAAATTTTTTTAAAGTGACAGATAGACGGTATGCTTCTCTTTGGCTTTTGTGGCTTCCTTCTTTTTCCTGACATGTGAATATAAGGTGTGGTGCTAGTTATACCATTTCACGACCATGAGATTGAAACTCATATCCAAAGGACGATGGATTGAAAAGATAAAAAGACCCTGGGTCCCTTATGCCATAATTAAGCCACAGAATCAGCCCTGGGCTGACTATCCCCAGATATTTTGTTAAATGGGCAAATAAATGCCTTTCTCTTAAAGCCACTGTTAATTGGGTTTTAGGTTACTTGTTGTCAAATACCTTTCTGACCAGTAAGTACCCATCATTGTGTTTTTAATCACTACTCATTCTTTGGTTCCATAACTAGTGTGTGAGCATTTTGAGATAAGGAACTGTGCTTTATTCATTTGTTTGCTCAGCACTGAGCAAGCTTTCTAGTACAGAGCAGGAGCTCAAAACGTCTTTTTTGCACCTGAGATTTGTAGTATTACTAAAAAAGCCAATATTCTCCTTGCTGATGATCATAACTACATTTATTATTAATATTACACTCGTATCCATAAAACCCATAGCTTCCAAGTAGCTGAGAATAATTCATTGCAGTAAGATAGGAATTTAAAATCATGAGATTGATTTTTATGTGTAGATTTTGTTATCAGCGTCAGTTTTATTTAAAACCTGTCACTGTTGAATCTGACGGTGAATATTGGCAGCAATCCCAATAAATGAAAGAAAGACAAGATTAGGCATTTATCTTAGAAAATTACCTTCTTTTTTTGAAGTCAATGAATTCAGACTTGGGAGAGAACTTTGAATAAACTTAATTTTTAACTTTATGTAGGGTATTGATCACAGACCCCTTCCCCGCCAAAAGAAATCCTAAATAAATGAATGCCTTATTAGTGATACACACATACATGATATAAAATCTTGATCCACATTTTGGGTTTGCTTTCTTTCATCAGAACAAGCAACCTGAGGCATATTTTCCCCAAGACCAAGTCTTCTCTGTTTAAAAAGTAGCAAAAATAGCCTCGAACCTTTATCACTGGCCACGATTCACACTCACAACATGGTCATGAAGCGTGTGCTTGTGGGGTTAGTGAGAGGATCCATCTTCAGTGACGCTTCTAAGCAGGTTGATTCTTCCTTCCAAGTTCACTCTCGGGAAGGGCACATGGAGCAGTGGCAGAAGCCAGAATCGCAAGATGCTGATCTCCTTGGCAAGCACACAAGGAGAGGGAGTTCAGATAAAATGCACAGGCCCAGCACTACACAGGCGTTTTCAGTATTAACTACTCAATAATCAAGGATTGTACAGAGTCACTGCATAAGCAAAGACTTGGATGTAGTTAATAGGGGCCCTGACATAAGAAATTGGCATCTCAACAAAGATCAGAGCTCACTTAGGACAGGAATAATGAGAAACACACAGGTTGGATCAATGTAGAGACAGTTACCCTGGCCACAGTCTCTGAGTGACAATGAACTGCAATCTGATATTTGAATCTATTCGAAAGCATTTTAATTATAAAGTGCATATAATTGGCCTTACATTTCTCATTACAGAATGAGAGATTGCCATTCTCAACAAAGTTTTTAGTCATATTTTTAAAAAATCCCTGTTAAGAATCACTCTAAGTTCTTTGTGTAAACAAGGTAGCTCCAACATGATAATTACCACCAAGATATAGGTGCCTAGGGTGGGTCAAATCAGATGAAGAGGCCACCTTGCATACATATGTCTTAATGAAGCCCATTTTTCTATATATGCTACAAATTAATTTAAAAAAACATTGAGATTTTTGTTTATTTTTCTTCTAATCATTACTTTTGGTGAGCTGACCCCAATACATGGTGCAAGGCATAATAGCTCTGAAAATCTGTGTTATCTTAAATAAAATTGTTGGAAAATTTCCTATTTGCAGAAGTACCTGAAGCATGATTCATTGCTTTATTCGGGAAAAGTAGATTTTTTTCTCCCAATGGAGTGAAAAAAGTAAGGGGCAGTGATGGATGGGAATCTTTTCTAGGGTGTTTTATTTTTATCACTTCCCTACATGATGGATCACATTTTAAGGGTTCTGATATTAATGAGTCAGGGCAAGAAAAAACTGTGTTGCATGTGTTTGTATGTAGATATGGATAATCACCCTTTCTTTACACAGTATTACTCAATATCTTTTATTGTAGCTCTGATTACAGATTGATTGATTTTATCTTTCTGCTGGGAAATAACCACCATCCTTGAAGGATGGAAGGGATGATTACAATCTTAGAGCTGAAAAACCACATGCTTGTTAGAATGTGAATTAGACAATTATTTATTTTTACACAAAGTATCATGCGAATAATGAAATGAGTTTTCCTGGTTAATCCCTCTGACTTTTAGGGGAAAAATGGAGCCATCTGTGTCATTTGGATCCATCTGTATCAATGTGCTATTGGTTCATTCTTTCAGGAGACACGGCAGACCTAGCAGGACAATCACACATGCATTATAATACCTGTCTGGGCTTCTTTTTTCCAGCTCCCACCTTTCTGGCAGACATTCTAAGGGCTGGAGTTCTGTTACCTTGAAGATCTCATAGGACTTGGGCCCTTTGCTCTCAAGTATCTCTCTCTTTTGCTTTATTTCTCTTTAGGCAACCCTTTGGAAACCCTCACTTTTGCAAATTCCTTCTTTTTTTTTTATTCTTGCTTCTCCAGGGCGGCTTATGATGTCTTAATTAATGTTTTTATCTAGTCACTATTGTGACTGCTTTCCAGGGCAATGGTAGGAGGGGAACTTCATAAATAAAGTGATTATTCCCTCAAAATCAAACCAGGCAGGATTTAGCCTCCCTTGTGTGGATGGACTGCTTCCTCAGGGGCGTCCTCCAGCTGAAATCTGCATCCACGAACATTTCCTTGCATGTGTGTGTCAGAGGGGTCGAATCGCACAACCTGTTTACTTGAGTTGGTTGACACTGTTGGGATGCTGTTGGGTGGCCTCACAGCTGCTGTTTGGAAGCTGCCATAGCAGGGAAGAAACTACACTAAACAGCAAGGAACAACCTGTACCAAAGTGGCAAAAAATGGTACAATTGACAGAACTACTCAGCCCCAGAAATAGCCACAGAACCTGGACTGTAGCACCAACAAGCCTCCTCACTTGCAGAGTGTCTGGGGGTAGTATGGCCTCGTGGTTTCCTTTGACTTCTGCCACAGCAAGTTTTCAAATGGTATCGGGTAAAGGGGACACAGACAGACCACAGATTCACAGCTTCTCTGGTCCCCATCAAAGGCACTGAGAGCCCTGCATCTCCCATGCACAGTGATAAAGGTCCCTAGCCTGACAGGCCTCTGGAGCTGCGAACATTGAATGTGGAAACTGCATTTTGAGAGAACACCATATTTCCTTTGGCTTTATTTTGGAGCTGTGAAAATAATCTCAGCATCAGCAAATCATCACTTAAAGAGGGAGGAGACTTCTGTCATCGAGTGTTTGCTACATAGTTGAGTTTGGCTTTTAATTACAAAGAAAGGTCATGTGGTAAGAAAGTAACTGTCACTGCAGTGCCCCCTTCACCACTGAGTTCTGCCAGTTTGGGCAAACACTACGTCCAGTACAAAAGCTCTGGCTTGAGTTATTAATCATGTTTGTCGGGGAAGCTGCAGTAATCTGCTGCCGGGATACAAAGCCAAGTACAGAGTCGCTGGAAGGATATGATGATAAAATACTTGATACCTCTCATTTGCAAACTCTGCTACGGCTAAGGATTTTTCTTTATCTGCATTTAATTAAAGGGGGTAAAAATGGAGGGAAGGGATTTCAATGTCGTCTCATGCTCTCAGCTGTCATGTTCTCGTTTACAAAGAAATAGATGACATGAAGGTTGGCAGAACTGTTTGGATGTAGGGCACATGGGCTGTGGGCTACAGAAGGAAGGACCCAGGGCTCCTACAGACAGGGGGATGAAGAATAGAACTTCCACATCCAGCCAAAAGCCCCCTTATAATTTCTCTCTCTTTTCAAGGGGGCTTCTGATGTTTCATCAAACTCTGCTAACTGAGTTGGGGGAGGGGAGTCACCACTTACTCACTGGCCATTAGAGATGGTCCTCAAGGTAGAATAAAAGTTCTTAACTGCCCTTATCTTTAGGAAAGCTCTGTAATCTGATTTAGAGCAAGCAGCTGTAATGTCCATGGTATCCAAGATTGAATAACGATCATCAATTAAGTTATTCAAAGACCGAGTACTGGAGAGGTCCTCTCCCTAGCCAGAAAAGCCTTAACTCTCATAAAATGACCTCAAATAGTTCATAGAATTAAAGGGACTACTTCTTTCATCAGTAGCAGCAGTTCTCAAAGTGCACACCTTGGAAAACTGTTTCTGTGGATGTCGAGGGCTCAATGGTAGAGAACGTTAAAAAAAAGTGAAATGAAATAAGCTTTTAGAATCTTTACTTTGCTAACCAGCATTTCTGAGTCTCCAAAATGGAGACACCATGGTTAATGTTTCATGGGATAGGGTATATTTTATAGGGCACACTTTGGATAAAATTGTTCTGCAGAATGAACGTACTAAAGCCTTAAAACATCTTTCCTCTTGTTCTCTATTGCCCAAGAATTTTCACTCTGGAATTTAAACTTCTACTCTTTTATATCTTACCTTCATCTATAGTTTAAATGGTTAATAATGCAGTCTTTGAACTCATATCATCCGGATAATGTTACAGTGGTCACTTGCCATTCTTTTGGATGTCTAGCATCTGAAGCCCCTGTTGACTGTGGGGAATCCCCCGTTGTGTGGCTATGAGTAAGAGGCCAGGAAACCTCTCCCTGTTCCATGGCAGGCAGGATGGGCTACGAATGAAGCTTAGCCAATTAGATATTTCTGCCTTAGAAGGGTGAATCTTAAGTGTGTAGCACAAGGAAAAAGGGTGGATGAGACTGGAATTGGGGCAGCATCTAGCAGTGGTGATACTGTGAACATCTCTACTGTGAATAGTCTCAGGTTCCTGTTTGTTTCTAAGCTGGGTCATCCTGAATCTTATATCCACATATTTCAATAAATACCCTTTTTAAAAATTAAGACAGCAGAGTGTTTTCTTTTACATGCCAGCACCAACTGACTGGCCCAGAACTCTAACTATATGTATCTGAAGTCTCTGCTCAAGACAAATGCAGTAGAAAAAGATACCCTTTGCTTTAATGCCTGCCCTGTCGTCTTTAGGAGAATGAGCCTGACTGAGCTCTCTTATCAGGAGTGTATATGAGCAGTATGTCATTGGGTGTTTACTGCTTATTCATTTTTTCCCCCTGAGTCTTGAACCTCAACTAGAAAAGGCCAATAATTCTAACATGAAATCCTCCAATACTCAATTTAACAAAGAATCTACAAATTACAAAAACGATTAGACTAGGTACCATGCATAGATTAATGTGTGTGCCTGTATTTGGTTTATGTTCTGGGTAGAGGCAACAGCAGAGTGGCCTGAGCCAGGAGACCTGGATTCCATGCCTGTCTCTCTCATTATATTAGTCATGTTACTTCTCTGGGTAAGGAAGAAGAATTTGACAATGAGCTCGTTATTTAAGAAAGCTGGAATTTTTTTTTTTTTTTTTTTTTTTTTTTTTTTTTTTTTTTTTTTTTTTTTTTTCAGTCCACAGCCCTCCCCCCGCTGTGGCCTCTCCCGCCGCGGAGCACAGGCTCCGGACGCACAGGCCCAGCGGCCATGGCTCACGGGCCCAGCCGCCCCGCAGCACATGGGATCCTCCCGGACCGGGGCACGAACCCGTGTCCCCTGCATCGGCAGGCGGACCCCCAACCACTGCGCCACCAGGGAAGCCCAGAAAGCTGGAATTTTTACAACCATGTAAAATCACTGATATAGTTGATTTTTTGGCAAACTAAAGCTCAATTTCTTGAAAATGAAATTAAATGTGTAAATTAAATTTAAAAACATAGGTGGTGCAGAGCTTTGTTCCTAAAAGGAGAAGTAAACCAGATGATTGTTTAGCAAATTGAATTCTGCCAAGCTCTAGAATTCTGGTGTAATGTCTCAGGGGCAGCTTGGAGATGGCAGTGGGAGGTTGGATTTTCCGACAAGGTTTCAGGTCCATCCCACAACTTTTCTTACTGTATTGGATTTGGATATTGGGTTCTTATTAAAGATTTATTTGAACAAAGGTTAGAAAAGCAGCAAATGGGGTGATCCCTAAGGGCCACTCTGTAAATCTGAATTAGCAAAGCATCCTCTATGATGCTCCTTAAATTATTAATTCCTTCCATTTGTTCCATCACACCCTCTGTTCTCTTTGCTCACACGTGGAAAAACAATACCCTCTGAAGCTCCAAGACACCTTTCCCCCATTTTCACAACTCTCCTAAAGAGCATGGGGTTTTAGGTTCTACCCTTTCTAAATGCACTCCCTACATAGAAAAGGTATATTCAAAAGCCCCATTAATTATTAAGCAACGCTTAATAAACACCCTCAAGTGCTCGGTGATAAATTGATGCTTTCCAAACCTGGAACAGGAGGAGCCACATCTGTAAGAAACCAACATTCAGTTGCAGGCTCTCTGCTAACCTGCTGTGATCCTCAAATCCCTCTCTCCTGCATCCTTCACCTTCCCAAGGCCCCACTCCCTCAGCCCCACCACCATGTAGGAGCAGTTGTAGAGTGAAGGAAAACAAGGAGAAAAGTCAAAATAATACTAAGATGCCTAGAATTTTCTTTTTAAGTTTTAGATTTGTTTTCGACCCGAACACACGTATTTTCTTATACTCTATGGTTTGTTGGCTCTGCTTATTACGAATTCTCACTCTCTTGGTATAACTACACAAGTCAATTTTCAGAGATCACTTGTCCCATAAAAATTCTGTTGAAAGTCAGTGGTCTTTTGACCACACATACTCCCGGTTTAGCTTCACTGTCACCTCTTCCCAAGAATCTGCTTTTATTTCCCAGGGTACGGAGTTCACCTCTGTGTCCCATAGCATTGATGCAAACTCCTCTGCTGGTATTTATCCTGCTTGCTGGTGTGTCTGGGTCTTTCTGTATAGACTGAGTTCTCTAAGGGTAGGGACATGCCTGTCAGGTTCACGGCACTTCCATAGCAATTAGTACAGGGGAGCTTAATGCCAGTACTATAGAATGTGCACCATGGTGGTATATACCCTCACCTCACAGTCAACAGGATTTTCTGCCTCATCCCTCTAAAATTCATAGACGCACACAGCTCTGGGAGCCATTACCTCTTATCCAGTCCTGCCATGTCACAGAGGAGACACTAGTTTTGGAGAACTTAAATGACTTGCCCAAGGTCACACAGATAGGACGTTCAATTCAATCAGATTGAATCAGGGACTTCAATCTAGATTTAGTCATTCCAGTGTACTTTTCTTCCTACCTCTCTACTCCTCCCCTACGCTTGAAGCCTACAGATAATTTGTGGCCAAAATTTCTTCAAAGTACTCCGCAAGTAATATTAAATGTCTGCTCCCTGGGGGAAGGCTGGGTGGCTGAGTATCTTTGGTGAAGTTTTGCTGCATAAGACTCTTTTTTTTCAGTGTCTTAACATGAACACCATTATGCTAGTTACACTTTACCTTTGGCCATTAATTTTTTACAAATTTCATTATGTGGGTGGCAAAAAAGGAGAACCCCTTCCTTCTCCACTGGGATATGATCATGAACAACAAGCACAGTTTAAGTTGAAAGAAACAGTGTAAATGTGTCCCAGAAGAAATTTTACAGTACGTGGCCTACACCTGGCTCTTTTAACCCTGGGTCAGGACCAATAGACATTAATACCTTAATTTTAAAAAATCTGAAACACTGCTATATCTTTACTTATTTTTTTAACTTTTTTATCTTTAATGCTCTGCTATCCCTATAAATCCAGCCTATATATATGTGGCCAGCCACACGCAAGTCCCTGCACAGCAAGGAGAGAACACTTTTATAGAGGGGAAAAGGAAGTTGGAAGGGCTATAAACAAAGTCTATGGCTTCTTATTGGCTGAGTCCTTGCCAGGAAAGAAGAGGAGTCTTTCTTCTTTCTGTTGCTCTGCTATGGTCACGGGGCACAAGAGCCCCCCTTTCTGGTCTTCCAACTCTATTTAACTGAAATTTCTGCTGATTATTTCTTACACTGTTGAGAAACAATATAGAACAGGAAATATAAAAGATAGTATTAGATTTCAGTATTTTTACTCTTCAAATGTGTCACAATTTCTTAGTTAATCCTTTTTGGCTTGGTTTCCAAGAAAAAAACTATAAGATTCCAAGCTTATCAGTTCCTCACCATAACCTTAGTGTTTGTTCTGAGTCCTGAATCAACAGGGGCAGTTACTTTGAGATATGTGGCCTTTTACGTGAGCTGTACCTGGAGTAAAGAAAAGCTATCACTAGATTTTATTAAAATAATAGCTTTTGGGCTTCCCTGGTGGCACACGGGTTGAGAGTCTGCCTGCCGATGCAGGGGACATGGGTTCGTGCCCCAGTCCGGGAAGATCCCACATGCCACGGAGCGGCTAGGCCCGTGAGCCATGGCCACTGAGCCTGCGCGTCCGGAGCCTGTGCTCTGCAACAGGAGAGGCCACAACAGTGAGAGGCCTGCGTACCACAAAAAAATAATAATAATAAAATAAATAATAATAGCTTTTTTTTTTTTTCAGTTACCATCTAATCTACAAATGGTGTGCTTTTCATTGATTCAGGGTAAGGGGTTATTTTATGCAGCAGTACTCAGTGGTCTACACAGCTTGAGGGTAGGAGTGATGGAGAGTGGAGAGCAGAATTTCTAGGAATCCACACGCAAAACCTCTACCTCACAGTGCCTCCAGGGCAAGCATTACCCTTGTCCCAGAGAGCTCCCTGCTCACATCACCCTCTCCTCCATCACAAACACTGATTTCAGGGCAACTTTGCATAGTTTCTCTCACTTATCAAAAAGTACCTCCTTAATCTTGTAACCCTTGATATTCTTTAAACAACGATAAACTCATTTATAATTAAAGATAGAGTTTTAAGTGCAGATAGTCTGGGAATGGTAAGACATTGATAAACTTAAGGCATAAATGGAGATCAGTTTTCAAACAAGTAGTATTGCATGGGGGCAGGGTGGGCAGAGCATAGGAGTCTCAAAACCAGTTGAATGTGGTTCTGAATTCTGACCCCACTTTTTACAGCATGGCCTACACCTCATACATCAACAGGTTGGCTCAGGAGGTTCAGAATTGTGTTTACCACCACTGCACGCGCGCGCACACACACGCGCACACACACACGCACACACACACACACACACACACACACACACACACACACACTGCCTTGTACTTTCCACCCTCCGATGGAACTGCGGTTTTAGAGCATGAAATGCCCAAGTGAGAACGAGGGGAAACAAGTCAGACCTGTGCTCACAAATCTGTGATTGCTCTTTCTCGTCTACACAGGATACAGTAGTTCATGTGCAGCAGTTTGGTTGTCAGGGCTTGGTGAACCTGGACCATTATTCAGGCATCAGTATGGTGAGGGCTGGGCAGTGATTAGAGGTGGAGAGAAGGGGAAGGAGAGGACCAAACATTCATGGAGTACCTTCTTTCTGCCAGTGCTTATTACATCCATTGTTTTATTAATCTTTATAACTGCTGTGTCTTTATGTCAACTTACAATGGAGGAACTGAGGCTTGGTGAATGTAAACAATCTGTTAGCACAGCTACTAAGAACAGGGATTCCAATGTGATCAATTTGATTCCACTGCAGCATGGAGCAGAAGGACAGCTGGGGAGATAAGAAAAGGACTGCTGGCTGAAGTTAAAAGATGTTTAAACCAGATTTTGGAAATTAGCCCAAGCTCTGTACCTCCCTGCCTCAATTTGAGTGCTTTTGTAGAATTCCTTCCCAAATTCTTACCTGTTCTTATTCATTTTTACTTGCTTTCATCTGTGTGGTATACTTGAGGGGTCAGGATGAAAGCAGGATTGGCATGTGTGGAGTTTTGCTTGACACTATGACCCTTGGGAAAAATATTGCACCAGACTTTCTCCCATCGCATCCCAATACACCCATTTACTTTTAGTCCCTACCCTGTCATTACAGGACTTTTCTACTTTTGCTTGATGGTCTGTTCACTGTCCCCAGCACTTGCCTTGGCTATGCTTTATGAGACCAGACTACTTACTCCACCAGGGCAGGGATTATATCTGTTCTGCCCACCCTTGTGGGCCTGTGACCTAGAGAAGGGTGTGGCAAGGAGTACAGTATACACTTGATTAAAATTAGATCCATGGACATCCCCATCTGAGAAGTGTTTTCCTTTCTCCTCTACCTGGACAAAGTCTAGCCAACTTTAAGGCCCAGTTTCTAATCTATCTTCTGTGAAGCTGTTCCATATTCCATATAGACATTTGCCCCTAATGCATTCATCTTTTTTTCTGAACTCAACTGTGGAAATTCCTCAAGTGATGTTTTAGACACTCTTATAATTTTGGTTAATTTACTATTCAATTCTTGTGTTATGTTAAACTTTTCAGTCTATATGACTTATTTCATTACAAGATAGAACTTTCTTTGTGGACAGATACTACTTTATCCCCCAGGACACAATTCTTTGGCAAATGGAAACTCAGTAAATATTTGGCGGTGATGTTTTCACCCATCTGTAAAATTACTGCCCCAATAGTCATATAACAATTACTTAAAATAAGCTTGGGTTTAGTTTTTTCTTTATTTGTTCAGTTCTGTGTTTTGAAAATTTTTCATAAAAATCACCAAATGATAGTGTTTCACCATTAAGTATTTTGAGTTAAACATTTTGAGTTAAAATTTTGTGGTTTTGGAATGGTCTTTACTACCAACATTTTTACCTAATGAAGATTCAGCTTAGAGTGGAACCACAGTTTGTGCACAAGGCTACAATGAGGTAATTCTCCAATTAGCAACGACAGTAAGAAAACAACAAAGTGAATCATCCTTGCCAAGTATGAAGAGATTACATGTTCCCATTTATACAATTTCCTTTATACAAAGGAAATACTAATTATAGATGCACCCCCATTGAGTTGCTGCATCAGAAAGAAGGGAGAAAATGCACATGAGAGAAGGAAATGTGGATGGGTACAAGATCTGACAAATCAGAAATTTCTATAGAGCATCCTGTCTTCCATGATCACAAACTTCCTTGACTGAATTCTGCCTCCTTTCTCAAATGTTTCCCAAGCAGCATACTGTGGGCTATTTTGGGGAAATATTTGCACAAAATATCTAAACCTTATGTTTGCTGACAGGCTATGAAGTCTATGTTTTTAGTAAGAAAATTTCATTTTACACTAGAAATTTCTGATCCAACTGACACCCCTGCTTCCCATGAATCTTGAAGAAACAGATGGAAGTGGGAACCTGATTTTAACTGAGATTTAATCCTGCCTTAGGAATAATTTTTAAAATCTCTTATCAATATTTCACTAGCTTCTGAGGTTTTGGTTTGAGTAGACTGGCTCCTCTCAGGAAAATCTGAAAGAGAAAATCACAAAGATGAGAGACTGCTTTTAATGAATAGCAATATATATTAAGTAAAAATCAGTTTTGCCAAGTGAGTTCAATCACTTATTTAAAATGATAATGAACATGAGAGTATGTCTGTAAAATGTGACACAGATGATAGTAATACTGTTGCTACCATTAGTACATTTCCTGAGAACATGAAGCAAATTGCATCTTGACCATCTTGTTCTATAAATAGGCTGCCTTTGCCCTATTTAAGCCTGGGCCTAGTGGCTTCCTCTTTCCTGACCAAGAAATCTTTTACTACCTGAAGAAGAGAGGTTGGGATATTTGGTGGGCGTGGACAACATCAGTGGAAATTCAGACCCTGGAGTGTTTTGGCTAGTTGGATCTCAGCAGGAAAATCTAAGTTTCTCCATTGTATGAAAGTACAGTTTAGATACAAGAGATGAAATGCACTTTGTTGCCCTTTCTACACTCAGGGCACAAAGGCCTGGGTTATGATTCCTTACTATCAATTGATATTGAGAAGTTAGAGAAAAAAAAAAAAAAAAAAACATGGACACATTTTTTTCCCTTAAATGTTGAAACTCAAGCGGGGCTTTTCCCTGATGTATGTTCCTTTTGTCTTTTCCAAAAACGCCAATCATCTGACAATTTTATTTAAATCTCAGTCTATCTGCTTAGGGCAGTTGACTAGTAAATCTTAGGAAGCTAATACCTACATGTTATTCTTTCAAAAATACACATACTATTTTGGAGACTTGAGCAGGCATTATGGTAAAACTATAGATTTTTCAGAGCTGGAAGAAACCTGAGAGGATATTCAGTACAATCATTCAATTTTATAGATCATTAACAGCTTATGTTTGTATAGCCAACTTTGGCTCATGTTTTCATTTACAGAATTTAATTTGAGGTAGACTGGGAAGATATAATTCTCATTTTGTACAGGGAAAATGTACTTAGATTTCAAATGATCTTTAAAAAACTGAGACTGCAGGTTAGTTTCAAAATCAACTTCAGAACCAAGGTTTCCTGCCTTCGAGGCCAATTTTCTTCCTACACTTGTATTACCTATGCTGGGCCCAGAACAGCACATTTCTGGCCCTTCATCTCAAGGACCAGATTTCAGCCAGTCCACCTAGTTGTCCTCAGGCTTTGCGTCAGAACTCTCCAACTTTTGTAACTTTACTGCCCCAAAAGCTCAAAGGAAAATGTCATTAATTGCAAGTTGAAGACTAGGCTTTTCAGTAAGTGTGTCCCCAGGAAAGGACCAGCATTTCTCTGTCATATGTTTTATTTAGCCCAGAAGAAAATCCATCTCCTCTGAAGCACCTTTGAAACCTTCCTTTTAGTAGTTTGTATGGATTTCTTTATTTATTCATCAAATCTCTGTTAATAGACTAATATATTGTCCGTCTTGCATTGTTACTTTATTATTTCAGACCATTCTGTTTAGAATGCTACATATTACTCCGATAGATATGCTTAGGTGTTTAGTAAATGTTGCTAAATTCCCCAAAGGATATTAAACAAACACATATAGAATTGTGTTGATTACTTCAGAGGTATCTTATGTTTTTTTTTTTTTTTTTTTTAACACATATTTATTGGGGTATAATTGCTTTACAATGGTGTGTTAGTTTCTGCTTTATAACAGAGTGAATCAGTTATACATATACATATGTTCCCATATCTCTTCCCTCTTTGTCTCCCTC